>NC_044330.1:80375400-80678430 GCF_007399415.2 Gopherus evgoodei | reverse complement strand
TAGTTAGGAACTTTTTCCTAATGTCCAACCTAAAGCTCCCTTGCTGCAGTTTAAGCCCATTGCTTCTTGTTCTATCATTGGAGGCTAAGGTGAACAAGTTTTCTCCCTCCTCCTGATGACACCCTTTTAGATATCTGAAAACTGCTATCATGTCCCCTCTCAGTCTTCTCTTTTCTAAACTAAACAAACCCAATTGTTTCAGCCTTCCTTCATAGGTCATGTTCTCAAGACCTTTAATCATTCTCGTTGCTCTTCTCTGGACCCTCTCCAATTTCTCCACATCTTTCTTGAAATGTGGTGCCCAGAACTGGACACAATACTCCAGTTGAGGCCTAACCAGCGCAGAGTAAAGCGGAAGAATGGCTTCTCGTGTCTTGTTTACAACACACCTGTTAATGCATCCCAGAATCACGTTTGCTTTTTTTGCAACAGTATCACACTGTTGACTCATATTAAGCTTGTGGTCTACTATGACCCCTAGATCTCTTTCTGCCATACTCGTTCCTAGACAGTCTCTTCCCATTCTATATGTGTGAAACTGATTGTTCCTTCCTAAGTGGAGCACTTTGCATTTATCTTTATTGAACTTCATCCTGTTTACCTCAGACCATTTCTCCAATTTGTCCAGATCATTTTGAATTTTGACCCTGTCCTCCAAAGCAGTTGCAATCCCTCCCAGTTTGGTATCGTCTGCAAACTTAATAAGCGTACTTTCTGTGCCAACATCTAAATCGTTGATGAAGATATTGAACAGAGCCGGTCCCAAAACAGACCCCTGGGGAACCCCACTTGTTATACCTTTCCAGCAGGATTGGGAGCCATTAATAACTACTCTCTGAGTACGGTTATCCAGCCAGTTATGCACCAACCTTATAGTAGCCCCATCTAAATTGTACTTTCCTAGTTTATCTATAAGAATATCATGCGAGACCGTATCAAATGCCTTACTAAAATCTAGGTATATCACATCCACCGCTTCTCCCTTATCCACAAGGCTCGTTATCCTATCAAAGAATGCTATCAGATTAGTTTGATACGATTTGTTCTTTACAAATCCATGCTGGCTATTCCCTATCACCTGACCACCTTCCAAGTGTTTGCAGATGATTTCTTTAATTACTTGCTCCATTATCTTCCCTGGCACAGAAGTTAAACTAACTGGTCTGTAGTTTCCTGGGTTGTTTTTATTTCCCTTTTTATAGATGGGCACTATATTTGCCCCCTTCCAGTCTTCTGGAATCTCCCCCGTCTCCCATGATTTCCCAAAGATAATAGCTAGAGGCTTAGATACCTCCTCTATTAACTCCTTGAGACTGTTGACTCATAATAAGCTTGTGGTCCACTGTGACCCCTAGATCTCTTTGCCATACTCCTTCCTAGACAGTCTCTTCCCATTCTGTATGTGTGACATTATACTAGTCGCTCCGTTTATGGGGGGGTGGGAAGGATTTTTCCCCCTCATCACCACATTGACCAAATCAAGGTGAAGATTTTTCATCTTCCCTGCAGTGAGTTGGTGGCTTTGTTGGGCAGACATGAAAAGGGGGTTCGGCTGTGATGTCACAACTCGTTATGTGAACGTGGGGCAGTTGTCCAGTGCAGGTACTCCGTAGGGAAGTGATATAGTGATAAGATAAGATGGATTGACAAAGGATTTAAAGGAGCTATTCTTTAAAGGAGCAGAAACTGGGGTGAAGGTGTTAAGGCTCCTATGACTGGTACAGCAGGGAGTCAACCCCCTGCGCCTTTATAGTCCCCCCTTTAAACCTCATTTGAGTGGGGAGGGGGGCAAGGCTCAGCAGCAGATTGGCTGGGAACCAGAATGGGTAAAATGGGATGGCTGACAGCGGCCCCACCCCAAGTATATGTAAATTATTATGAAAATATCTGAACTGTACACTTTTATCTGCTGGGTCCTCCCAGGCATTTAGGAATAAAATTGCAGCCTAATCAAACCACATCCAGTGTCTCCTGTCCTTTGTCTGGGCCAGCATAGCCAGACAATGGGTTGAATGCATTGCATACTATCTGTTGCCATATACAATTTCATTTGCTATCAGATACAGTTGGTATTTCATGAAAGCTGTGTAATGATTATATAATTATTTTAAGACTACTGGGACACACCATGCTGTACCAAGTTCTTTTAGTTTGCACCCAATTGATAGATTTCTATCCATATTTTATTCTCACTCTAAGCAAAACGACTGCGAGCCTTCTGACTTTTTCCCAGAAAAGAGCCATCCGTTTATGCCCCATGTGGTTCCTGGGTTGTGAAACAACATAAAGCTGCAAATGATGAACCACACACTATTTGTCTTCCTGCTGTGTGCAATGAAGCCAGAAAACATCCTCTAAAAAACTAAGATACTGCGAACTACCTCAATGTACCTGAATCACCAACTCTAATAAGGCATTAGAACTATTTGGGCAGGGGACTGGACTCGATGACCTCTCGAGGTCCCTTCCAGTCCTAGAGTCTATGTGTCTATGTGTCTATTTTTCCCTTACTTACATTTTTGTCTATGTGGAGCTGATACCCTTTCCTGCTGGGTTCCTTCAGCAAGTCTATGACATTTTCTTTTGCCATGTTGCTTGCTTACCGTTTCTTTAAAAACATTCTTGAATTTGAATAAAACACAGACCTTTATCATAGAAGCACAAGAATTCTTTTTAAAAGAATTGCACATCAATTTATATATTGTATCCAGGGAGTCTGAAGCTGAAATAGATATAATGCAGCTAAGAAATAACCATAAGAACAGTATTTTACAGTCAACCAAAGTGTGAAGTAAAGCAGTCCATGTTTTCTTCAAATGAATCTGAAGTTTACTTATTTTATATAAAATTGCATTACACTTCCAATAATTGTATAAAATATTAGTGTAACATGATTATGAAATACAAAGGTAAATATAAACTTAGTATGTAATTACCTCTTTAGACAAGTAGTTTGAAATACTGAGAAACTGAAAAGTCTAAGTCAAGAAAATGATGCAGAGATCAAATGCAGAAAGAAAAAAGATAAGAAATAGTGTGAAAGAATGAACCATTTAATAATATAAAATCTAGGTGGCCTCATGGTACAGTATATCTCAGGATTCCATGATGTCATATCGCACACAGAAGTTATATCGGTGACTTGGAGTTACTATGTAACCACAGGACAAAGCACACCAGAGGATTTTGTGAGGACATATCACACATATTAACTCAATCAGACTGCGTAATGCTACTGTGTAACAGGTCATGATGAAGCTAATTTTGAGGATTGCTGTATTTTTGAGCCTGGATATACCTCAAACCTCCAAGTCAATACTCTCTACCCCAGTTTTTGGCTGGAATGGGAGTAGATTTGCATACATACATCTGAACTCAACCCTTCATTCTGGCTGCTTTTTCCACAACTGCCTACTGCAGTGCTTCTTGCACCGTCCTCTGATGCCGTGGCTCTCAACCTTTCCAGACGACTGTACCCTTGGAAGGAGTCTGATTTGTCTGGCCCCTCACTTAAAAACTACTTACTTACAAAATCTGACATAAAAATACAAGTGTCAGAGCACACTATTACTGAGAAATTGCTTCCTTTCTCATTTTTACCATATTATTATAAAATAAATAATTTGGAATACAAATATTGTACTTACATTTCAGTCCATGGTATATAGAGCAGTACAAGCAAGTCACCATATGAAATTTAATTTGTACTGACTTCACTAGTGCTTTTTATGTAGCCTGTTGTAAAACTAGGCAAATATCTAGAGGAGTTCACGTACTCTCTGGAAGACCTAGGGGCTACTCCAGGCCCCAGCATGCCAAGCACGTGCTTAGGACAGCAAGCCACGCGGGGCGCTCTGCCGGTCGCCGGGAGGGCGGCAGGCAGGCAGACTTCTGCGGCATGCCTGTGGAGGGTCTGCTGGTCCCACAGCTTCAGTGGAGCCGCAGGACCTGCAGGAAGTCCACCAGAGCAGCAGGACCGGCGACCGGCAGAGCGTCCCCCGGCGGCATGCCACCCATGCTTGGGGCGGCGAAATGTCTAGAGCAGCCCCTGGGAAGACCTCTGCATTCTGCCAAAAGTACGCATATCCCTGGTTGGGAACCACTGCTCTAATGCATCTCAAGTGGTACTGGCCACTTTTGGGGACAAAATATTGATCCATTATGGCAATTTCAACGTGTCTATACCTTTTAGATTCCAAACTAGAAGGTGCCTGTTTTCTTGGATGCACCCCAAGTCATATGAGGGCATTTGGTCTTGTGATAGTTCCACAATTTAGTATGAAACATCATGAAATCAAGTCCCAAAAAATCAGCATTCTCAAATCTAGGCCAAAACCTCAGTCAGGATTCAGTCTAGAACCCAAACCCTGTTTTTGCCAAAACCATATCCAGATTCCAACAGTGATTTCTTTGACCATCTCAAACATATGCATTTACAGAGACATGTACATACACCAGACTGTGAGACAGATTCTGATAATGTACATGGGATAACATAGTAAGTACACCAGTCTGAATAGGATCAAACTACCTCTGTTTCTTTAGAGTATACATATTTCTATATTGCATATTTATTTATAATCAGAAAAAGGTATTATTCCTCAAACAGGTTAAAAAATCATGACTTGGCCTAACACTCAAATTATCTTTGTACAATCTGTTGCGTTTGTTTCTCTGCTGTCCTGTAATGGTTCAGACTATTTACTTCACTTTAAATTTGGCCATATTATCACTTGCAGGAAGTGTGTCATTCACCATTATATTCCTGAAAAGTTTGGTGTTAAGAAATTTTTTATAAGCCTATTTTGGGCCTGATCCTCAGGTGCTGTAAATCCTTTGTTCCTCCACTGAAGGCAATAGAGCCACAGTGATTACATCTGTTCTGTGTCAGTAAATACTAGCAAGATTGATTTACAACTTTTTCAGAACAAAAGATTTTTGAAGACGGATTAAACAACATAAATGCTGCCCTGTTTTGCTAGACTGTGAATAGTAGAAAATATGCTTTGTGTGACATCTCTGAATTATCTATTGGTGGTAATGTTGACATTACATGGTATTGACTCATGGAAGAAGCTTAAATACCCTTTTAAGTTTTCAAGACTCTGTGACAAAGCACTATTTCATTAACAAAATGTTAATGAAATCTAAGAGGCTTGAATATACAGTATAGCCTGCTGGTTTCAAGGCGCTCTGTTATTTTTCCATTGATCAAGAGATGTGACTGAAATACAGCAGTATGGTTCTTATTTCAGGCCAGCAAAAAAGGCCACATTCTGATCAGAATAGTCATTACTTAGTAACGAATATCTAAACAGAGGCTACGTACATGAGAGTTCTACTTGAGGCCAACCACGTTGTCCTGCTGGAGAATGATCAAAATAGCACAAGCAAGTAAAACATGCACGACAGAGCACATTTTAGAGATTCTGAAAGCCACAGAGGAGAGTAAATCACCATATATGGTCCACTGGATTCATTTTGGCAAGAAGACACTTGAGAGTCTAGCACTAATATCACTGGCACTAAGTATTCTGCCATCAATGAAATAGGCCATTAGAATGAATAAAGCTCTCTAGTTTGACCTGCCATGGTTTAAATCTAGCCATGAACTTTTTGTAACACAATAGGCTTTTTCAGTCATAAATAACTAATCAACATAATAGATCCAGCTGTTAGAGATTCATATTCAGTCCGTTGTGTGTCTCACATCCACTAGCTCACTAGCCAAGGGCTGGGTCCCAGAGTCTCTACATAATTATACAGACCTGACAGCCTGTACAGGGCTTCCCAGCAGGCAGTCACTGAGTTGTTTATAGGGCAGAAGTTGTGTTTGTAACTGGAAACCTGTTGTTAGTTTTCCAGTGGGATGGGACTCTGCCATTGAGCTACACAAACAATTACACTAGATAGAGTCATTTGAGACTCTTTATACTATAAACTTATAGATGCATGTGTGCGAAATAAGGAAAATGGAAGTATTAGAACACAGACAAGCTTGCTCCTAGGTGTGCTCACACTTCCTTCAGCAAACAAGAGAATGAGATTTACATCATGAGATGAGCTGTGTCATTCAGCGAGATGACAGAGGGAAGCACAGCTGTAGCAAGCAATGACATCCTAGTATTGATTCTCACCACACTGAGCACCCTTCTCTGGCAGATAGATAGGGATGGGACAGCAGATATCTTACTAATGATCAGGGTTCTGCTATCTGATCAAAATGATTCTCATCGCATCAGACAACCTTCATTAGTGGATAGATATGAACCAGGACTGGCTCCAGGGTTTTTGACACCCCAAGCAGCAAAAAGAAAAAAAAAAGTCGCAATCTGCAGCTCTACTACCACCGCTTCAATCTTCGGCAGCTGTTTTTCTCTTCGAGAGGGAGTGAGGCACCCGCCGCCGAATTGTTGCCGAAGACCCAGAGGTGCTGCCCCTCACCGTTGTCCACCCCAAGCAGCTGCTTGCTGTGCTGGTGCCTGGAGCCGTCCCTGATATGAACAAGGGTTACCTGACCAATAGACAATGTCTTGCCATTTGTGGTGAAGGATATCTGCTAGAGCAGTACATTCAACTTTTCAACATGTATGCAGCCAGAAATCAGAGAAAAGGCCAGGCACACTTTATATTCAGCCCCCATTTATAAATAGCTTTAAAAGACTTAATAAATTATTAATATATGATCTTATAAATGATTAATCAGTTGTTATAGAGTCCGACAGGTAAATAGACTGCTTATAAACATGGCTTATAACTTTCTATAACTCCTTTGACAGATGCACTTATAACAGTTTATAATACATACTACATGTGTGTTATATGTGTATAACATCAATTAATCATTTATTAACTCTTTATAAAGGGAAACAATATAAATTGTGATCAAAAATCCCTAAAGGGAAGTGTCCACTAAAGCACTTTAAAGTCACTTTAAACAAAAATCACACCTGGATCACTAGTAGGTTCAAAAAAAATTCAGAGAGATATAACACTTAACAATTATTATAAATGAGAGATTAGAAGGGAAAAATTCTTGTTCATTCACTTGTGCATTTGGCAGCCCTTTCTGTATCATCAATTGCACTATTTCCCCAGAACAGCAATTTCAGAAGGAAATAGGGGAAAGACAGACATGATAATGGAAATAAGAAAATCATTGCAAAATTTGGCAAGGGGACTCAAGAATGTGTGGTACATGAAATTGCTTTTAACATTTTTTTTTAATTGTCCAGATTTAAAGTTGACAGTACCCCTTTAACATGTTAATCTGTTGCTCCAATGAGGAAATGGGCTCAGACACAGAAAGGAGATGAGGAATCTCTAAAAGATTCAATGATGTTGAAGATAAATTTCATGGCAAGCATAATTAATTTTTATGCAAAAGATTTTGTATCCAGTCGAAGGACCATCCTTTAAACCTGTCCAGGAAGTTCTGAAATGGGAGAAAGGCTGGCAAGGCAGATTGATATGCATTCACGCAAATAAAAAAAAAAAGGCAGCTGAACAATTTTGTGTATTCAAAGAATAGAAATATTGAATCCAATCAAATATTCTGGAACTTTGAAATGCAATTGTTCTTTGGTACTGATGCCTGGACTAAAGGATGAGGTAATCTACAACATACTAATGAAAACTGAACTCACAAAGCCTCACATGACTGTGGACTTGACCTTGCACTGCTGAAGTCTGTGGGTATTTTGCCCATTGGCTTCAATGCTATCAATTGAGCTTTATAAGAGTAGAGAGGAGGAACCATATTTTACACCTGGTTGGAGAACAAAGGACACAATCCTTTCAGGCAGATGATAGAACTCCATCTGACATCTTGCCGGACTGAGAAAGAGAAACTTTGATAATATATAAAATCTTCAGGGAACTTAATCAAAGTTCTTTCTAACTAACCTTAAAGCTGAGCTAGTCACATTGACCATGGAGTCTAGTCTTGCCATGTTAGTATTCTACTTCAAATGATTTCATTTTTTTCCTCATTTTCCACTTCATGTCAAATAATCTTTGCTTTTAGAGGCATAGCATGTTAATGGGAATAATTACTGTTGATTTCTGACCTTAAAGAATGTGAGAGGATAAATGATTTTAGTGCCAGGCCAAAGGAAAGGAGATTTAATACATCTTTCCAATGTTACAAAGAATTTGGTTTAAGTCATCAGTTTGCTCAACTTCTCTGAGATAGCTATATTAAAACCAAATATTCTTGCAGGTTTCCAAACTCAAGTAAATAAAGTCACAAATGGTAATCATATCAAAGCCAGGGGATTTCAGCCTCTGAATGGATGAACAGTTTATAAACAATCAGGTCAGGTGAACTTTTAAAATTCAAAGTTTCTGTTTTCATGAAAATGTACCTAATTAAAAAAAAGTGAGAGTCACAAAAGAAAAGATGTTCTACACAAAATGTTCCTCAAGTTTTCTGTGTGGGTTTCACTGCTGTTGATATAAAATAATTGTAAGGTATATGGAGGCATCTAAATTTGGGGGAAATAACTCACCTTACAAGATCAAAAGATTCTCAACCAAAAAACATTTGACCCTACAATCAAGAGTACTGACAATGAACTAACTAAACACTCTGGGCAGAACATTAGCACAAATTGCCACAGCTCCACTGAACTCCAACCTCCTGACAATCTTGGGATGTTCTAGACAACTATATACAGTTTTCTGTTATTTGTTCAAATGCTATAGCCAGCCATGATCATTGTCATCCTAAGTTATTAGAGTAATTACAGTTTTTAAATGATCCAAGGTACATTTGTAACTGAGCTATTATAACATTTACCAGGCTCTTCTGGTACTAATAGGATTAAAATGCTTCTGATAAGAAAATAAGGAGAAAAAGTCATCTTATTCATTCATTCCCATTTTGAGACTGGCTAGTGGAAATGCTCTGCACGCTGAAGTACACAAAGTGTGCATGTGTCAATATTATGATTATCACGTGGTCACACAGCACCATTAGGGCACCTCCCAATCACAAGTTCTTCAAGTTTGGGCCATTGGTTTGTTTGGAACAAGGCCCAGACACAGTAGTGAAGCAGGCTGGTGTCAGCCATTATACATGTTCTTGAGGTGGCTGGGCATTTCACATCCACCACCACTGTAGCATAGACTTTTCTAGGTAAACCAAGATTTTTTTTTTAAATATCTGATTGGCTTCTTAAATCAAAGATGTCAGAAGTCAGACAAATAAAACAAACTACCCTTCACTTCAATATACTCAAACATTTATCATTTTTATCACAACCCAAAACAGACAATATTTTCTGGTACTTCAAGCACATTCAAATACATTACAGAAAATAACTTTTGTGCTGCTGTTGTTTTTTAAAAAAAAAAAGCTCAGAAGAGTGCTGATCCATCATCATTCATCATCTCTGTGATGTCACCCAGTCAACGAATAGGTATATACTTTTCTGTGCTCATGTTCATCAAAATGATTAGCTCTAAACCTTATTAATTTTCATTTGTGTTGTAGGAATTATGTACTTTTTGTGTAACTCTATATTACATCCTGTTATACACCCTTTGTGCAAGAAAATAAAATGGCATTTTCATGACATTTTAGGCCTTCAGGAAAATTCACTCTCTTAGTAAGGGAAGACACCAAACTTCTACTGTTGGTTATTGTCTATATTCCTCTCTAGTTTTCAGTTGCTGAGGTGAGTGCTTTAACTGAAGGGAAAACATTTGGTTGGTAACTATGTTTCCATGGGCTGGGCTGTTTTTTTGCTTCTATTATGAGTGACTTGCACTGTGGTTCCTTTTCCTGTTGATTAGTTGTTCAGCAATCTGGGTTAAACTTCATACCCTTCCTGCTTCAGACAGCTTTATATTTGTGGGATTAGCAAACCTCCAGCTATCAAGGATGACTGAATGAATTCTGAGAATTAGCTGAGAAGCTGAAGGTCTCTTGTCCCAAGAGCAGAAGAGAGAACTCCGGCAGCCAGCATATTATCATCACCATTAAGTGATAATTCAGGGAGGGTTGGGATTTATCTCCTTTTCCATCAACTCCAACATTTCAAAAAGTTGCAGGCACAAGCCACCTTAACAGAAAGAGGTATATTAAAAACAAGTGCACTCATTACTAGGTGATATGAACTTGGTCAGCAAGGTCATTGCTGAAGGGAAAGGTGTCATTTTTCTGGCATTTCATTCTGAAACACGATTTCGTGTCTGGTGGGGTCTAAAGCCATGACTTAGAAAACCCTTAGGGACTATCCCATCTAGCTGTTATTCTGTAGCACTAGACTACATCTCTTTGTGGCAGATGACCCATGTTCCACAAGGACCTGCAGCGATGTTTAAGGCTTTATGAAGATAGATATGTTTGAGAGCATATTTTAATGACTCCTGATACAAGGAAAATGGGCTAGAATTTTAGAGAAAGGAGGGAATCACATAAAATATTTGGGTCAGATCCTGGAGTTTGGCCCAAGACTACTAGAGACAAGTCAGAAAATGAGGTTGAAAATTGGCTTGCAGCCCTGTTGAACTGCTCCTCCTTTCTATCCCAAGCCAATCTCAGAGTGCAAGAAAAAGCAGGAACTATTTCTGCAGCCAAAGATTGCCCTGACCATGTCCTGCTCCCCTGAACCCCTTGCACCAGCCATAGAGAACAGCCTTTAGCAATG
Organism: Gopherus evgoodei; assembly: GCF_007399415.2. Taxonomy (NCBI): domain Eukaryota; kingdom Metazoa; phylum Chordata; order Testudines; family Testudinidae; genus Gopherus; species Gopherus evgoodei. The sequence goes on along the minus strand of NC_044330.1, from coordinate 80,667,775 downwards.
ATATAATAAAACTCCACTCAGGGTACTTAACAAGCCTGTTTACATCACCAGGGTAAAACACATAGCTGAGTGACTGCAAGCCATAATGGCTTTCAAAACATTAAGTGCTTTAGGAGCACATTGTCCATCGCCTCAACTATATATATAAAACTATAAAAATAAACATTTGCCAATTGGCAAATGTTTATTTTTCCTGGAAAAATATTTTAATAAAAACAACAACAAAAATCATCAAAATCATCAATCGGAAACATTTACCTTTAGAATGTTTCAGGTTTATTGATAAAACCCCAGAATTTTCTACAATAATTGAATATTTTATGGAAAAAAATTCAATTTAATCAATAAACTCATCTTCCATTAAAAACATGTAATGGTAAGTCTTTTAACGGGTCCAATACATATATTACATTTCTTTCCTCTTCAGTGCCCCTTTATATTGCCAGAGTAATCTAAAGGAGCCGTAATATAAGTCAGAATCAGGCCCTGGGTGTACAGTTCTAATTGTGCACAAATATCTTGATGACCACAAAAGCCAGTGCAGGGGGCATGCAAGACCTGTGATCACAGGTGGCACTCCTAGGACTAATCACTAGTGCTTAAAAAAGTAACACAATCAGCCAAGGGGAAGCACTGCACTAGGAGATGGAGACTGCCAGTATGAAGTTAGTGCCCACAGAACTAGCCGCCTACCTGTCACCAAGGATCCGTGCCCGCTTTGTTGAGGAGGAGGGGAGTGAAGTTCCCCACACTCTCATCCTCACTCCAGCAATAACTTCTGCCAAGAATAAAAACGTGGACAAAAATACAGTGGCACTCTGCCAGGCTCCTCCCACAAACTGAGCACCCACTTGAGAAGCCAAAACAAGATAACAACACAGCAGATTATACAGATGTTCAAAATGTGTGCATGAATTCTCTGTTGGACTTCTTGGGTTTGTGTTCATTCCCTCAAACACCTTGGCTGTTCTAGTGGGCTTAATTCATCTTCAGTGGGGTACTAAAGCTCTGCTCAGCTATTTTGGCTTGGCCCTCCCGCAGTAAGATTTGGATACCGTGCTAGCCTCTGTAGCACTGGCTTCCCCTTCCTGGGGCTTGGATGATTCCCTGCAATCCGCTCGTCCCTGCTGGCTTCTTAGCTTCATGGTCAGATTGGAAAATAAGTGGTGTCACTTCCTCTGGCCCCACAGTAACCTGTTGCTCAAAGCAGATTTTGTCAATTTCCATAATATGATCACCCTTCTTCTTACTGACTTGCTCTAATCAGCAGTGAAATAGTTAAAAATGCTAACCACAAATCTGTGCAGGGGGGGGGCCCGGGGCAGGAGTGTGTGTACGTTTATGCATGTGTGTGTATAAGCAGTGGCTGGATTTGTAGCAATTAGGTTCCCTAGTTTGGAACCAGCCCACCTTGCCACAGAGTGCGTCAATAGAAAGGGTTCACAGGTAATGATGGGTAAGTGTAGGATAAGAATAGCTGATGGTGAGGTTTGAGGGACAGAGATCTCATGCACAGAGGAAGTTGTGCCCCCCTTGGGCCAGCTATAATGAGCAGCACTGGTGGAGAAAGAAGTGTTAAAATACGCTACACATTTAATGAGGTTTTGGTCAAATAAGATCTTTAAAAGTCTCTCAGACTGGGGCAATGATTAAATAAACACCCTTTTCACTTTTGTTATTTTAGTTACTTTTATTCAAGATAAATAGAACTGTTGCCAGTGCAAATTATTTTCTTGCATAAGCAGCAAAAAAGCAGGTGTCACATAAACAAGATAAGAAGGAATGCAGTATTAGTTATGGGTTGCAGTAAATAAACAAGATGGTCTTATTAAAATTATAGCTGTGATTTATAGTTTCTTGAGTATGCGTGGGCTTATCTAGGACCTGACTTTTTTAAAAAATGGCTTCCATTTTGCAGGTACAAGGTTGTGCCAGCAATTCTTTGTGGCTGGAAATGCTAGCATTTTGATATCTATCCATATGTACCCTAAATCAGTCACTTAGACACTTAAATATTAGAATAATTGCTCATAGTGAATTGCTTATGCAGAATGGAATTGTGACTTGTGGCTCCTTTAAAACATTGGCCCAAAAGAAACACACCCAAATTCTGCATTACACACACATCCACACGTGCAGGTATAGTTTGTCTCAGTATATGCATATTATATTATTTGTTTCTAATGTATTCATAAACATGCATACACAAATACACTAAAGATTTTGTCCAAGCAAAACCAAATAGGATATCGTAAATAAATCAAAAATACAAATAAGAAATAAATGTGAAGAAAGGGGGAAGAAACGAAGGCCAATAGTGGTCATTCTAAAAACATCCTTGGAAAAAGTTCTTTAAGGTTTTTTAAGTTGAGCAGGATTGTAACAACACCGATTTCAGAGGAGCTCCACACCATAGGGCCCCTCCCACAGCCAACGTGTGATAGCCTGCTGATGTTAGGCATGGTGCTGTAACCCTTAATGGTGGGTCGTGGATGGCACATGAGCACACATACCCAGAAGGACAAGACTCAAGACATATGTCTCACATGTAGGCAAGGCCAGTACCACGAAGGGCTTTAAAACCCTATAGCGCTAATTCAAATTCAAGCCACTACGTTATGCTCAGCCACTGAAGAACACAGGTGAGCACAATCTAATTGAAATATCTCAAGGCAGTTTGCAAGTGTGCTGCTGCATTCTCAACTGCAAGCACAGGTGGGCCATTATGGACATAAATTGCAATAATAGAGCCTGGGGGTCATAAGGGCATATGCTGCTGTTGTAAGGTCATTGTGAGATAAAGGCACTGCTAAAACAACCTGCACAACAGAAAAACCACACGTTCCCGCCTGATATGAAATGTGGGTTTCAGCGGGAAGGACGTAGGCAGAAGTAGAATTTCTTTTCCTCCATATCCCTCTATACACACACACTATCTCCTTATACAAACATACAAAAATAACTTATTCTACAAATGTGATAAATTCCAGAGCATTTGGGACTGCATTTCAACATGCACCATCGACTACCTCACCTGCACTTTGTCCACTCATTCTCAATATCCTTGAGTGGCTCAAAGATCCACTCTTTTGAAGGTTAAAAAAAAAATCCCAAAGAATACAACAGGTTGAAAAACAGAATTTCCATTCCTCAGGAAATTCCAATATTTCAGCATTAGGTTTTGTTCCAAATTGGAATAAAAAGTTTAAATATTTTGTGGAACAGAAATTCTGAAAAATTTCTATTAAGAAATATCTTTGTAGAATCGTAAAATTCAAGGCCAGAAGGGATGGGATCATTCAGTCTAACCTCGTGTACAGCACAGGCTACCAAGCCTACACCAGTTACCCCTGCACTGAGCCCAATAACCGGGATTAGATTTAAGTACTACAGCCCTCAGACAGAGAATAGGAGGGACTGAGGGGCACCAGTGCCCAAGGCCGCTGCAATGGCAGAGAATTCATTTGATGAGATAGACTCAGGTGAACCTAGCAAGCAACCTGCACCCCAGGCTGCAGATAAAGGCAAAAAATCATCAAGAACCCAAAAAACCCAAGGTCCCTGTAATAGGGTCCTCAGCGGCCTAGGAGGCTTAGTGATTAGCATCCACTCTGTCGCTGGGGAGCCCAAGCCCACCCACTCCACTGTGCTCCGACCCAACATTTGACTTCTGAGGGGGGGCCCTCTGAGTTACCCTCCCTAGGTCACTTCCTACCACTGCTTCTCTCTACTTTTGGTCCCGGATAAGAAAAAATAAAAAAGAAAAGGAAACCAAACTCTTTGGTACTTCAGGGAGGCATCTCTAGCCCCTTTTGACAGGAGCCCTCAGGATAGGTCTGTCCTCCTCTCCAACCTCCAGAGCTGGATTGCTCCCTTTTCAACCCTGTCTCCAGTTGGAGCATGCACTGCAGGGTTGCAAGGGTGGGACTAACTGGGCCCGGTACTGTCCTTTAACCCTTTCTATCTTAGTATGAGGTTTGTATACTCCATCATAGTTCTATAAAACATTTCATTTTGATAGTATCAAATAATTAAATTTTAGTAATGTCAAAATATTATAATGTAAAATAGTTAATATATCTAAAATATAATGTAAATGTAATATATTAAAATCAATATTTAAAATATAGAAGTCTACAAAAAATTAAATTAAACGTTGATATTATCAAAATGAGAAAGTAAAAATGATTTATTAGTTTACTTTTCAGTCAAAAAATGTCAAAATCAACACATTCCTGCATTTTCCAGTGGAAAACTGTTCTGTTGAAAATTTTTCAACTAGCTCTTCCTTCCCCACCTTCACTGTCAAGGCAGTAACACACATACAAACTGAAGAACCTTACTCATTCTTCCATGAGATTTATAATGCTCGCTATAATATTGGTGGTCTCAGAGCATTTCTCAGCAAAGATGTTATAGGAGAGAACTGGAGTAGCATACTACAGTGCATTTACTAGTACACTATGAAATAATATAAATAAAGGCACAAAATACATTTTGGGATTAAATATCCTCAAACTTATTTGTTTGGTCACTCCTACCATTTGGTGCTCCTCTATGAGTTTCCCAATCATTAGTGTGAAATATATAAATACGTACATTCACATATATATGTGCATATTCACATATACAGACACACTGCAGATCTGTACATAGTTCTGAATATTGCTTCAATACACTTAAAATACAGCTTTCAAAAGACATTCTACATTTTTTCTGTAACATTGTTTCTCTTTCCCTCGACATCCCTCCATATATCCCCCCAAAATATATTTAATTAGGGCTCAAAAGTGGCATGGTTTAAAGGAGTCCTACATGGAAAGCTCCTTCAGCTGCTTAGCCCAACAGCATAAATTTGATCTTCTAATTAGTATTCAGCTCAGCATCTTGGATAGCAACCAATGTTACAGCCAAGAGGTGGTTTAAATCACATAAATCATAGATCAATGACAGAACTCTAAGCACTGGATAGATTACAAAAGTAAGCTTTAGTTAAAAATAGATTAACCATTTCCCTGCAGGAACTCCTTCAGAAAACTGAATATAAAACAAATAAAATTATATCTGATAATTTTTTTCTAGTATATGCACATACTAGATGAATTGTCCTTTCCCTTGACAGTTACACAGTGATTAAAGAAATGTGTTAACATGCTATTTCAATGGAAAATATTGTAAATTGTGAGAGACTTTAATTTTTTTTAATGAGCTTTTAATAGCCAACAAAAATGCACTGAATATGTAGTGTATAAGGTACAGTGCACCAGTATAGCCTGCTTTCTGGTAATTGTTACACCTCCTAATGGCTATTTCCTGTGTTTCTGTTTTAAAATAAGAATTGTGAATGCCTTTCCATATTGTGTCAAATATATTGTGATTACAAAATTATTCCAAATTCTGTTTAATAAAGTACACAATTTTAAGAAGTGCTGAGTGCCCTCTGCCTTTATTTATTTCAGTGCCCATGGAGGGTACTCAGCACCTTGCAGAACTGGGCCCTGAATCAGTGCATTATTAAACATTAGAAGGTATAGAAAATAGATGTCTGAATCTATACTCTGTATCCAGGCAAAGTTCCCCTTGACTGCGTAAGGAGGGCAGGATCAGGCCCCGGATCAGATTATCAACTGGTATGAACTGGCGATATGCCAATTTACACCAGCAGAAGATCTGCCGCCCCACCCCCCCACCCCACCTCCATGTTTACAAATGCAAAGGTGAGTTTTAGAATACAAATAATACAAGTATTTCCATAATCCTACCCACTGAACTTTGTTTTCTTGCTATAGGTTTACAGTACATGGTATCATTTCAAAGCAACAAACTTTTCAGAATGTCAAGGAGAATTTGCATTTCCATTTAGTAATTACTGTATTCAAAATGAATACATGTAAATACCATCAAACCATTCCTGAGGATGGAGAATTTTAGAATCCTAAGCCATTATGGCTGGAAGAAATTATCTGAATTCCCTGTGTTTACAGGCAGGCACACAGAATGAACAGCTTTTTTTAAAAACCCAAACAATTCTAGACAGATAAAACAACATCAAACAGATAAAACTGGTCTGACTTCAAACGCATAATCCTGTCACCTTAGACACTCTTTTTGCTCTAGTTAAATGAATAGTGAGTAATAGATTGATTAGAAAAATGATCAAAAAAAATTGAAATAAATCCAAGATTTTTCCACATTTGGATTTCCCAAATTTTGATCAAATGAAAGTGGTGAAATTCACCTATTTTAATGAATCAGGATAAAGCTGTACAATGTTGGATTAACATATAAGAAGTTTATATCAATGATGTAATGAAAACAAACATTTTTAAATGTCTATATCTATTTTCATCTTTACCTTCCCATAATTAACAAAAGTATTCAGGCATTGTCGTCATATTTAGTATTTTAAAAGCAACCATTCTGCTTTCATGTACTCTTAAACTTTTTCAAATATTCCAGAGCCCCGTAACAAGTAAGCGGCATCTTAGTGTAAAATCACATTCTGTAAAATAGGAAGATGCATTCCAATAATTACTAATGCAGGTTCCAGAGGTTAGGATAATATTGGTGTCTAACTTCATAAGGCCCAGATGCTGTAACCCTTAATCCTATGACTAGTACCATGGAAAATAAATGGGACTACTCCTGTAAATAAGAACTGAAAAATACAGCTCTACACTCCTGCTTTCTAAGGTGCTGAAAGAAACAGATGAAGTTCAATGACAAAACTCTACCAAAATCAGATTTAGCATAACTTGGGGGGGGGACCCTTGCTTAATAAGCTGATTTTTTCCATGATAAGTCAGAGTTAATTTTTAAAGACAAATTTCCATGCAGCAAAAATCTTTAATTATTTCAATGTGAAACAGATTGTCAAGCATATTTGTTCCCTGTTCTTCAGTTTCTGGTGTCTCACAAGATGTTTAATATTCTTCAGCTCTGGCTCAAGCCCACAAGGTGCTGAATAGCCTCAATGGGAAATGATTTCATCTACACTTGAGGGTGCTCAGCACCAACCAGAAGACGGTCATCACCTTGCAAGGACAGGACCTAAGTTTGTCTTCCACGTGGCACTGTAACTAAAACCATCATATTGTTCTAAGGGAAAAAACACCCACTTTGGGTCAATTCTTCCACTGAAGCTAATGGAAGAAAGGACTGTAGGATCTGGCACTTTACAGATGAATAGAACCACTGTTCTATAAAGCATAGAATACAATCCTCTAGTTTTAAGGAATATCGGATTACCATGGGCTGTTCAACATGCTCCATCAATTGGCTACAATATGCTCAACAGCATTCCAGTATATTTGTATGGGAATTTTTCCAAATGTTTTGAAGTTTAATAATTGTGTTCAGTAAATAGCATAAATCAGACAAAGTTAATGAGAACATTGCTAATACACTCTAGTGCACAGTGCCAGTGCAGGATGAGATATCAAATAGTAGCTCTTTGAGTTCACAAGTGTTTATGGAAGTATTTTCAGTGTGCTTTTCAATCAGGAGAATAAACAGGAGAGTTTACATTGCAAAAGGACACCATAACACCAACATGCAACAACAGCTGAAAAAATAGGAGTTTAAGTAAAAAAGATAAAGCAGTGTTTCACCTGCTGAAACATTTGGTTCATCAAATGAATGAGTTCAATATCTCAAGTGCAGTAAATATGCCATAGAGGTCTGTTGTTCCATCCAGTAAAAGCATTATGCCTGTTTTTTTATTATTATTTTTAACTCTAAGGAAAAATCTATTTAAAAAAGATTCCAAAGCTCTCAAAAGACACCAGCACTTTCATAGACATGCTCTACTACATTTTCATGAGATAAAATTGCTTTTTTCTTGAGGGGAGGGTGGGACGGACAAGATTTTGGACCAACTCTACCAGATCAGCTGTAATCTAATGGTCTTTTTATACCACCTACAATCAAACTCACTATATAGCCAGTCATAAGATTAAAAGCTTTTCAAGTTGCTATCTTGGGAAATTTCTTTCAAGGAAATTACTACAAAGCCTTGTTTTAGTATGTACCCCTACTGTGAGTCCTACTGAGTTTTTTTAATAAGGAAAGCTATCCATCCATAGAGGTGTATCCTGTTCTCCATGCTTGAGTGTCTAACAGCAGGCACATACAGTAGACACTCTGATGTTTTGCTTCTTTAATTTTCACTCCATAATGTTGGTGCCTGACTGATGCATGTGCCTTCATAGTAGTTTAATTATGGGTGTGCACAGAATTTGGAGGTTTTCAGTCAAAATAACAGATATTATAAACAGCTGTTATGTATAAACATACTAAGATATTGCTATTAGAAAACAATGCCCAATTATTAATGGGTGGGAAATAGCTTAAAACTACCAAGAGAAGAACATAAGTATGTCATGATTAAAACAGAAAAAAAAGCTAGATCTATAGAAGCCTAATTTTAGCTCTTTTTTTAAAAAATGAAAAGATAATTTTACACTAAATACAAAATTATTTAAAAGTGTGATTGATGTGTCTAAGATAAATTGTCATACAATGCTAGGTTTCCACACATAACCTTGTCAGAGAATTAAAGTAATTAACGACTGAGGCAATATGGTTTTTTTTAGTCTAAGGATATGTTTAGTTTTGATTTTAATGAAAATTTTAAACACAGGTCAAGTAGATCTTTGATAAAATAGGCTACTGTACCCTCAAATACCAAATCCAAAAAAAAATTTTAAATCATGGACCATGTACTGAGCTAGTATAAATCAGTGTTGCTCCATTGACTTCAGATTTGGTATGAATATTGACCGAATGGAGCAACAGCAATTCTCACCAACTGAGGATCTGTCCCTGTAATCACAACTAAAAAGATTTTCTTAGACAAATAAAGGCCTGAAGTCTTTACTCACTCACACAAAATCCCAGTGAAGTTAGTGTCAGCAATGCATTAATTTAAATCTTGACAAGCTACACTACATACATTGCCTAGTGACATGGTTACTGGCATTGCATATTGAAATCAGTTCTTAAGAAATCCTAAAACACTGACATAGCAGTACGAACAGTTCCATATTGTCTCATGTGGTCTGGAATAATACCTGACTGTTCTCCAGTTATGTTGCATTTCTTTAGTAACAGACAAAAAAATTAGTATATTCATTATTTTGGTGAGCAGGAGTTTGAGCTATCCTGAGAAAACATGTACCTATGTGACAGAATGGGAGTACTTTAATTTCCACATTACATACATAAATAAATCAGGTATATCACCTGATAAGTGAAAGATTATGAAAATAGTAATATCCTACAAAATCTTGAAAGGCATTATAATTCCTCAAACAATTATCTTCTGTCAGTTATTTGTGAGTAGCCTCATGTAGTTCAAGAAGAGAAAATACAAATGTGCTCCTTTAAAATTCATGAAACCACTCATTCTGTCATAAAAGAAGGCATCTTTCATGGCTACTTATTTCACACAGTTTCATAACTAATACTGACAGTTTGCAATACAAAAAAAATGAGCATTGGACAAAGAACATTTGCAGCTCAATTCTTATACTGTAATGTCTAAAACAGAAAATAAAATCACATTTTATATATAGTTAAGAAGTTCTGGTGTAATTAAATTAAAATTGGTAGATAAAAATGAGATTGTATAAAGACTAGTGGTGTACTGCTAGCAGTATTGGGCTGTGCTGCATCCATGACAACAGGATGGAAGGTTGCTTTTAATACTATTATCTTACACACCCACAGCTGAATGCTAATACAGCTATACTGAGGAAATCAGGTTTCAGATCTGTATCCACTGAACTTACATCGACAAGGCAGAGAGTTAAAGACCCAGAGTAGAATACAAAGGCTAATCTCATAGATCCGTCTACTCCCAAAAGGTCAGTTATTTCAAAGGGTACACACAAGTATTAATTGGCAAATATTTTCTACTTTAAACCTAAGTTGAGGCAAAATCAGATTTTGTGGGAACAGATTCCTTTCAGCTTTATTTTCTAAAAGATAGTTGCACCAGAAAATGTAGAAGCCTAACTAAACTTTCATCTACATTCTCTAAATAGAGAATTGATCATTTTGTTTCATATAAACAATATCTGCTTTTCCTCTATGAAGAAGAGCCCAAAAATGTGCGATATATATAGCTTTGTCCTTGTTTTCCAGAGGCTAAAGTAATTCAAGTGATCTATCCTTATTCTAGCTGTATACTGAAGGAATAGGGAGAATTCAGACTGAGAATTTAATCTGTCCTATGCCTTTACTAGAAGTAAGAGTTTTATCTAGAGCAATAGTGAGGTCTCTCAGAGGCAGATTTAAGTATCTGCAAAGTCCATTGTGTAGTCCTTTCCTCCCACCTGCACACTGAAAACACCAGTGTAGCTTATTTTTCATTTAAAATACCTAAATTAGTTTAGAAATAAAAAAAGACAAGTTATCATTTTGGTTCAAATTGGGCAGCAGGATTAATTTCTCACAAATACAGTAAGAATGAGAATCCTCTAAATATCTCAATGGGCAGTGCTGTAAAATCAATGTCTCTCTTTTTCTCTCTCTCAAAATCGAAATGGCTCAGTCCTTCCCCAGGAGCAGAAATTCTTTTAAAGTTTGTTTTACTAGGAGTGGTGTGGCTACATGTGAATAAGGAACCCTGACTCAATTCACAGGAGGTGAAGATAGTCTCCCAAAACACTTTAGTTAGCTTTTAGTGCACTGCCAATTTTCAGTTGCCCTAGTACTAGCTTATTTGTACTCATTATCAGACACTTTCTGGATAGATAATAAATTCCAATTAGAACAATCAAATGATCTAACAGTTCATGCAAGCATTCTCTCCCTATTCTAAAAGACCCACTGGAGCTGCTGATCACATGCCTATAATGTGGCGAAACTCAGTTAAAACAGTTGAGCTAAGATAAACAGTTTGGGCCATATACTATCTGCATTCTGTACAACTCCTATTGATATACAGTACAGTATTATGGCCCCATAATCCTGTTAGAAACTCTTGCTCCATCTACTAGCCTAATAAAGCAGGAATATCTTGGTACATCAAATGTTCAATTATTTTGCCACTAGATTCCTGAAGTTATTATACATAATAGAGAACTGAAATCCATGACTAGGGAACAATCAAAGGAAGCATTTCTGATGAAGGCTACTCCAGTAGATAAGATGCTACTTATAGAAGACCAAATCCAAGATAGTTACAATGAAAATGAGAACTCCCTGACAAGCTGCTGGGTAGCTGTGCTGTATACAAGCAGGTTCATGGTGCTAATATCCAAGACAATTTAAAAGGCAAAAATAGAACACACTCTAGACATCTGAGATGTATTCCCCCATACACAAACACATAGTCTTCACTTGAAGAAATGAAGTGGCATTGTATTTGAGGAAGAGGAAATGGAAGTAGTAGGAAGGAAGGAGTGCACAACAGTGAAAATATTGGCTCATGAAAGACAGAACGGAAAAAATTAACAGGATTATTTTATGAAACTGTAATAGAAAAAATATTAAGTTATTGTAAATGTATTTAAATACTACTATTTAAAGGAAACCCCCACCTTCAGATATCAAATAAAATTAATGTTTATGAGCAATAAAAGTCCTTGAAGATGCAAAAGGCAGAAGTCTTATGTAAAATATATCATGAAGTTGCCCATTATTCCAGATTGTCCTGTTGCTTGCACCTCTTCCCAACAGTTGTCTTTCCAACAGTACAGCTGGCACCAGTAAACTCAGACACTGAGTGACAGGAATGGAATCTACCTTTTTCATCTGAAAGGCCTTTAACTCACAGAATTAGTACTTTGAGCAGAAGCAAGGAAACATGCTGACACATTTTCTAAACCAGGTCCCACAGATGGGCACACTGAATGGTCCAAAGTTGCCCAGGGCTGTCCAGGCCAATATTAGACTCCTGACCTTCTGATGACCCCAATAAGGACAACAGCATGGAACGTGAAGGCTTCTATTGCCAGCCTACTCCTGCTTTACTCGTATTTCTAAATTGACACCATAAAGAAATGCCACTATTGTTAATGTTCATTTTTTAGATCTGTATTCCAGATATTACCCATCCTTCTGCATGATCAGTTCTGCAAAGGGGAATTTGAGGCAGCAAGCTTGAGGCAGTAAGCTCATTTTCCAGTTCAAAAACTCATAAAAGAAATTAGTCCCCAGTTAGGGATGCATTGCACTGTAAATTAATTTCATATACAATCAGAAATGACCTCAGAGTGACCACATCAGCTCCATTTGAGAAAAGGCTCAAAACTTGAGGGGTGGTCTCTTCCTTCTCATTATTTGTAGGTCTAGAGAATATCCCAGGTGTCTAAAGAAACCTCCATTCAACCTAGAGCATTCATTGGATCCCAACAAATGCTGGGGAACAAACAGAGACCACTGATTTATTTCAACAGATTACCAAACAGCCAAGCATATGAATTCATTTGAGCTAACGAACTATGATAGCTGCTGGATGACTTTTATTCTATTATCACTGGCATTGATCAAACCAATTTGTAACACAACTAGCTTAATAAGAAAATCAAGTTAATAACTTCCGCATAAGAGCCAATCCACCCCAGACCCTTTTAGATAACTGGACGTTGAGGAGGCTCACTAGAATGCCAACATCTTTATTTTGACCACCAGTCAGTTGTGGCATCTTCCTCTTTTAGTCTTAGGAGACTGTAGTGGCACAAACTGGGCTGAGGATGATTCACAAAGATCTGTGTTGAAGTTGTTCATTGATGCACTCACTGAGAGGAGGCAGAAAGTATCAATATTGTTGACCTTTGTGGGTGCAGCTGCTATTTCAGCATGTGTCCCACCACAGAAATTAAATAAAACTGCTGTTGTTGCTGTTTTGGTGGTGATGGTGATAGAAGGTGTTTCTCTCTCTTCCTTTCTATGCCTCCTCTCTCTAGTTTCATCTCCATTTGTGGTATTGCTGATAATATCACTACCAGGCTCGCATTTATATTCCCCAAAAACTCCAGTCTTTCCCAATTTCCCACCAAAATAATTAATAAAGCTGAGAACACTTTCTTATAACATTTCCTTCCAAATCAAAAACAAAATAGAAAATGAATGGAAAATATGTCCTGAGCTTCATGCCAGTCCATTATTTTTTGACCATATTACTTGGATACTCAAATGAGCTCTCTTGTCCCCATAATCCCTCCATCAGGATGAGAATGCTGTTAATCCCATATAGTATGTAAAACTCAGCCAGCACAAAGGTGAGACAGCAAATATAATTTAACCTTTGACCTTCAGCTTCTCCCATCCATTACAATGCACAAGGACAGTTTTTGCAAAGATAAAAACCAGTTTTTTGCCAATAGGGGAAGCGGCAAATGGTGATATTTCCCCCCTCCCCTCCCGACACACACACCCCACAACAGTTCTGCAACATGGGCAAAGAAAAAAAATATGAATCAATTTTAGTTCACATGAAAAAGTTTGTGTCCTAACAAAAGGCCTCGAACCTGCAATCTGAACCATGAAGGGAAACCCCTGTGTTTGTGCAAGCTCAGCTGGCTTCACTGATCCTCCAGCCAGGTCTAAGGGTCCCATGGCATTGAGTGGGACTCTGCACAGGCCCAGTTTCCCACTGCATGGATTAGGCTGGAGGATGAGGACTCCAGTCCCTTCCAATCTCCCATCACTTTATTTGCATTGGATTAGCCAGTATGGCCTCTCAGGACATCCTACGTGATAATTACATATATTCATACAAAAAACATCACAAGTTTTAATTAGAAAACTACAGAATCTTCAGTCAGCATTTCTTTCATTAAGCATCCAGGCTTCAGCACTTTTCCCAGCCAAATGCTGTGTTACGGTTGAAGGAGAAATAAGAGACTAGGAAAATGCTGTAGCTTTTTAAAACAAACATCGAAAGCAAAGTGGTAAGGATGCACTTGAAGCCATCTTGAATGACTTAGAAGAGAATGTTTTAGCTGATTGCAAGCTTTCTGTTTAAATAAGTCAGTGTCTGGAAAGACTGTAGCTTGGATATTTATAGCAATATTTCTTCTTGGGTGGTTTTATTTAATAGCAATACAATTTCATTATGTGCAACTTTCCAGAAGAAATGTTTTGTGGCAGTATTGGTCTTTCCAATGAAACATTATACACTATCAGACTCTGGATTGTTTCCTAGTTGTCATTGTTTAACGCTGATAGTCTTCACCTGAGATGTTCAGAGGGCTTCATTTAAAATTTTACCAAGTGTATTTGACTATGATTATTCCTGTTTTATCAAAGGTTCATCCGTAACTACTGATGTAACATTTTATAGAAGCAAAACAAAACTCCTAAAAAGTTTTACAAAACAGAAATGTTATGTGTGGGATTTTCATAACTACTCAGCACTGGCCTGACTCTGCTTCCATTAGTGATGACCTTTGAAACTCCCATTGTATGAGAATAATAATATAAATATTATTTGAATATAAGATATAACAAAAAGCCCCATCCTGAAAATACCTAAGCACCTGAGTTACTCACCTATTTAAATCTTCACAGGATCAGGCCTTCGTACTGAATGAATGATCTTTCAATTAATAGAATTAGTACTGATTTTGGTCTCCATGGCTTGGTCAGTGATTTCTTTTCCCTTGCACAGGAGAGATTGAGGAAAGTGAGGTTGGTTTTTATTTTGCAAAATCAGGGGTGGATTGGAACCAGGTACCATTTATAAGGTTGAGATAAATGGCTCAGTTTTGACTAACTCTACCATTTACTATCATCACCTATCATCTTTTCACAGCTTTGCTCACAGACATGTACATCATTGTTTTCCTAGCCTCTACAGCTCAGTGTCAAACATCACATATGGCATGCATGTGAACGCGTTCAGCATGTGGGAAGTAGCAGGAAAATGCCACGTTACAAGTAGTGATCATGTAGATATACAGCATGGCAATACAAGGAAAACTATTTCCAGACTTTTTCTCAGATGTGGATACAGCTAACACATCACTTATTGTAGAACTCAATCGGGTGATGATATAACAATGTTTTAGAGTAATATGTTAGCTTTATATTACCCATCTTAGAAGGCCTAATTCTGCAAGGTGCTCTGCAAGCAGACACAACTCCCAGCAATTTTAGCAAGAGCTGATGGTGTTCAGTGCTTGGCAGCATAAGTTCCAAATAGTGGGGAAAACATTCTTGCTACAAACTACCAAATCTGAAGATTGATTTTTTTTTTTACTATATCCTTAAAAATTCCTTGCATTATAGGGGAAAAAACAGTTATATAAACATACTTGAAGAAAAATGCATTGCTCTAATTTTTTAAAGAGATGCCTGAGGAAATGATAACTTACATAAAGTTGCCCTCATTTGTGTCATACTGCATGTAAGTTACCCAAGGTGACTAGCATAAAATGACAATTCAAAAGTTTGAAAACAAGTTTCACACAAAAAATCAATCAGTCAATCAATCAATCAATCACAAGATGGTTCACCCAATTTAATGGGATAAAAGCTCCCTTCACAATTTAATCAACTGTGTGGGATTTTTTGTTTTGGAGGCGGGGAGTAGAAATCACTTTAAAATATCAGAGGGGTTGCCGACGAAGTGGGTATTCATCCACGAAAGCTCATGCTCCAAAACGTCTGTTAGTCTACAAGGTGCCACAGGATTCTTTGCCACTTTAAAATATTCATTTACTCTGTACTTTAAAACAGAGTCATTATTCATAGATTATCCCAGAATGGGAAGGGAGTAAAAACATTCTTATGCCAACAGGTCTATTTCTCTACCTTATCTCCAAAGCCTAGTCTGGCACAAGTGTCTTATTTAGCTTAATCAAGATGTTCATTCTCCCATTTCTGGAAATCCTTCATAACGCAATGTATCAGAGGCAAAGTATACAGTGGTATATTCTTGTTAAAATCATCTTTTCTTAATATTCTTTCTTATTCTTCCTCAGCTCCCAGTACACATTTTAAAGCATCTCTATACAAGTTTTAAGAAGCTAAACAGCAGCAGAAATCCAACAAGTTGTATTTGTTTAAAAAACAAATGCAAAAATATAATCCCTTTTTACCTGTATACATTGGGCAAAAGTTATAAACTCTGTGTGTGGGTCTGAATGAGAGAGAGAGAGAGAGAGAGAAATGATTAAAAATGTAACAAGAGCCATGAATGCCATTTTACTGTCATTTCCTTTGATTAACCTTCACCTGACCTTAATCCCTAAGGCAATTTCAGTTTCTTTTTGTTCTTACATTTAATTCTTCAGTCTGCCAGGTAAGTACATCTCTGTCATTAAAAAGCATTCATTAAGAACAGACTGTTTTTACGGAGTTTTTTATGGAAATATTTGCTCTAGAGAATTGTTTGCAAAACCTTTAAAGTCACATATCTGATAAAGTTTGGCCCAAACTTTAAATTTTATGAGACCTACAGTAAGATCAACAGACATTATTGCATGACTTTTTTTTTACTGGATATTTTTTAAGCAAAAGGAAAAAAAAAACTGTCCTGAAGTCATTTGAGCTGCACCAATTTAAATCAACAGTGGGTCTCTAAATTGCCAACTCTCATAGTTTTATCATAAGTGTTGTGATATTGGTGGGTTGGGTTTTTTAAGACTCTAGATCTGTGAGAATCTCAGCTTTCATTTTATAAAATATGTAAGTTGTTATCCCTCATGGCTGTGGAGAATAGCTAGTAAATATGACCCAAAAGCTCAAAAACCAGAGAGCAACTAGATTGTAAACTCTCTGAGTCAGAAACCATCTCTTTGTTCTGTGCCTGTACAGCACCTAGCACAATGGGACCCTAGTCCATGACTGGAGTTTGTAGGTGACACCACAACACAAATTAATAATAAATTATTTTAAGCTAGTCTCATCATTTTGGGAGGAATCCTGAAATTTTTGCATAGTTGATATTCGCAAATGTTTGAAGCTGCCCATCCAACTGCAAATGGTATTAAAAAATTGAAAAACTGGAAACGGTCCACAAAAGAGGTATGAGAATGATTCAAGAGCTGAGAAACAGGACTGATAAGGAAAGACTAAAGAAGCTTGATCTAGTTTGTGTATTAAAAACAAGATTAAGGGGTGACTTGACCATGGTGTACAAGTATTTATACAGGGGAACAAATTTCTGGTAGTTTACATCTCTTCAATCTAGTATGAAAAGGCATAATAAGATCGAATGAAGTTGAAGCTAGACAATTTCAAACTAGAACTAAGGTGCATATTTTTAACAGTGAGAGTAATTAACCATTGGAACAACTTATATAGGGACATAGAGAATCCACCATCACTTGCAGTCTTAAAGTCAAGATTGGATATTTTCCTAAAAGATATGTTATGGCTTGAACAGAAGTAATGGGCCTGATGCAAGAACTATTGAGTGAGGGGCTGTGCCCTGGGTATGTGGAAGGTCATATTAGATGACATAGTGGTTAGAGGTAAAGAGGAAACAGTTTTCCCTTTTGAAATTTTGAATTTTTTTCCTGTCCCTGGGACAAAAAGTCAAAGTCTCAACATTTTTCATGAATTAATAATAAAATAAAATAAAATGTGGCCCAGGTTCATTGAAACATTGCATACTGATAATTTTGAAATATTTCATTTCTATTTCAATCTTTTCTCTAAAAAATTACCTTATATCTAAAATTTTGAAATGAAATGTCATTTCAAACAAAAAGCAAACTTTTCATTTAAAAAATGTTGAAACAGGGTGCTTCAAGGTTCAAAAAAATATTCAATTTTTTTTTAAATCAGTAGTTTCATCAAAACTGCCCCTTTCCTGTGAACAGTTTCCATCTCAATGAATTAGCATTTTCAAATAAAAAAAGTTGATTTGGAAAATTCCCAACTAATTCTAATAATGGCCCCTTCTAGCCTGAAACTCTCTGAATAAAAAGTATCAGAGGGGTAGTCGTATTAGTCTGGATCTGTAAAAAGCAACGAAGAGTCCTGTGGCACCTTATAGACTAACAGTTGTATTGGAGCATAAGCTTTCGTGGGTGAATATCCACTTCATCAGACGCATGTAATGGAAAGACTGTGGATGGCTAGCCAACTACAAAAGCAGTTTCTCCTCCCTTGGTGTTCACACCTCAACTGCTAGAAGAGGGCCTCATCCTCCCTGACTGAACTAACCTCATTATCTCCAGACTAATTCTGGCCAGCATATTTATACCTGCCTCTGGAAATTTCCATTACATGCATCTGACGAAGTGGATATTCACCCACGAAAGCTTATGCTCCAATACGTCTGTTAGTCTATAAGGTGCCACAGGACTCTTTGTTGCTTTTTATGAATAAAAACACATATCCACACACCTCTATAATGTGGGGCTTAAATACATAAACTATATTTATGTAGTTTCTTTGTCACGAGTGCACATATTTCTAAAGGAGGGACAGAACTGCTCACCACAGGTCTGTTTGCATTGGACTAAGCTATCCTCAATAGTGAAAGATTCTGCAAACTGTTTTCTATAACAAACATTTATGGTGAGCTCTAATAAAATAGCCAGCTCTTCAGTGACAGATGTACTTACCTGATAGAGTTCAGTATTTCAATGTAGGGGCAAAAGGAAATGAAATTGCCTTAGGGAGTGAGGTCAGGTGAAGGTTAATCAAAGGAAATGACAGTTAAATGCGATGCATGGCTCTTGAGATTATGCATGTGCATTTTGTTGAAAAATATGTTGTGTGTTTTCACTGTATTTAGAGGCAAGGCAAAATAATATACATATATAAAAAGAGACATAGTCCACACATCCTTCATAGCCCCACAGTCTACAAATGGATCTCCCATTGATGACCCAAAGTCATTGGCTGAAGGATGAAGAAAAGTAGGGTCTTACCAGAACAAGACAACTATCACTGAATTTATGTCATTATCATCAAATACAATTGAGATCCAAACCACCTCTATTTGGAGAACTAAAATTATTCAGTGTCGTTATCAGTGTTTGAAACCTAGCACCCACAGCCCTCTTTTACACTTCCCTTACATTTATTGTCTAAACTTGGCGGTCTTTTCTCAAATGAAATATTTGAGCAAATAAGAGGAAAACTAGAACTGGGCAAATACTACAGAAATGTCTGTAAATATTCATTTGGATTTTAAAATGACTTTGCTTTGGTCATATTTATGTCTCTGCGTGTTTACTTTCCAACTAGTTTCATACCATTGGATTTTTACTACCTGTTCTGTTTGTTAAAACCAATTATAAACTTGTATATTTGTCAAAAGGGATTTTTAAATTTGCCCTCCACAAACATTCACCCCAGAAATCTGATTATAGGATTTGCCCTCAACTTGTCATGGAACAGAAACAATACCATGTGACTTGCAATAAGTCACAACTAAGCAAGATAGCTTGAATTTCTGGTTTTGAATAGCAGGCCACAATCACTGAAACTCATTAAAACAATTACTAAATAATTTCAAAAACATTCCATAAACAGATGACAAAATTCATCAACTCAGTTATTTATTAAGAGTTATTCACTCAGCTCTACTAAAATCTAATTTGTTTCTAAAAAAGCATCTGAAACATATTTAAAATATAAGTTGGAATAATGAAATACAGCAGTTGATCTTGAAAAATGCCCAGCTGATCTTGAAATGTGCCCTTACCCAGAGTTATTAATCCCCCATCACTTTGACAATTGATTTTGAACACCCTCTGTTGCAGAGTCTTTATAATAAAAATCATAAACATTCAAAACTAATTTATTGCTCTTTGTTCCACCTGGCAAAAATGCAATGTCAAATTGAGGTTGTGCTGAAACAAAGATGCAGATTAATATTTGTATATTGTTTTTGTCCATATTATAGTCAAAAATGTCCACAGAAAAGAATAGAAAGAGGAAGAGATTACACTGCCTTTAATCATTGGAAAATATTTGTACAAATAGTGTTAGGTCATTTTTTAAAACTTATGGTGGGGGGGAATATCACTCTTTGGAGCTACCATTACTGATATTTTTGTTCAGTTGTTTGTTAGCTAATAAATATTAGTCCGGATTTTCAAAGACACATAGGTAAAAGTGTTCCTCTGCACATGCATATAGATACGTGCATGCATCAGGTGTGTGTAGACATATGCATGTGCTCTCAAGTAACATTTACATCTATGCAATTGGAGCATGCAAACATGTACATGCAGGTTTGTACACATGCTTTAGAAAAACAGGTCATTTCACAAGCCCTCATCAATTAAGCTTGTTTTGAAAATTCACTAACCAGTATTTTACGCACTGCCAGTTATCACTTCTCGTTTTCATCTCAAAGAGATCCACAATTCCAGACCAAACAAAAATAATGAAGAGGAGGAGCCATGAGATTAGGAGGTGGTAAAAACAATATATAAATAAAGCATATGTACCCTTGTCTGTATAATCTGCAGGCATGAACTCAGCTATCAGGGAAAGAACCATTACAACCGTTGCACCTGTAAATAGTACTTTGGCTATTTCTGCAGTATACTCTGAGCTTTCTTGTCAACACACACCTTTTATCAATGAATTTGTACTTCTCACAAGTCTTTAATGGAACAGATGTGTTTTCAGAAATATTTCTCCAGTTAACCACTGGGTATAATATATACTAGATATTTAGAGCCCATGTACTTATCTGTTATATACATAGTTCATAATTTATACTTTTCATCTATGCTATCCAATTTGAATTATTCACTTCAAATTGACATAGTATATTGATTTGTAATGATGTTCAAGGGCTATTGTTAAAGGACGAAAAAGAAAGAATTACCAAGAAGTTTGTTGTAAGAATGAAGTCTTGTTCCAAGACTGCCTGAATTATAAGATTTCTAAAGTCAGTTACTGAAGTATTAAAGAAACAAAGATATGGAAAGAAGTGTTTCAAAATAAAAACATGCTTTTTTGTAAGTTTCTATTGCTCTGAGTTTCCAAAGAAACTTTTCTTTCTAGAAAGACAAAACTGTAATTTTTTTCTTATTTCTTTTTCTTCAAAATAATGATCCCTAACACTTTTTAAATTTACATAATGGATAATCTGTAGAATATAGACTTACCATTTGTATCACTCAGTTATCCTGGCAGGCCTCACTTTACCTCCTTCTAAAGTTTTTTTTTTCTCTGAGTACTGTGTATATTAAGTGGAAGACTTATTTGACTGCATGCTGGGAACACAGTATTCATGAGTCTGTAGATGCCTCTGAGATATGGAAATTAATTTCCAATATGAAATAGTTAACTGAATAACTGTATATAAATTCAAGTGTAATATTAATCACATTCTTTTTGTTGGGAAAGCAGTAACGTCCATTCTCAAGTCATTAGCACTTTTCTGAGCAAGGTACAAATTAATTTTACTGCTCTTCTTCAAATACAAATTTTAAAAGTTAACCAAGGACTACATAGATTTGAAACATTTTCAGTAATTGTTTTAATTACAGCTAGGAGTGAAGAAAAGGGAGAACAACACTTGGTGTATTAGCAATCATTTTTCTGACATAAAGGGGTAAAAATAGTCTCTAAGTTCTCACACCCAAAAACAGTTTAAACAAAGTCAATGGAGAAAACTTTCTGTAAGCACACAGAGGGTCTGGTTTTGTTCTGAACTCAGAAATTTTCTTTTCTATCAATACCTAGTTTAACTTTTTAGATAAAACCACCAAATCTCCAAACATTAAATATATACACTTTGACAGCTTTCAAAGCTTGCTTTCCATCCAAAAGTTGATGAGAAAACTTCACTAAATTCCTCAGAGCACATAAGGGGCCTCTTTCCTAGCGTATGAATCTCCAGCAAACAGTTCATTTCACTTCTACATAAAGGAGAGTAAACGGCATATTTTTTTTGGCCTTTTCTCTCCCAAGTAGATTTGGGCTCCAAAGGCTGTAAGAGCCTTCTGGTGCCCTTTGACATTCAGACTTCCAGCATCTCAACCATCAGTCAGTGCTCAGGTAACAAAAGAGCACTGAAACCTCCAGTTGTCATCTCTGTGCTACATCTGTTGACCATGCTGGTAGGAAGCTTTGACCCCATCATTTGGCTGTAAATAGAATGGAAATCAACAACAACAAAAACCTAAGTGAACAGGAAAACTGGAAGTTACAAGTCAGAGTCAGCAGATTTTCTTTGCAAACATACCTGTGAAGATAGAAGGAACTGTTGAATTAAATTAAATCAAAGCAAATCTGCTATTTAACACTGCTAAAATTGTGAAGATGTGTTGCTGATTTAGTGACTATCTGCAAATATGCATCTTCATTTGATTAGGATGTTTGTATTTCCATTTAATTTATAAGTCTCTGGGAAGATTTAAATTAAGAGTTTTAATATATAATAGAAGATGTATTGTATTATAGCAGAAATATTTTCCCTGTCCACTAGAATACTTATTATTTCAGCTTCACAAACAAGGGTTCTCACCTGTTCTCCTTATGCTGGTTGAAATCTTGTATCCAATCTGTCTGAATCAAATTATTTGTGTGTATCTGAATACCATCATCTTCCTAGTGTATCACTTATAGTTAACCATAAATGCAGGCATTGTCTTCCACTCCACCTACAAGCCAAATCAGACATCATTACACGTTTCAGTTAAATTTCACCACTTTTATACTGTAGTTTGTTTTTCATTTGAACTCTGAATGAAGGACAAACATGATGAAGTGGGAGGGCAAAAGAAGAATCAAAACAAATTGTGTGCTGAAAAAATGGTATGAGTTAAAAGATCTACTCTTTTCTCCCTATTTTATTTATTCCCAAGGTTACAATGCATAATTTTATACAAACTCAATTACATAGCTCAGTGATTTACTGGCAAAGCTGGTCAGAAGATGCTATCTGGCTTTAACTAATGTGTTTGCCTAGTTACAATACAAAATAAATCCTCAGAAAATTACATAATGGGCAAAAAGAAAACAACCCCCCACCCACTAATATAAAGTCAGAAATGCATCTAATGTGACACAGTATGAAGATTGAAAGGAAGTTCCCTCTACATTGTTTTCATTTGGCAGACAATTGGTCAATCATGGTTCAGATATGGGTTCAACCTTTCAGCTCATGCACTAGGATCCCAATCCAGCAACATATTTGAGCATGTGAGTAAATTTAAGCACGAGTAAATGTATTGACTTCAAAGCTAAGTGTTGTCTTCATGCCTTTTTTGGTATTTCCTAAGGATCAGTTAGCACTGTAAACGGGTGAACGTATTGACTATGATGGGCGGGACCATTCATATACTTACGGTGACACATTAATTTAATTGCTTTGCTAGATTTGGGCCTACCAGCCATTTAGTAACAGATTTGAAAGTGTATCATCTTAACAACAAGCTACATTAATGTGTCACGAGCTGATACTTGTACCTTAGAGGAGGTGAGTGCTGCAAGAGGAAATGTTCAAAATTTGTAAATAACTGAAGACAGAGCTCCATGGAGCTTGTGGTTCACCAACAGAATCTGGTCCAATAAACAATATTACCTCACCCGCCTTGTCTTTCCCAATGGGGACACAGCGAGAAGCCTCATCAGAATGTTCCTTGGACATAGGCAGCGTGAAGCTGGAATTTCCAAGCCAAACCAAAAATCAAAGGTTTCTCATGGCTCAGTCCTCTGGAATAATCTGACATGATTTTATAGATGATGTGTACCTAAAATGACTGACTATGCTCATGTCATAGTCAAAGTTTGTTTGAATTGACTGTGTTTCTTTACTCTCTTCTGCCATAAAGCAATTGCTTCATCAAACATGAAATACCACAATATCCTAGAACATCAAACTTTGCTAACAAGGGCCTGACCCTGCAATTCCATCTCTACTCCAGGGGAACATTACTGAAGTCAGTGGGGATTCTGATAGGCACTCTGCTGGATCCACCTCGATGAACACATTTAAATCGTTTGGATGATATAATAAATAGATTTGGACTATCAAAATATGGGTTACTAATAATATTATTGATGGTGTCACATTGATGCTGGGTCATCACAGTGAAATTCTGACTCTATTAAAGTCCATAGCAAAACTCCCAATGACTTCAATTGTCTAAGATTTCACCCATCAAATATGAGGCAGTAGAGATGTAAGGAGTTAAAATGTTGGCTTCCTGATGAACAGCTTCCATATTTTAAAATTATAATTCAGTCAGCAAGAAGCAATCTTTCTTGAAGTGGAAGCCAATCTCAGCTAAACTTGAGCTCTGCTTCATTCATCAAGAGAGAAAACACGGGTGCATATGCCATATCCTAACAAAAGAAAATCATAAGGAGAAGAGGACAATGTCTGATTAAACAAATATAAAACAACACCATTCTCAGTCCTAACAAACCCAGGTTTCATTGCCCCCCATAATACTGCGTCCCCTTTCACTAATTTCAGTGAAATTGTTTTGAGTATTGCTATGGAACCTTAGATCTTATCACGGAGTATTTTCAGTCCTTATTTAACCAATGAAAATGGCTTATCTTTGTTGTATACATGTATTGTAAGGCTAAACATAGATAGGGGTTATAAAGGTGTAATTGAGGGAAGATTTTGACCCTCCTTTATACCCCTTTGGGGTTGTTGAAGTATAATTGAGAAAAGATTTTGACCAAGTGACTCTAAAATAACTCTCAACCACATAATGCTGGATGTAAAATTAATAGATATTTAAACCCAGAGGGGCATTCCCCATCAATGTACACACAGCTCACATTTGGGGGAGGTAGCAACTTGAGAGTGTCTGTGTGGTGCATATTTTGGTACATATACTCATTCTGAATACAGGTAACATATGACCAAAATGGCTTCAGAGGTCAACCTGATGGATGTGTGTGTAAGGAATATACATGAAGAGCCATGCTGCCCAGGGAGAAGAGGAACCAAAAGAGCAGTACAGATAACCTAGTCCTCTGCACAGATTTCCTATGCAATGGAGTTTTCTGCCCTGGGGATCTCAACACTGTATCCCACCCAGCACCTGGTCCCCCTCCACGAAGCACCTTCTCAAGTTCAGCCTCACAGAGCTCCCTGCCCAGCTGCTTTGGATGACATTGCCCAACATTTCTATATTTTAATGCCACTATAAATAGTAAACAGCAATTTTTAATTGATAAAAATAATTCTCTGCAGGCTAGCCACCCAGGCCAACTGAGTGAGATTCTTAACACAAGATACCAAAATAACCCCCTGAAAAAGGTCTGATTGACAGGAGGGGTATTTTTAACTTTTTTAAATCTCATTTATTTAGTACCTTATATTTTGCAACAATATATGTAGTGTAACAGGACAGACTTAACATCTGCATTTAGACGCCACTTGCCTTTTAGGG
Organism: Gopherus evgoodei; assembly: GCF_007399415.2. Taxonomy (NCBI): domain Eukaryota; kingdom Metazoa; phylum Chordata; order Testudines; family Testudinidae; genus Gopherus; species Gopherus evgoodei. The sequence continues at coordinate 80,642,483 of NC_044330.1, read as the reverse complement.
ATCTCATCTTAGGCAAGCATGTTGTGGTAGACCATCAAGTACAGAATATGCTCTCTTTTACACCCATTCCACTCCATATTTAAACAACACTTAATGCCCTTCCCCCCATCCCATTATTTTGTTTATTTGAACTTTTTCTTATCTATTTAGGTACTTACACTGCCCTTATTACCATAGCCTCACAGTCACTACTGGCTTTTATTTTCACAACGCCCTCGTAAGGTGGGGAAGTACTATTTCAGTTTTAGGGGGGGGAACTGAGGCACAGAGTGAATTAAGTGACTTGCTCAAGGTCCCACAGGAAGCCTGGAAAAGCAGAGAATTGAACAGTGCTCTCCTGAGTCCTAGTCCAGTTCTTTATCCACTAGACCATCGTTCCTACTCTGTTGTCTTCTTATTTATTATCTTTTTCCATTTCCTGTATAAACTCCCTCTGGTTGTTCTTCTCATTCGACTTTTTATTGTTATGGCTATTTAAGGCCCTCATCCTTCATAAACGAATGCACATGTTTAACTTTACACTCATACATAGTCTCACTGAAGTCAGTGGGAACATTCATGTGCAAAAAGTTAAGAATATGAACATGACTTCTGGCAGGATTTGGACCATAATGTTTTTATTGTATTACCATAGAATGCTCAGGCAGAAGTGACACTTAAAAATAATACTGTATATATTTCACAAAAATTCATTGCATTTCAATAGAAAAAATGCATAAGAAATTCCTTCATTGATATAATCCCTTTCTCATCAATCTGCTATTTGCTGTAGAGGGGGAAGATAATTGTAAAGGCACAGTTCCCAAGTTACCTGAAAGCATAAAAAGCTCACCTACATGTTATATATTAAAAACACAAATCACATTTTAATCAACCGCTTCCTTAAGTGCGAACTTCTACAAAATTACTTCAATTGTGATCTTATAAAACATTTGATATTGATGACACGGACTTTGCCATTAAATAGCAATAATGCAACAAAAGAAAACAAAGCAATGAGCAATGCCAACAGAAGTGGCATAAATACTTTTGTTTTATTTGAAGTTTAATTTTTAAGGGAATCTGTACACTGGTCAAAATTCTGACAGGAAGATTGACATTCAAAACAGGGAGAGATTAGACTTCAGAATTTCTGGCTCTGCTACTGGCTCACTGTATAACTCTGGACAAGCTAGGCCACCATTTTCAAAGGTGGCCACTCACTGGGTGCCTCCATTTTGTAGGTCCAGTCTGAGACACACGGGGCCCATTTCCCAGTGGTATTGAGCATCCAGGGTTAAAATCTACTTCCTCTGGAGTTGTGGAGACTCAGCATCTCTGAAAATCAAAACCTTGGTGTCTCAAGATTGGCACACAAAAGTTGAGGCACCAAAATGCTAGAGACAATATTTGAAAAAAAATACTATACCTTGGTGTACCTCGGTTTACTCATCAGTAAAATGAGTGTAATAGCATTTAACTACCTATCTCATTGCAACCATGTTTGTACAGTACTCTGAAAATCTCAAAGGATGGCATCATATTCCAGTAAATGCACATTATTATTACAAACCACCCAGTTCAGGAGCTGTCCAGGTTAAGATGCACATTTCCTTGCCTGGACATATTTATTCAATTAATACTTTAATACAATTTACAACTTTTTTCTCATAATTCATCAATAGTCTTGTTTTACTTTTGCATGGCTAGTCCTAGGTCTGGACTTGTTCTTTATTGTTCAAATGGCATTCCTTGGCTCTGAGATCCATTGCTATGAACATGACTTTCTTACACCTGATAATCTGAGTTAGCGCTGGCAGAAATGAACTAATATTTTTCGTATGCATTTTCAGTAGTCCCAGGTGTCATAAATGAAAAGTCCCTCTCTTAACTTCCACTTATATTGTGATTATTCAGTGTTTTATTTTCCTTACTAAAACTGCTCAGACTTTGAAGGTCAGAAGGGGCCATTGTGATCCTCTAGTTTGACCTCCTGCACATTGAAGGCCACAGAACTTCACCCACCCACTCCTGAAATAGGCCTCAGCTGCTGGCTGAGTTACTGAAGTCCTCAAATCATGGTTTAAAGACTTCAAGGTACAGAAAATTCATCATTTACAATAGTTTAAACCTGCAAGTGACCTGTGCTTCATGCTGCAGAGGAAGGCAGCCCCCACCCCTCCAGGGTCTCTGCCTATCTGTCTGAGGGGGAAATTACTTCCCAACCCCAAATACAGAGATCAGTTAGACCCTGAGCATGTGGGCAAGACCCACCAGGCACATATCTGGGAAAGAATTCTCTGTAGTAACTCAGAGTCCTCCTTATCTGGTGTCCCGTCTCTGATCGTAGGGGATTTTTGCTACTGCCAGTTGCCAATGGGCACTTGCAATTGTGGGCAGTCCCATCATACCATCCCCTCCATAAATGTATCAAATTCAGTTTTGAAGTCAGTTAGGTTTTTTTCTCCCACTGCTCTCCTTGGAAGGCTGTTCCAGAACTTCAGTCCTCTGATGGTCAGAAATCTTTGCCTAATTTCAAGCCTAAACTTGTTGATGACCAGTTTATACCCATTTGTTCTTGTGTTCACATTGGAGCTTAACGTAAATAACTAATCTCCTTCCCTGGAATTTATGCCTCTGAAGTATTTAGCAAAAGCAATCTTATCTCCTGTTAGTCTTCTTTTGGTTAGGCTAAACAAGCCAAGCTCTTTGAGTCTCCTCTCATAAAGTAGGTTTTTCATTCCTTGGATCACCTTAGTAGCCCTTCTCTGCACCTGTCTCAGTCTGAATTCATATTTCTTAAACATGGAAAACTAGAATTGCACACAGTATTCCAGATGAGGTCTCATCAGTGCCTTGTATAATAGTACTAACACTTCCCTGTCTCTACTAGAAATACCTAGCATGATGCATCCTACGACTGCATTAACCTTTTTCATGGCTGCATCACATTCATAGCTCATAGTCATCATGTGATCAACCAATACATCCAGGTCTTTCTCCTCTTCTGATATTTACAACTGATAAATCCCCAGTTTATAGCAAAAATTCTTGGTTTTAGTCCCTAAATCCATGACCTTGCATTCTGCACTATTAAATTTCATCCCATTTCTATTACTCCAGTTTACAAGGTCATCCAGATCTTATTGTATGATATTCTGGTCCTCCTCTGTATTGGCAATACCTCTCAACTTTGTGTCATCCACAAATTTTACTAGCGCACTCCCACTTTTTGTGCCAAGATCAGTAATAAAAATGGTAAATAAGATTGGTCCCAAGACTGATCCCTGAGGAACTCCACTAGTAACCTCCCTCCAGCCTGACAATTCAATTTTCAGTATGACCTGTTGTAGTCTCCCCTTTAACCAAGTCTCCATCCACCTTTCAATTCTCATATTAATCCTGATCTTCTCCAATTTAACTAATAATTCCCTAGTAACTATATCAAATGACTTACTGAAATCTCCAACTAGATTAGATCCTCTGCGTTTCCTTTGTCTAAAAAACTCAGTTATCTTCTCCAAGAAGGAGATCAGGTTGGTCTGGCACAATCTACCTTTTGTAACACCATATTGTATTTTAGTCCTAACTACCATTCACCTCTATGTCCTTAACTATTTTCTCTTTCAAAATTTGTTCCAAGACTTTGCATAAACTGAGGTCAAACTGACAGATCTCTGGTTTCCTGGATCACTTTTTTTCGCCTTTCTTAAAAATAGGAACTATATTAGCAATTCTCCAATCATAGGTTATAACCCCCAAGTGTACAGATTCATTAAAAATCCTTGATATTGGTCTTGCAATTCAATGTGCCAGTTCCTTTAATATTCTTGGATGGAGATTATCCAGGCCCCTCAATTTAGTCCCATTAAGCTGTTTGAGTTTGACTTCAATCTCGGATGTAGTAATTTCTACCTCCATATCCTCATTGACATTAGCCACCCTACCGCTACCCCAAAGTTCTTCATTAGCCTCATTAAAAACTGAGGCAAAGTATTTGTTTAGGTGTTGGGTCATGCCTAGATAATCTTTAATCTCCATCCCATCCTCAGTGCCTAGCAGTCCCATTTATTCTTTCCCTGTTTCCTTTTTATTTATATGGTGATAGAACCTTTTACCGATCGTTTTAATTCCGTTTGCAAGGTCCAACTCTTCTTTCCTTTTGGCAGTTCTCACTTTATCACTCCAGAAAGTAGCTTTCCTTGCTGATCCCTCCCATCTTCCATTCCTTGTAGGCTTTCTGTTTTCTCTTAATCATTCACTAGATATATTTGCTCATCTAGCTTGGTCTGCCATCCTTCCCTAAAAATGTTCCCTTTCTTGGGATACGGAACTCAGATAGCTTCTGCAACTTTGACTTGAAGTAATTCCAAGCCTCCTATGCATTCAGATCCCTGAGTTCTTCAGTCTGGTCCACTTCTATAACTAATTCCCTTAATTTTTTAGAGTTAGCTCTTTTGAAATCAAGGACCCTTGTTGCAGATCTATTTTTGTTTATCCTTCCATTTAGTTTAAACTGAATTAGCTCATGATCACTCGAACCAAGGTTTTTCCCTACAACCATTTCTTCTATGAGGTCATCACTACTCACCAGTACCAAATCTAAAATGGCCTCCTCTCTTGTTGGTTCAGCAACTATTTGGTGAAGAAATCTGTCAGCTATCACATCCAGGAAAATCTGGGCTCTACTATTATTAGTAGTATTTGTCCTCCAATCTACATCTGGGATGTTAAAGTCTCCCATAATCACACAGTTCCCATTACTATTTATTTAATTAAAAACATTAAAGAGGTCTTTATTCATATCTAAATTGGATCCTGGTGGTCGGTACCATACCCAAGCACTATATCAGGGGAACCTCGAATAGCTTTCTTCCCCAAAGTGATTTTGGGCCCAAACAGACTCTCTTCTAATTTCTTTACAGTCTACCTCATCATTGATATGCAATGCTACTCTGCCACCTTTGCCTTTATTTGTCTCTCCTGAACAGCATACGTCCGTTAATACCTGTACTCCAGTCATGATGACTATTTCAGCATGTTTCTATTATTTGTATAATATTTGGCTTCATTTCCTGTACCAGTAGCGCTAGGTCCTCTGTTGTGTTACCCACACTCCTTGTATTGGTGTGCAAACATCTTAACTGTTGCTGCTTGGATTCGCTCACATTCCTTGCCCAATTGGGTACAGTCATTCTGCTGTCAGTATCGCCTTTCTGACTGGTATCAGTACTAGCCTTCCTCTTCATTCCCATTCTCCTCCCTACTGCTGTTTCCTCTCCTACTATGGGATTCCTTTTCCTTTGCTTGAAGTCAGTGCTAACGTAAGAAGGCTTTTTTTCCCTCAGGCCCCACAATTCCTCCATACAAAACAGTATTGCTTTTTAGTTCCAAAGCTTCTTATTAAGTTCTCTCATCTATTTCCATTTAGCTTCTCTAACAGCCTCTTTAGTCACATCTGTGTATTTGATTAGCCTGGCCATAAACCTACTGCAGCCTATTGTCTGTAGGCTAATGACCTTTATTTAATGCTGTTTTAAGGTCAGAAAAATCCTGTATTAATTCTTTGTGTTATTGTTTGTCATTTCTCTGATACTGTAATGCAGGGGTAGTCCATTTTTTTTTCAAGATCCAAATTTCTTGGTCAGGGCATAGTCAAGGTCCAGACTCCAGAGAAAATAATTTAAAAAAACAACAATGATAATAAAAAGATTTCAGGGTCCATTGAAAAGTGCCTGGTAGTCTAGATTTTGCCTATTGACTTCCTTGTTGTATTGGTTACCAAGATACACTTGCCCAACATGTTCACAACTGAATTGGAAAAATAAACCCATAAGAAAACCAGAAAAATCAAAGGTACAAGCTTGAGCAGAACACATGTATCTGAGCTGGTGCTAAGCCCTGCATCACCTCAAACAACTTCAGCATCCCAGAAAGTTTTATAATGGAAAGGGTAACCGACTCTTAACTATAGTGACTTGACAAGCCCTGGTGTAGTAATGTCCAATGAATTCATTCCCACTGAATCTGTTCAAGCAAAATAAAAACATAATAGGACTTTCTGCACTGGACCATAAACCAGCCAAGATGTATTCTGTCTATGAAAAATACATGCCACTGTAGTTAAGCTGTTATATTCTAAAAGAAGACAATTCTCAGAGTAGACTTCACGTAATTGCAAATGAAGGACTGAGGAAAAGGATGGTCTGTACTCAAGATCTCACTGGTCTGACAAAACTTATTTGAACCTCTGCCTATGAAACAGGGACATCATGTCGTTGGTTTCCTAAAGGGTCCTCAACTGGCAATAGCAGACGGATTAGTTAGTTAATTAATGTAGATAACAGAAACAATAGTATATATTCATAAAGAGGGAACTGGAACCACAAAGGATTAAGTGTAAGAGCTATTGCTCCGGGCTTTTTTGGACTTTCTGGTCCTCCTTCACCAGTAGTTTTTTAAGCAGGAATTCATTAGCAGATTGGATACAGTAGGAAATAGATTGCCAATAAATATCCAGTGAGGAGTGAGAATCAAATAACCATTTACCACTGACAATCAGTTTCTAAAATTTAAGAGGGATAGATTGGATAGATAAGACACCCATTAGAGACTGGATTTGCCATTGGCAGCAACTGGTGCTCTATTATGCAAGATGGTATATGTTCTTTTCTGCCATAGAGCTCCTATCCAAAAGCACTCTTATTAAGTTCTCCCATTTTACTAAAGCTCTATCACAAAGGACGCTGTCATAACCAAGACTGTACAACAAGGATCATTTATACATCTGACAACCTTTAAACTCCCAAAGAAAGGAAAAAGGAAGCAGTAAAGCTCTCTGAAGAGCTCTTTGGTGGTACAAGCAGAATTATGAGCAGCAGGAGAAATATGAGTAATTAAGACAACAGTATATCTATATCTTGCAGCTGACAGAGTGAAGCTGCAAGTTAGCTCTGGGCAAGATGTTAGAGGAAAGAACTGAGCACAATGTTACTAACGTTATTGTTGAAAAGTCAGCTCTGAAAAAAGGCTAAGGGGACAATTTCATTAAAAAAGGAAGTAGATTGGCTTAAGAGAGCAGTTAGCTGCAGACTTGTAACTTTAAAGGAGCAGGTCAACAGATATCTATAACAAGACAAGCAATCATTTTAGGAGTTGGCTAATGTGACACTTGTACTGTTCTTAAAAGGAATGATCCTAAATGATTTATCAGAGGGTTATACAGAGAAGAAGAGCTGAAGAATTGCTCTGAAATACAAGAGAAAATACTAGACTGGATCTGGATTACGGGGAAGCAAATACCCAACCCTTCTGAGCTGAACAGTTTGGAAACAGTTGTTGCCATTTGGGAGTCAACGTTTACACAGGGTTACCCCCAATAGTGTCTGAGATACAGCGTGTGTACAATGCAGTACCTGAACTATGTCAGAAATGGTACATAACTGATTTCTCAGCTACAAGTAATTGAAGCTATTTGTGGGCAGTTTGATCATAACACCTATGAATATAACAGCTGTATATAATGAGACATTCTCTACTATGCTGCAGTTCCTTTGCACTAGTCCACACACTCCCTCCCCCCATTCTTTCCTTTGGCCCCTACTACAGGGTGTGCTCCAGTGATTCCCCAGCTGGCATAATGGTCCTTTGTGACTATGACAGCATAGTTTATAGCAGCCCAGAGGCTATTTTCTCCATCTAGCATATATCAGTGATTTAGAGCAATACTTGAGTTTCAACAATGCACAAAACCAACACAGTTTGTTACAACAAGGCAGCTTTTGCTCATGATTGGAGTAGCAGGTCTGAGGTACACTTGAGAAAATCATGGGCCATGTTCTGAGTCCCTGTGTAAAGTGTGAATGGACAAGAAATCCTTATGTGAAAAAGAACAGTGGATCCTACATTGTCTACATAAGTACCTGAGGCCAACAGCAAGGCAAATGCATGGACATACTGAAATAGAAGGCCCACTCCCTATGAAGCCCAAACCAGATGCACAACATTCTGCTCACAATCACACCAGTGTAAATCTGGAGTAATTCTGTTGGGGAAACTTCAGTGGAGTTACTCAGATTTACATCAGTGTAAATGAGAGTAGCATTTGTCCAAGTGATTGTCCTGAGTGTGTGTCACCCAACCCATTATCAAGCTGTCATTGACAGGCCCCAGCAGCTACTGTTAATATTTCTATCATGGTTGCTTCTAAAGGTCCCAGCCCCATTGTCCTGGCCACTGTACAAACATTTATGTCACCTCTTCAAAGGTAACAGGAAGTTAATAATCTTCTGACCAGAATTAACTTGCTTGGGCAATATCCATGCAATGCATGTTTTCCATTGGAGCATGCCATATAGAGAATTTCATGCTTTCTTCCCCTTTCTGCTTTGCCACACTCCTTTTCTCACATGGCAAAGCAATGGCAGGGATATATCATTTAACTATTTGCTATGGGAAGCATACTATGTTGTACAGAATTCCAGGCCATGGTTTCTTACTACAAACTGCTCCCTTCTGTATCACCTAATGTAAGCGACCATATGGAAACCTGCACAGCATCTTCCTGCATTCCATTTGGGGGGCCCAGCACTCTGCAAATGTTCATAGCACAAACTCTAATGGTTCTGTAAAATACACACTTACATTAAGCATGTAAATGAAAATGGACATAGTAAAATCCTGCATATCATATCTTGCATATTTCCAGTACATATATAATATACTTCCTATGTTCCTGCATACAGCTCCCAATCACATCTATGTTCTGAGGGAAACAGAGCGTACAGCCCTTAAAAACTTGAAAATCAGCACTCTCATTTCTCACTTTCTTGAGCACTAAAATGCATTTAAAATAAGAAAAAATTATGTCATCTTTTTGTTGACTTCCTGATGAGTTTATTTACTGACTTGTTCAACAGAGCTTTTTTCATAGACACGTAAAATGTGTAATATGCTGGAACACCAAACTGTTAACTTGGGGTGAAATTCAAACCTATGTAGAACAAGCCCAATAAGACCATTGAAGTCCTACTTAACCCTAGGGTAAATGTTATCTTTAATAAAAATATTCAAATTATTGGATGATATGTTATTGAACTTTGGGCTATCAAATAATCCACAGGATTGTATTATTAGGAATATTGCTGATTTAATTACTTTGATGCAGGTTCATCAAATATCAGGAAGAGAGAAAATTAGGGAAATAAAGTACAGAAAGAGGCAAATCCTCAGCTAATGTAAACTGAAATGGCTCTTGAATTCAGCTGAGTTATATTAATTTATAAGAACTGAAGATCTGGTCTCAAGTAGTTAACACTTTCAGTGCTCAAGAGTAAAAAGTATTTAAAAGCAGAGATGGGCTAAACTACGCTGGAGATTGGGAGAAATGACTGATTCAGTCTGCCACCAGTGAGGATATTGGGCTGTTCATTCACATTTTCTAATAACTACATCAAAAAGAGATGATTGAGCACTTAGAGTATTAGCAATTCTTTTTAAATATAAACTGTATTCAGTTTAGAACAGTTTTCAGAATAAAGCATTTTTACAATGCCCGGTGCCTTAGCATTTTCACTTTGATCATCTCTGGCCATGTTATAGTTCAGAACATGAAGTGATGTAGCCACATGATATAGTTAGAAGGCCTGCCAAAAATTACATAATAAATCCCAGGGACCTGGAAAAAGGGTTTTGTGTTGAGTACCATATTCTCCTCAGACTTCTTACTTTTCAGATTTTTTTAAAATTAATGTAATTGATTTTTTACTTCCATTAAATTTATTTTGCTTTAATGAGAGGTTAGCACTACTTGCTTGCTACAAAATTCTATTGAAACCAATGGAAATCTTGTGTAAATAAGGATTGTTGTATAAGAATCTTCCATGAATGTTGTATAAGAACCTTCTATGACAATAGTTAAAATGTGCTTTGGTTTTGGACTAATAAAATATTAAACTGTTTCTTAGAATCTAACCCTAAAAGGGCCAACATCAGTAATAGTTGTTGATTTTGCACAAGGTTTGGAGCCGAGACAGAGGGGTCTTTGTCAGACTTTATATTACTATTCTGATGCAAGCAGATAGCTGCAAAAATGGGTTGTGCCCATGATAAAAATATTCTGACTACCTTTAGGTGGGATGTATTGCCCAGTACAAAAGGCCAAATCCTGCAACTCCTTATGCATCCAAATAGTCCTTACACACATGAAGAGTTCCATTGACTGGCCTGGATGGGAAACAAGTGCACACCCATGTAAATAAGTGTTTGCCGGGTCTAGCCCTAAATATTTCTGAATGCCTTGTATTATATTGTATTGTATTTATAAAGCAGCTTATCTTCTGCCTAAAAATGTCTGTCTATGCAGAGGTATTTGTAGACCTTTTAATTTGAGCTAGTACCTGAGATAACAAATACCTTGGGGCATTTGAGGCAGCAAATAACCTGGAGTAAGAAGAGTATTCTAATTATTGCCTCCCTCCCCCTTCAGCTGGTGTAGAAATATTTAATTTCAAGCACTAAAATGATTAAATTTGGTGCATTTCCGAGTTGAATTTTAGCAATGCATTACCTCCTGAATTGCTACATAAATATTAATAGAGTGATATGAACTTTCACTCCTAGTGCCCTTGGAGAACCAGAACCACAGCATGATACCTCAGCCATGGTAGCAACTGATTTTTCCCAAGGTTATGATACTGGCCCTTATCCCTAAACTTCACCAACACCACCTTAGTGGAAATATTCTGTCTGCGCAGTTATCGCTAGTAGATCTGGGCAATATGTCAAATCAATGTGGTCTTCAAAATGTGTTTTAGAATTGCATTGTTGCTCTCTTCACTTCACAGGAGGTGTGAATCCTGTACAGACATTCTGGACCCAAACCTCATCATAGAGTCCAGCTGATTTGTATCCAAATTAACCACACTAGTGGCTTTTGCCACAGAATACTTTGTACTGCATGTTTTCTTTGCGGGTATTTTCCACACGAAGTACCTACGGGGTGGTTGTACAGTGATTATCAGTATGAATTTCATACCTGTTTTAAGATCTCATAACAGTTCACAATACCAATGGCTATAATTTCAAAAATGCTGAGTAAGCACTGACCCTATTCAATGGGAGCTACTGTGGGCCCCAACACTTTTGAAAACCAGGTCACTTATTAAGATACATGGTAAAACAGGCTTGTATTTTCTTAAGATAATGATACTATAGACAGTTGTCACCACTAAACTAGAGCCTCAGCAAAAATCCCAAGACACTGGCAGCATGAGTGATCCTGAGAAATGTTTCTGTCACATATGCCCATAAACTTTCTCCTTGTATTCATAATGCTGGTTGGTCTATGCTGACTGAAGGAATAAGGGTTAAGTTTCTTCAACTTTCACCAAGTCAGAGAGTTCCGAAAGTTTAATCACAAGGGATGGATTTGAGTCGTGATGAACGTTAGTGAGCAGTTTGGTAGCTTAAAGACAAGTGTTCTCATTTTCATTCTTTGTAGGCAGTGCTCAAATCATCATAAACCATGTTCACGGAGGGAATTATTTCAGACAGGGAGGGGGCTCTTCTATATGAGAGAATAAAAGGAAAATGTAACGTATTGTTTAAAAATTAAATCTGATGACATTACCAGAAATGTTACCAGAAACAGAAGAGAACAAGAATTCATTATTGTTTCAAAGTTAGTTTATCATAAATCTGCCCTATGACACATAATAACTAGTAACGTTTTGAAGGTTATGTGATAGCAAGTTCAACAGTGTAGGTGACTGACAATGTGAGCTGCATGATAATGAGTCCCGGGGGAAATCATGCTTTAGGATGCAGGGTGAAGCATCCATAGGCTTTTATTCAAATGGAAAAACATATTCAAAAGTTTATTGTTTTATCTCATAAGAACATCATATAATACACAGTCCTTCAAATCAAATGTATAAAGCACACTACGGAACTGTTTGCTGCAGAAAAACATTGGCTGATTTGGTCCAAATACAAAATACCTAATAGCTTGTATATTGAAACACGTGAAATGATTTTGATATGAAGGGAATTTATTTTTGGTGCATTTGCTCTGTTACAGAACTATGAACTAAAAGGCAAAGCAAGTCAATTTGGTCTTGCATCAAAAACAAAAAAGAGGAGCCTGAGAGCATTCAAATAGTTGTTTTCAAATCTTCTGTATTTCAGAACAATAGATAAAGTTCTTTAAGTGTGACAAATATAAATTGCACTCATCTGAATTTAATTTTAAAAGTATGGCAGCTCTAATTAATTAATTCTTAGTGTACAAACTAATTTAAAGCCAATAATGAGAGAGAGGGTTTTTTTATTTTTCAAGGAGATGCCGTATGTATTACACGTGAAGAGTATAATGTACCCCACCTCTGCAGCTAGTTCAGCACTGAATAATGGGCCTGATCTTGCCCCAGTTGAAGTCAATGGTAGTTTTGTCACTGCCTATAATAAAAGCAGAATTGGTCCCATTATCTGTGCTGGAATAGCATGTAAGACAGAACTTTTATATATAAATTCCCAGCATCTCAGATGCCAAGGGCAGCCTGCATTCCAAACCCTTAACTACACAGCCACTGGCAGCCTGCCACCCAGCCTTATGTAGTGATACAGAAACAACCACAACGTGACCCTTCATTCTGAGCTATCAATTCATGCTGGAACATTGAGTCAGTTACCTTGCATCTGTTTTCCCCAGGCACTATAGATTGGCAACTTTAATATTTCTGCTTATCTCAAGCACCCGCATAGTTTTAATTGAAAAAAATGGTGGAAAATATATTGTACTTAATGATCGTCATTGAATTTGAGGATATCATGTAAAAGTATATTAAAGAATTTCCATCTAGGAGGAAATATCTGAGGCATTAAAAGTAATCATATGTGACTCACGCAATTTAGGTGTATAACCATACCTGTCAACTATACTAGTTCTCTACTTTTAACATAGTTTCATACTTTTTTTGTGCAGTGAGAATGTGTTAACTCATAATGCATTTTGGTCATTAAAAGCAAAATTAGCCTACTTCCAAAACGTTGTTCAGGCACCGAAATCCATTTCCTCTCTCTTTCTACATTTGCCATCCTATGCCTGAGAGGTGAAAAAAGTTAAGCAGCATATATTTTACCTCACTTTGCTCTACCAATTCATAATATTGTGATAGTTTTTCATAAATTGACCTGGGATCAGTTTATTGACACACTATAAATTACAAACATCCTTAAAGCTAGAAGACAATCTACAAATAACAAAATGCTAAACTGTTCTTACCTCTTACACAGGCTAGATTATCCAATGAATGTTCATTTATTTATTATATTGGCATATATTTCAACATGCAACTTAAATACTATTTTATAAACCTAAACTTTGGAAAAACAATAACTCTCAGACATTCACCTAAGAGATGAGTCAAAAAACAGTTATGTCTGTTAAGCTGCTCTTACCTTTACGAGGGGTTATTGCACAGAAGGAGAATTCAAACCAAATGCAAAAGTCAACACATTTACAAAGGGTTGGAAAGAAAATATATTTTTCATAAACCATAGGTAATTATAATTTTGGACTCATTCTTTACTAAATGTAATTTTGCAAGTTATTAATCTTCTTAAAATATTTAGAGAGCAGGATATTCTGAGAAAATTTGAGCCACATTAGAATAGGGAAAATTATACAAATCTGGTCATGCAATCGTTAAGTTCAAATGCAAATTTGAACAGCTTGTTAAATACTGTTTCCTATTTAGTATTTTATTTTTATTAAATTACTATATACCTTAAAACAGTTAGCTAGAAATGTATATTTCTAGATTGAGTTCTGCCTAGTGCTGTAATATCAAAATATGCATAAATCAGCATGCTTGTTTTCCTATCATACATAAAGCTTCTGTATGCTAGTTATCAGAGGTATTCATAGATATACACAGAGCAAGTCGATTCTGGGTCCTTCCTCTGTGTGGTCTTTTAGAACTGTCGTTATCAGCTTTCTGTTTATTATTGTGCTCAGTTTAAAGGGAATTTGCCAAGTGATCCCTGGACTCCAATCTTTAGGCCTGTTGTCAGGACAAATTAATTTCTGTGGAAACCCACTGTGCCTCAGATACCATCTAGGAAATGTAGGATTAATGGAGTCCCTGTACAACAAGCTTTTTAGTGTAGCTGCTGGGGGAGGGGAGTAAGTATTGTGAGGAAGTAGGAAACAACATAAATAAAGCCACCAAGTTGTGGTGTGTGTTGGGGAGGTGTTTGGTTTTGTTTTGGGAGGGAGTTAAATCACATAAACTCAGGTTAGTAATAATGCAAAATATAATATAGTGACACAAGAAAAACTGGCAACTTTACGGCAATTTCTCTGTGTATAGAAATAATGCAGATTGTGGGAGCCAGGTCTAATTATCAATATTTTGTATTTTACAAACCAAGTCCATCTCTTCAGTAAATAAAAACAGGATATTTAAGAGAAACATTCTGTATGACTCTCACAAGAAAATAATGAAACTGCAGTACATGATCACTTGGAAAGGAATTATGAAAGCTGGGTTTGTTATGGTGTCAGGTCATTACTATGTTAACTGACAGATGAGAATTTTGTATCATATCTCATTGTTGTTAAAATGTTCATCAACTTTCCTTGCTTCTTGAAGTAAATACATTTGGAAAGTGACTGTCCTATTAGGAAAATGTTTTTACATAGGAAAGAAAAAAAAAAGTAAGACACCGCTGTTAACAGATAAAGCAATGCTGGCCTTCATGTTGTGCTTTGTCCGTACACTATAGCTGGAAGCCTGAGAGTTGTGAAAACAAGAAACTAGCATTTTGATATATAGTTTATTTTCTCATTTTCAGCTGGATGACTCTTTTCCCGTGGTTAGACATACAAGATTATACCTAGTGAACTGAGAATTCTTAGACATTCTTTTCTGCTACAGAGTAAATCAGTTGGAAATATATAAGACCAAGATACTGTAAACATAGGACCAAATTCTATGCTTTATTACACCTTGTGAATCACCAGGAAAGTAAATTGTAAATTTGGCCTACAGTAGCATTATAACGCCTAATGGATTACAAAAGGGATATGAAAGCTACCATTAATTTAAGGTCGAATGGTATAAACAAAATTTAACTCCACAATACTGCATTGTCATGATATTAAACTCTTAGAATCTTGCTGATACTCATTTAACATTCCCACATCTCAGTGCACTTTTAATGTAAGAGTGACAGAGGATGAGACCACACCAGAAAGCTCCTTTAACATGTCTCTCCAATTTGCAAATACCTAAATGTACGTTGTCTTTCCTTAAAAGAGAAAAAGAGGAGCAGTGTGGGAGCTATTTGGTTTTAGTGTGGTCCCACATTTTCTTTGGAAGAGTAAGGCTTCACATTTAGGTGGTTATTTTACTAATCCCACTTTCACCTGCATGTGACACTTCATTATTTACAGCAAATATTCCAAATGATCTTATTTTTCTCTCTAACAAAATATATAGATTAATCTTCAGAGACTTTTTATATGCCAGTTTTTTTACTATTATAGAAATTCAACCAGCTCCATAATGACAAAGACAATTATCTTCAAGAATAGTGATTTGGATAGGAGTAAACTCTGGTGACTACAAAACACACACACACACTGTTTTAAGATTAAACATATGTAGTAATAATAAATAATAATAATAAAAAGGCAAACATTTTCAAAAGACCTTTCACATTCCTCCTGTAGTTGCATCCCCCAGTTCATGTTGTGTGCAAAAGTTGTTTTACATCGTATTTGTTTGCACATTGGATATGATGTATTTATTCCCAGTGAACATACTATTCTCAGAATGGGACCAATACTTAGTTGATGTAAACTGGCCTAGCTCCATTGAAGTCAAAGGCGCTATGCAGATTTACATTAGCTGAGGATCTGGCCCAATTAATTCATTGCATACATGTCCCAAAACAATAACCGAGAACCAATACATAGAACATCTGATTTATGTGTGAATAAAGAGATTCAAATTGTAGAGAAAAAATGCACAAAGAATGGGAGGCCTTTAATAAGTTTGCAAATAATAGCCAAATTCTGGCTGCCAGTTATGCACAGGCACATGCCAGAAAAAAATGTTTTTTGGGGGAGGGGTAGGAACAGCAGTTTCTGGTTCCCACAACCTTGCTCTATAAGCTCTTCACAACAGGAGCTCTGCAATGACAGTCCAATGCAGGGCCTCAGGATCAAGAGACATGGTCCATATATTTGTGTACATCCACTTCCTGGCAGTAACAATTATAGAACCCCCCCCCCATGCAGACTATTCCTGTCACTAGCAGGGAGGCTGTGTGTTGGGCTACTGCCAACCAGAACATGGGAGCACATTAATACTTTTTAACAGTGTTAAAATGGGCCTATTTTTGGACCAAATGGTGCAATATCAGAATTTGGCCATGAAGCAGCTCAGTTTTAGAAATTTCAAACTCAAATCTCTAAAAGAAACTTCAAGAAATCTTAAAATTCCCCTGTGAGCAGAAACCTTTATAGGATCTTGCTCAGAGAATTGAAATGTTCAAACTAGGATATTAATATCTGACTAGAATCACCTGAATAAAAACCATCCTACACACCACTCACTACAAGGTATTGTGTAATAGTGTGTCAAACACTGGTCACCATGAAAAAACCAACAATTACCAACTGTTATTACAAAGAATTAGAAATATCCCTAATATCTTATTTACCACTAATTGTTGACTTCTTATTGATGACCTCTGTATATGCATTAATGGTACTATACAGAGTGCATGACCTGTAGACTGGAGTTCAGCTTGCATCATTACCATACTAGTATAATCAGAAGGTAAATTCTATCTTTTTATGTCTGTGGATAACGTCAGACATAATGCAAAGTAATTCTAATATCCTTTCTGGGATCTTTTTCCTAGAACAGAGTAGACTAAACTTCATGGGCCAGATCCTCAGCTGAGGTACATAAGCATTGCTCCCTTCTAATCAACGACACTGATTTACACTAGGTGAGGGTCTGGCCCTCTTTATTGTTCACAATCCAATAAGAATCCATCAGCATATAAACCAATATTCTACATATTTCTTATCTGTAGTGACCCACTGTATCACCTGCTGTTCTTTGTACAGAACCTTTTCCACCTAATGTTTATGCACAGTTGGACAAGATTCCCGGAACACAGCAATTATTGCAGTGCTTTCATTAAAACATAGTTCTGGGGACTTTTAATGCCCAAGAAATCAACAGACCCTTTAATTATAATTACTGTGCAAATAATTTTAAACCAGGATTAACTATATGACTTTCTAAACAAAATATAATCAGCATGCTACAAACCTGAATATACAAAATATATACCACCATGATCATAGGTCAGTCCCTGGTAGAGCCTAGTAGTCTCCACTACAAAATTGCTGCAAACATTTGTACTTTAAGAAAATAAGTAAAGGATAGAATTAAAACAGAGGTAAAATGGGATTCCAGAGTAGCCAAGGGTTAGGTATTACCTGTTCAGTAAAACATTTGTGCGTTAAATGAAAGTAACAAAGTGCAAATATATTTTTTAAAAAAACAAAAACAAATAGGCTTCTTACAGAAATTCATCACTGGTAACAAAAGTAACACAATCTTTCACACCCAGTGAAATCCTGCCCTGTAAAAATACACACATTTTCCCTTCTCCCCTATCACCACAACCCCTAAATGTATCCCCCAAAGCTTAAGTAATTGGACCTAGTGATGGGAGCTCTGCAGGGCTTGGGGAATAAAATCTACTTCCCCTAGAGTTAATCAAAAATTGGCAAAAAAAAAAGTTGAGAGAAAAATTTCTGATAATTTTTTCCCTTTTTCCATCAAAATTTCAAAAATGCTAACATTTTGATTAGCTCTTTCTTCCCCAGCCCAAGGCAAGCTGGGGGATGCAATGCAGCCAGTCTACAGCTGCACTCTTCCACGCCGGTGGAAAAGGTTAGGGCCACTGAATTTCTCTAAGCATGGATCTGCCTGCATTCCAAAATCTCCTTACATTAGCCTATTTAACAATGGCAGGGGAGTCGCACGAGAGAAAATAGTGGAGCTAAGAAGGAAAATGACAAGGTGAGAAAGAAGACAGACTCATGTACAACTTGTATTTAGCTCTGTAGACTAGAAAAGGCTCCCATATATAATAGAACTCCTCAATGTACATGTATTGTAAAGTCAGCCATGCAATATAACATCCATGAAAGCGGCAGTCCATTCTGATGATAAAAAAGTGATCTCCTTAGAATGTTTAAAGATTACTTTCATGGGAATATTTTTAGTTACTTTTATTGCATTTTGAGACATCCTCCTATGCCACAAATTTGAATTATTTGTATCCCCACATACAGAGCAGTGATGTGTCAAAGCCCACCTTATATGATTTATTGTATTTAATCAAAGGTCATTCTGCAGAAGTCAGCTACTTTGGAGCATGATCAAAACAAAGCCACAGCAGCTAGAGTGTGTCAAAGTAGCACCAGGACAACTTGGAATCCTTAATGCTCAATCTACAAAATCTCTCTGGCATCCAATAGAATGTATTCATAATCTTAAAACATTCTAGAGATGTTACTCTAAAACTGACTGCTTTGTAATTTGCAGCATTGCTGTAGCTGTGTCAGTCCCAGGGTATTAGAGAAACAAGGAAGGTGAGGTGATATCTTCTATTGAACCAACTTCTCTTAGTGAGAGAGACAAGCTTTCAAATTTATACAGAGATGGAAAGCTTGTTTATCTCACTAACAGAAGTTGGTCCAGTAAAAAATATTACTTCATCTACCTTGTCATGTAATTTGTTTTCCATAATTTTCCCCATTCCATTTCCTTGTAAGAGAAATTGAATTCTTGCTCCTAATTAATATTAATAACACTGTGGAGAGGCTTAACATCTAAGTTTCATAAACAAGATGCTAAGGTATGTAAAAAAAAACCCTGATTTTAGCACTAGTTCCAGATTAGTTCCCCTAGGTACTGTAGGAGAAGTCAACAGAAGATCCTGCACACATAATTACATTAATTCAGATCTGGTCCCTTCTTCAGCATTAAGCTTTGATTTATTCTGAAATTTCTCTAAGCATATAATATTCTTCTCTGAACTAAATCTGAGATGTTAAATATTCCTCTCCTCACTCGGGAATGTTGTTCCGAATATTTGAAATGGAGGTTAAAACATTTACTATTTAACAGATGAACTTTGAGTGCTTTCCAGACCAGTTTACGAGACATGGGTTAATTAATAAGAGGCCACAAAATAGGCCAAATCCTGAAGTCCCTTATTCAGGCAAAATTGTCAACTAAAGAATACTGGATTGGACCCTACATCTCTCCGAAGGTCATCGTTTTCTGAAGCATAAGTCATGGTAAGGGGTAGTTTATTTGTACTTTCAAAAACTGTTTCTCTTCTTTATTGACATAGCCTAACTGCATATGTGTGTGCAGCAAGCTGACATATATATGTGCTATATAGTTTACTAAAAATAAATTCAAAAGAGTAAATGCTTTCAAAAATCAATTCTAGACTGACAAATAAGTTAACTAGTTAACTAGTTATGATTTTGTAATTGCACAGTGAACACTCCTTTAGGAAACAATGGAAATGTTTTATGTTTCAATAATAATTTGAAATATTACAGCATATAAAATGATGCAACACGGTAATAGTTCGGGAAGTTTGTGTATAATTGCAAGAAGGGTTAAATATAGGACTTTTTCAGTTTCTTTTGAATGCTGTAATATTAAAATCTATTAACAAAAGAATATATGCAGTACACAACACACCCTTACTATAGTAATCACTTGCAATTTCACTCAGCATGGCTAAATTTATAATATTCTACTCATATAACCAATTTCCTATCTGACTGCTTCGCATTCTTAAAACTGGCCATTTAATGTCAAGGTATACAATGGTCAAGAAAGAAGAGATGAGAAACACAGTTGTTATTTGAACATAAAAAGAAAGTCCAAACTAATTGAAAAATGTAACTGAATAATGACAAGTTAGACTTTTTACACTATATTCCTAAGGATGAAATGCATATTTTCTGACAAAAGATTAGAATGCTTTGCAACGTTATTTTTCATCCTTAGTGGTGTCAATAGTGTACTCGAACCCCAGAGCCTTCAGATAAGTCATAGTTTGATTGATCATACAAATGCATTATCCAATAATTATATTCAGTTTATTTCTGTAAAAAAACTCCATAGTGATATTCCACATGGAACTAAACTCAGTTCTGGGAAATCCATAAATTCATTTGTCAAAGGCAAAAATAGGTACACAAAATTCTCTCTAAACCTTTTGAAAGGGTTTGCTCAAACCCTTGACATAGCATTTTACTCTGAACAAATTTCTAGACAAGCTTGTGATTTTCCATCTATGAAAATATACTGCTTCCCCTCCATGAAACTAGAACTGAGAGAAAGGAAATTATTAAGCATTCTAGTGGGTTTTTTCCAACAAAAACTAAGATAGAGGTCAATGAATAAGTATGTGCAGGCTGGAACTTAAATCCTCTGGGGTGACTGTAGGCTAATTAATAATTAATGCCAGAGACATGGTGTTTGAAATGCAGATGTGATAACTGGAGGCCTGGCAAAGCTGTTCAGAGGAAGCAGATTTGGATGCTATAGGGAATAGACACTCCCTTGCCGGCTGGCTCTGAAAGCAGACCTGGGTGCAAAGCAGGGCCTATGGTTTAGATTATATTCCCCTCAGCTGTTAATTACCTGAACCTACTTTGAAGTTCTTCTCTTTTTATCCTCTGCATGAAAAGAGATTGGTTCAGCCAAGGGATTTGAAAAAATGATCAAATACATGGGGGAGGGTGGGATAGAACTTCAGATATAAAAAAAGATAAGGAAGAAAAACACAGTGAAACATACAAGAACATATTAGGAAGTGCATGAGTGTGGTTCAATGTTTTAAGAAATTATGCTGCTCTAAGTTATTTTAATGCAACTGGTATTAAGTTAATCAAGATTGGATGTTTTTCTAAAAGATCTTCTCTGGGAATTATTTTGGAGAAGTTCTGTGGTCTGTGTTATACAGGAGGCCAGACTAGAGGATCACAATGATCCTGTCTGGCCTTGGAATCTATGAATCTCTCCACTTTCCATGAATAGATTTGTTAAAAGAATCCCACACTGTATGTATATAGTTTACAGTAATTATTTGATGAGAGCACCATGGGTAATTTTCTATGCTGTTTTTAATTTAATAAAGTCATTTAAACTTCCTTGTGTTTGGAGCTCTTTAATGAGGTGTGCAACATTAATAGAATCACCAATGAGGTGTTACTACAAGAATTAAGGTTTTGTGAAAATCATTCATTCCAGTGAAGGAGATAGACATGAAATACTGTCCTTATCTATGTGGGAACTGCAGATAAATGTAAAATTGTCAAAACCAACTGGAAGGGGATTTAATGACAGATAACTAACAGTTCAATGCTATAAAGGGCAGTCAGGTTTGTTTTTAGGACTACAGGTAATTTCTGATTTATTTAAAATAAGTGACAATGAGTTATCCTGAGCTTGGACAGCAGCATACCCCAAAGGAGTGTGACCCCCCCACGTGGGAAGTTGTTTTCTTTTGCACTTTTACCATACATTTACTCTTGCTACTTGAGGTCAAGTGTTTCCCTGAGTCCCATCACACACACACAGTGTTCGTTTCTGGTGCATATGGAGCATTCGTGAAATCTCTAATATCCAAAAGGGATTGGTATCTCTGTGGCTTTCTGACAGTGTAATGGAACTGATCCTCCCATCAAAGGAAAATATGTACCTACATTGAAATCGACACCTCTAGCTGCGGAGTCATGTGAATAAGTGACATCAATAGCACACAGGCAGCAGTCAGGTGATAATCATGCAGCTCAGGAGCGCTCTGTGTCGCTTCAAGCCACCTCTCCTGGTTGATTGTATTTATTGTGGTGGGGTTTGGGGGAGAGGGGGTTCGCTCCTAAATCTGATCCGGATGGTGTGAGGCCACCATGGGAATGCGGCTATAATCCGCACCCCGAAATCAAGGCCAGTAGTGAGAAGAGAATGACTAGTGCACAGGCCACTAAAGAAGCGAGAGTAGGCAGGGGAGGAATCAGTTCTGCTGCTCTGGGAAAATCTCGAGCCTGGGAGACATCTATAGCTCAGAATAGACACCTCTTGGGGGTGGGGGGCTATTCCTTTCATGGGAAAGGCCCCCATAAGATCACTTGCACTATGAAACAAAAAAAAATACAAAGAAGTAACATTGAGGTTGTGACACAGGGGCAACACAACGCAATGGTGAGACTCTGCTCTCGGAGTTTTGCCTATGTAAATTCGGAGCAACTCCATAGACTCCAGCGGAGCGAGTCCGGATTTAGAGGGGCGTAAGGGTAAAATTTGGCTCCCTTTGTTCCTGGTACTGTGGGATATACCATATGGTGGGGTGCATCCTTCTGATACCTAGATACAATCAAAGAAAGTATCAATATTAACTTTGAAGAACCTGCGCCTCTTAATCTGAGCCAATCAACGTGTTGATTTCCTTTGTTTTTCAAGGGCATTTTAAAGAGAAAGAAATCCCAGAAATGAAAGTCAAACTGTCAGAGTCAGAGATGACAGACACTAGGCACTTAAAATAGTTAATGCTACTGGAACTATCATGTCAAGAGACCATTTTTAAAACGTAGCTAGTAAGAATCCTCACGAAACTGTGCCTATGCACAGAAGCCACTTTCCTACATGTAACAAGTTGGCTATTGAATGTGGGTGCAAAGTATGAAAAGATCATCCCACAGTGAGGGTTCATCTCTTCCCAAACGTCCTTTAAGTAAGAAGCTATTTCAGAGGCGCACAGAAGGGCCCCGTATGTACTGACATTCGAGGGCAGGAGGGCGGGTTGGTAACGCTCGGGACTTGAAATTGGACAAAGCAGTTTATTTTTATAAAAAGCTACAATGGGGCAGGCGGTTGAGCTGAGTTTTACCAAAGCTTTAGCCAGCCGAAAACGTACCTGACTCAGTTACAACCCCCTGACAAGGGGTTAACGATGAATGGAGCCCTCCAGTCTTAATATTGCTTGGCAAGCAGGTACCACAAAGCCAGAGCAATATTCTTCTGTAAAGATGATGTGGGAGGGAAAAACATCCCCCCACACACAAAATTTTTTTTTAAAGCAAAGACCCATTTTTCCCTTTCCCTCCCAGTCTCTCCGGATAGCGGAGAAGATGAGGGGGCTGTAAAAAGGAGACTAGGTACTTGGTATCTCTTTACAGACGACGACGCCTAACGTACGCAGCCTCTTAAGAAAAAAAGAAAAATTAAATTAAAAAACTTTTGTAAAAGTTTTCAGTGCAGTACAATGACGCAAACTGGCATGAACTCGGGGTTCACGGTGTTTAAAAATTAATTTGAAAAGATCTGTCTTCAAGACACAGGTATTTTGTATGTAAGCCTATCACCTTGGGATCTTTACGCAGCTTCTCGTCATACCAACTTGGAAAGACTACGGGCCCCACTGTCAAGTCAGCCTCATTCGAAATCAAATTTTTGTTACACTCACTTCCCAAGACTAAACTTTCATTACGATAGTCTAGAAACAAACTGCGTACAATCAATGTACACCTGCATAATTCTCTGGCTCTCTTGTGACAGTAATTTGCAGTGTTGCTGGATTCTCTAGTTCTATGGGTATGCTGTTTGCCTACAGCCAAACAAAGCTTAATATGAAGTCGAGTCTTTATTAGTAAAGGAACTGAAAGATAAATTGATCTGAGCCGATATGTGGCTTTCTGTTCGTGCTGCGTGAGGCATGTCGTAAGCGACGCAGCGAAAGGCGCAGGCAGACTTAGCTGCCCTTTGCCTGAAAAGGGAAGAGAAGAGCATTGAACGAGGATTTTAATGAAATCATAACATTAAACAGTTTTATATTAAATCCGGCTAATTTTCTAGGTGAAGGCTGTGAAGTGAATGTGAGGAAGCATTAAAAGGGAATTGAATTTGCATTCCTTATGCTACAGGCACATGTTTACATGACCTTTAAAACAGAATTAAAGCTGTATCATCAGCAGCTGTAGGCAATTCACATTACTAAGGCAATCAAATCAGAAGGCTAAACTAACTATAAAACATAAATTAAACTGATAGAGAATCATCCTAATTCACTAGGTTTACTTGCAATTTACTTACCCACTACTAGTAATTTCTAAACAGTTTGCAGAGGGAGCAAACAAAAATACTTGGACATTGATCTTTAAAACTGTAGCGTCCGAGTGTAGCTGCAGGCTAGAAAGATTGGTTTAGAAGCCCTCTCTCCTCTGTGATAGCCTGGAAAGGTAGCAGTTGTATGGAATTTCACAGGCATCGCTTACTGGTGACGTTTGCAAAAGTTATAGATAATGACCTGCAAAAGTAATCCTAAAAACACCCGACAACAGACTGGTACCTCACTTAATGCGCATAGCAGAGATTATGCTGGTTTTCTATTCGAATAACTCTTAGCTGAATGCTAGATCTTATTTGCAGATGAATTTCTAAGGCCTATAAAACTGTTCCTGTAGTATCTCCCTCTATAAATCACAAACTTTCTTAGATTGTCCCCAAACCTCCAAATGAGACGCCTTATCGCTAAGATTTTTTTTTAATATACGCAGTTTATTTTCTAAAATATGAAATAATTCAGTGTCCAAGAGAGGTCAGACAGCTTTGTTCCCCTCTCCCTCTCCACCGCCAGGGACATTCTTTAAAACGTCTGAGGCCCAATAAAAATCAAATCGATAACGCCAGTAATTTCATTAAAAGTTTGCAGAGTGCATTTTCTGTTCTTCCGGGTTTTAATTCCCAAGCACGGCAAAAACTACTCGCTTCACAGCCCCAAATTCATGCTGAGGTTACTAGAAGGGGGACATTCCTGAAAGGGTCCCACGGAACTGGGTTTTTCTTCTTCACATTTTTGCGAGGCAGGAGAGAGAAACACTTGGTACCAATTGTTTCCAACGTGCCAATGGGTTCGATCCAATTAGCAAATAGGCTGGGCTATATTTCATAAGGGGCAATCATTCCTTGAGAGAAAGGCCTTTGAAGAGCCAATTCCCACCTATGATGCTGACGAAGAGTCTTATCTCCAGTGTTTATTCGCCTACTTACCTTCTTCTTTTCCAGTCAGGGATTTAGACATTTTTATTTTTCACATAAGGAACAATAACATTTACAAACCTGTAACCTCAGCAGCGAAGAGACTGAATTTTTTCACCTCATATCTATTCATCCTTCTGCATTTTCATTTGCCCTTTGGCGTACAACTTATTATTCAACCTGCTTTGCATTTGCTAGGATGAATTTGTTTCCAAATGTTTATTAAATCTAATTTCCCCTTTCTAAGTGTATTATAGAGAATTGTAGAGATGCACTTGGCCTAGATGTTATATCTTATATACACATAGATTCACCCCATATGTGCACACTCTGATCGATTAGCTGGATGAAGAGACAGTGAAAAGCAAGACTAGAGAGATCAATATGTCCATCTCTGTATCCCCTACGTATAGGAGTGTACTGTACATCTCGGCTCTATGATTCTCATTTTAAAGGGGAGAGCAATGAAAACTTGATTGGATTTAATCAGAGCTCAGTGGCAAATAAAAATCCAGAGGCTGTAACAGAAACTGGAAATCTGGAAAGAAAAGTCTCTCTCCAGTTGGCTGAAGTCTTGCTAGATTTGCATTTCAGCGCATCATCTTGCTCTATTAAAATCGCCAACCAGTTCTGTTTGCAGCAGCTCAGGGTTTTACTGGTGCCCTTTGTTGTTCAAGGAAAGAAAATTGCTCCTTTCATGAAGATTAGGTGGGTTAAACTCAAAGGCTGGACACCGCTGCCCTGGACGGGACCAGGATTAACCCGTTCGTGGCCGCAGGCTCCATAGGAAATGCGGGCGCGTTACGCCGAGGGCTTCTCCCATTCAGAGCAGCGTTCGCGCGAAGCTGCTGCCCTTTCCCTCCCGGCTGCACGGAGCTGGGCAGCGCTTGGTCAGTGGGAATGGGGGAGCGGCGGCCCTCAGGGAAACGGGACGGAGAGGGGGCTCCGTGCTGGGGAAACGGTGACATGCACCGGCCGCTCTTGCAGGCTGGGCTGGTGCAAGGAAGCGCAGCCGGTGCCTGTGTTGTGCTACTGCAGCTAGGCGCTGCGGGCACTAGGCACAACCCATTGCAAGTCACCCCCACCATGTACACTGCCCTTTGCCCAGTAGTTGCACCAGAAGCTTAGAAGTTTCACCCTTCTTTTGCCCCCACGCGCTGCTCGCCAGCTCGCCCCTTGTAGGGTTTGCAAAGGACCCGTTATAAACCGGAATCCATCTAAGGAATGGCCCCCAATTCCCCGAACCCCCTTCCCATCCAACAGGTTGTGAGTGCCTTGCCCTCCGGAAACAGACACAGCTCTGAGCTTGCCGTGGATGTCTCTGCTACCTTCTCATTTGTCACTTGTATGAAATCTTTGTTTTGGTCCTGCAGCCTCTCTTCTCTCCACCGATTCATTGCCATGTTTCTTGCTAAAGGCAGATTCATGCTAGTCTCTGCGCATCCCAAACACGTGAACGTACAACCACTAACACAAGCAACAACCAAGGCTGCCGCAAAACATTCAGCTGCATGGGACAGGTCTAAAAACATTCAGCTGCAAAGGAAACGTCTAAGATGACCAAGCAACGGCTCATCCCTCTACATTTTTTTAAATAAAACGCACATCTTGTGGATGCAGTTTAGGTAAAAAAATACCTTTTAGGTACTTCATATGGTTTGAACGTTCAATTCTCATTTCGGGATTGATTGCGCCAAGGCACATGTAACAGTGAATAAACTTCCTGTTGGACTATAAACATTTCCACTTCCAGAAAAAAATAATCAACTGGACAATAAATATATATTATCCTCAGAATGACGAAGTACTTCCAAAATTGCAAGAGACACATAGGTCTCTGGATCATCAGTACCCTTGAATCATGTATGTGCACGCGGAGTGATAAAGCTGGAGAAATGCACAGTCAAAAAAAAATCAAATTGAAATTATTCGGAGAGCTAATAAACACAAATACAGGTATTTGTCATCCGAGGAAGAGAGCTATTTGTCTTCGATATCCCATTAGTCAGCAGAGGTTAAATAGTATACCATTTAGTGCATTTTCATATCCAATCCATTTTGTTGCAAGCATTCCTGAACAGAAATCTGTTTATAAAGGAATTGAATTTTAATTATTTTTAAAATATGCACAACGTGGCTTTTGAATTTGAGACTGAATTAGTTTCTGTTTCTTTAAGTGTATATGGCAATTATTGCCTACACATTTACACTGCTAAGAAAAGATCGAAATTGATGACTTACATAGGTTTGGAAGGTGTGTTGAACACACGTTAGAAAAAATCTCAGAATCCCAGTTAACTATGAAATCATCACAAACACACACATACATATTCTAATTACCACAGTATAAGAAAAGTGCATACGTAGAGGGGAAGGGGACTGCAATTGTGTGCAGCTCTGTGTGACCTTAAAAAATCTCTACGCGATTCTTTACGTGACCTTAAAAACTGATGTAGAGTTAAATAACCGATTTACAGACGTCTGAGAAAATGATCCGCCCACTTCAAAATACTGTGTACCGGAGCCTCACAAACATTTTAGGATTTCAGCCAGAAAAATCTGGGTCTTCTTTTACCACCCATATTTCTGGATTAAGAACAACAAACCCGACGTTAAAATGCTCTGATTGTAATAAAAGGCAAAACAGGTTCTATTGTTAACATTTGCACTCTAGAGAGATTTTCCAGAATCTTTTCTAGCCAAATGGCAAATTAACCAAATGTTGGCTGCAATATCTGCTACAAATTAACCAAAGCTCAAAATCTCAGTGACTTTCACAAGACGTGACGGTGCACAGATGAACACGTTTTCTTTTTGCCGGCAAGTACATTTTTTCAGACATTAACAATGGACCAGTGAAAATAAAAGGTGACTCGAACAGAGAGGCGAGGAGTCGCATGAAACCGATTTGGAGAATGCAGCGGTTAAAATACAAATGTTCTTTACCTTGTGATTTTCTCTGCCAGTGACTTGCTTTATTGTCCCTCCCCATCCTCTGTCCATAATGCAGAACCAACCCCCACCACAACAGTGCTCCGTTAGTGCTGGGGCTATTACTGAAGGGCTCGTGTTCCTAGAGATTTGGGGAGGGGGTTGCGTTAAAACTTACATTAGGAATATTTTAATTTGCAGTATCTGTCCTTCGCCTGGCTGTGGTGCTGAGATCGCACTATGCTCTGTCTCCCTCCTAGCACAGCATTTACTCACGTTCCAGAACAGCCAACAGAGACCCCAAAAGGGAACTAAGTGGGCTTGTGTTGGTATTGGCTAATTTCTGGTAATACTCTGTAAATTGTCCTTTTCCTCCTTACCTTCCCCCGTGCAGACAGGGCTTTTTTCAGCTATCCATCCGGTGAGAGAAGGTTTAACACGAGCCTCAGTGCACACAATTACAAAACTTCACTCCTGCGTTAAGAAACAGTTTACTTGTCCCTCCCATCCCCCAGGCCCCGTTATGACTGATTCTGTTTTGAAATGTAAACTTGTTCCCACCAAGTCCAATCTAACTCGAACTGTCTCTAAAGTGAACTTGTGTTGAAGGTGAAGTTTTCAATGTAGGGGTCACGACCCCAAGCCAGAGCTTACCGCCTGGAGCTTCATGCTGTATTAAACACAATCAAAACGAACCCCCTTCTAGACCACTTTTCCCCCTGCAGATGAATAATGGCAACGTCTCTAAAACAGAATCAAATTTTGCCAGGATAATAAACCCAGTTTCAATACGCCTTGGATAGCTCCTGTCAGCGAATATACTGTATACATGTGTCTATAGACACAGCTATAACACACACACACAAGCATTGTTTTACAGTAACAGCTTCTTCAAGGGAAACCTGTGTTTCCTGGCTTTGGCGAGCCATTCCTCTTCTCTAACAGAGGCGCCCACGACGAGCTTTATTACAAATGCCCACAAGAACAAGGAGTTGCAAATCCACTCGCCCTGCAGACTTTGATTTAACGCTTTGTTGGCTGGTACCGCAGTCAGCCCAACAACCACCAGAAAGTAAGTTTGAGGCGCCCACGACGAGCTTTATTACAAATGCCCACAAGAACAAGGAGTTGCAAATCCACTCGCCCTGCAGACTTTGATTTAACGCTTTGTTGGCTGGTACCGCAGTCAGCCCAACAACCACCAGAAAGTAAGTTTGAGCCATGTACTGAGGTGACCTGAGAAACTCAACTGTCCTGCCTTTTACTTTGGAAAATGTGGGGACTCGACACAATAACAGCTCCTCTGCTTCAATGGTGGTTTCTCTCTATAGCGACTTCTAGCTTCCCAAGGACGGCAGGCTTCTTGAGCTATTGTTATTCATGGCAGAGATTTAGCAGAAAAAATATATATTAAATCTAGTTATATGTTGGGTAAACATGGATCTTCCGAGTGAAAAGGCATCTCTAGCCAAACAGCTGAAGAGCAGAGTCCAGACCCAGAAACTTTTATTACTTTAATGGGTCTCAGTCTATGAAAAATAAGTTACAAATTCTTGCAACAGTAGCTTTGCATGTACTTATTTTTCTCCCATGTCCAGACGGGGTCGTCTATTGAATAAGGCTCTTTTATTCTGCATGGGACAGGGGATTTGTGGCCATGGTCCCCCTTTTATTCCTCTCTCTATGGAAACCCAGATCATGGGGAGAAATATGCGAGGCTGAATAAAGAAAAGCAGCAGAAAGGACCGCTTGAGAGCGGCATCTGTTACACTTGGGAAGTTAGACTGACAGGAAAGAGCTAAAGAAACCCTCTCCAGCAGATTAGTTAGAACAGCAAGAAGATTTAACTATATGCAGATAAAAAGACTTTAAAATAAAGCATATTCTCCTATAGGCGAGATCAGAGTCTAGCAGGAGCCCACTGTTATGGCGCTGGCTTCTGGCTTGGTTACATTTTAAAAAATATTAAAATCTGATATTCAGGGTTTTATTTCCCCGTTAAAGTCTCTACTTTCATTAAATGGCTCATCTGAACATTCATTTTCAAGAGCAGAGGGGCTGGAAAAAATATTTTAGACTCTAGAGTGCAAATTCATTTTAAACAATTGAGTTACATTTATAACATACTGTTAGTTCTCTCCCACCACCAAGCATCAGGCACCGGTAATATTTATGTTAAAAGGCTTGTGTAGTCTATTTTGATATCTTTCCATACATATGATCAACCGCAGTCTGAATGGCTGGAGTGTGACTAGGAATTGTGCCGTCAGAAATGTCGCTTTGAAATGGGCAAAGGGGCTATCGTTCTCTTTTGCAGAGACATTTTTCATCTTCTGACCTCTCAACTGACCCTTCACAACATGCTTTCCAACGCCTTTCCAAGCGAGCCGCCTCCCCTGCACCTGAAAAGTTTCCCGAAGTTTGATTTCAGAGGCAGTCACCACCACCTCCGCAACTCTCAAAGGGGGCAGGGACCCCACTTCGCTGCAAAAGTGGCCTCAAAATAAACAAATAAATACAATAGAATAAACGTCTAGGTTAAAAGCGGCGAAAACCGTGAAAATGGAGCACCATCAATGCAAGAATACTATTGCCTTTAGGTAAAAGCACATTCCTAATTCGGTAGAAAACACAGAGGAAATGAGCATCTTTCTCCATAACTTATTTTTTAGAAATGTCGAAATCTATTTCAAACAACTTACCACATGCATCTTTTTAATAATTACATTCAAATTTACAAATATCAGATGTGCTGGTTTAGGCTTCGATGAGAAATTATTAATTATTATTATTATGAGGAAACTAATGTTGCTTAGCTATAAAGGAATCAGAGGAAAGCTCACCTGTTTATATATATATAGAGAGAAAGAGATTCATTTTCTTGAATTTTCTCCAGATCTGTCTTCTCAGAGAAACTAATGCCTTAATGACTTTCTGGTAGCTGCAAGCCTTCTTTTATTTCTGCTAAATATATGAAAATGTATGCAAATTTAAATCAAGCTTAACCTAGGAGCTCTTGCAATATATTTAATGGAATTTCAAACCAATAAGGGAACTCTGATGCAGTCTTCTGTAAGTGCAAATATAATTACGCAGCTAGGTTACCTCCAAAATTATGCAAGGAAAGGTCATTTTTTAACTTCAGAGATTTTCTAAGGTATTAGGTGTTTAATTTTCTCTGCTTGAGCACTACAAGAAATCTGAAATACCCAGATTTGTCTAACTCTATTCCTTAGCAGAACATTTGAAAGAGGAAGCATGAAACACAATGTTTTCCCCCCCCACCCTAACTTACAGATGATTTGAAATTGAATTTGAGAGGAAATTTAACATTTCCCATTCTCTCTCACATTCTCATTGTTTTGCCTGGTTACCAAAATATATTTCCCTTTTCTTTCTTGCACTGAACAACATAAAATTCATATACCTAGGATAGTGTTTAGTGAAGATACACCTCATTAATTTCTTATTCTATTTCAAATTTTGATGGAGACGAGAAATCATTATAATTTATTTAAACAAATATTGGAAAGCACCTTTTTATTTCCTAGCTGGACAAAACGCATCCCAGTGAACTAAATTATCCGGAAAGAGGAAGTATATTGTACATCTTTTGGAGCCTTGCAGAAGTGTGTCGTCCTAGAAGGAGTGCTTAGTGTCTGTGGGATTTAGAAGTTGTCGAACTGCTGATATGAAATGACATGTAATAGGGATAAAAGCAAGGACCCCAATTGACCAGACGATCCGGGAGGTAAACTTGAGAATAACTTAATGATATTACTAGCTTGTAAGATTAGTATTTAAATCAGGGAAGAGTTTGACCGTTGGTTAACAAACAACAAAATAAAAACATAAATTTGTAATAAAGCTCTGTCCTCTAGGAAATATTCCCTTTAACTCGTTTTTAAATCCTATTTTAGGGCGAGGGTATATTCATTAATTTTCCTGATTATTGGATATGTACCTTAAACGTAAAGATTGAGATGTGGTGGCTTTTAGGTGTCTGAGGGGGGTTGTATAAGTGTTTTGTTTGTGTGTGTGGGGGGGGTGTTTTTGTTTATATGAATCTATAGTTTATCATCTCACAATTACCTTCATGTTGCATTTACAATGCTGGACGGATTGGAGAGTCCGTATAAACTGTGCTAAGGATAGATTGTTAGTCTTCGATGCCGGCATTTAACCTCTGGTTTTTGCTGTACCTGGAATTAATCACTACAAATTTAAACCATGCTCTGTCATCCCCCCCCCCCACCCCTCTCATAAGATTTTAAAAACAAATCTTGGCATGCAGTGAAGAAAGAGTTAAACAAATGACCCGTGGACAGCCAGCTAGCAGCAACCAATGGAGCCTAAAGATTGATTCACTTCCTGCTTCAGACTCACTTTAACTCCTGGGTTTCGCAAACCTAATTTGGACAGCCCGACCTGCCTCTTCACCCCTCATTGGCGCAGCCAAAGCTTCCCGACAGATGAAATGCTGTCATTGGCCAGCAGCGCTGCCAATAACTCAGTGGTTGCTGATTTGGCTCCCTTGTCTGGTAGATGTCAAAGGCTGAAGCTGCTCCCTTTGCCACATTATAACTAGTAGGGGATCTACACCAGCCATGGCCACAGCTGCCTCTAATCCCTACAGCATTCTCAGTTCCAGCTCCTTAGTCCATGCAGACTCCGCGGGCATGCAGCAAGGGAGTCCTTTCAGAAACCCTCAGAAACTTCTCCAAAGTGACTACTTACAGGGAGTTCCTAGCAATGGGCATCCTCTCGGACACCACTGGGTGACCAGCCTCAGTGATGGGACCCCGTGGTCCTCCACGCTAGCGACGAGCCCCCTCGACCAGCAAGACGTGAAGCCAGGAAGAGAAGATCTCCAGCTTGGCGCAATCATCCATCACAGGTCGCCTCATGTGTCTCACCACTCGCCCCATACAAATCATCCCAACGCATGGGGAGCCAGTCCAGCTCATAACTCATCGATAACCTCCAGTGGACAGCCTATTAATGTCTACTCGCAACCGGGCTTCACAGTCAGTGGCATGTTGGACCATGGGGGGCTAACACCACCTCCTGCCTCCGCCACTACCCAAAGCTTGCACCCAGTGCTGAGGGACACCGCAGATCATGGAGATATAGGCTCCCATCACTGTCAGGATCACTCTGACGAGGAGACGCCGACATCAGATGAGTTGGAACAGTTTGCAAAGCAGTTCAAACAAAGGAGAATCAAGTTGGGATTCACTCAAGCAGACGTTGGCTTAGCACTAGGGACTCTCTATGGCAATGTTTTCTCTCAGACTACTATCTGCAGGTTTGAGGCTCTGCAGCTCAGCTTTAAGAACATGTGCAAACTGAAACCGCTGCTAAACAAGTGGCTGGAAGAGGCAGATTCATCTACCGGCAGCCCGACTAGTATTGACAAAATAGCAGCCCAAGGCAGGAAAAGAAAGAAGAGAACCTCGATAGAGGTGAGTGTCAAAGGGGTTTTGGAAACTCATTTTCTTAAATGTCCCAAACCTGCAGCCCAAGAGATCTCCTCCTTGGCAGACAGCCTGCAGTTAGAGAAAGAAGTGGTGCGTGTCTGGTTTTGTAACAGAAGACAAAAAGAGAAAAGAATGACTCCACCAGGGGATCAGCAGCAGCATGAGGTTTATTCTCATAACGTGAAAACAGACACATCCTGCCATGATCTTTGACTATAGGGCTCTGCTCGCAGACAGGACTGGGAACAGCGCGGATTTTCTAAGAGGGTTTTAACTTATGCTTAAAGAGGAAACAAAAACAAATACTCGAAGACTTAGAGCACGGGGCCTCCTGCTCTTCCGCCTGGGCAATATTTTCTCTCAAACCTTTTCGCTGATCAGTGCATATTGTTTACTATCAAACAAGGTTTGTTTTCGGTCTCCACTAGGAAGAAAAAAAAATAAAGACAGATGTGTGCCTATGAATAACCTTCCAGCGCCTTGGTTATATCAGCTGTATTTCAGGTGAATCTGTTTTACAATAGACTAGTTTTGCATTTTTAAAGACTTATATAGCGTTTTTAAATGGCTGAGGTGTTTTACTACAAACTGTACACAATATTTGTGGCATAATTTGTACCGAATTGATCAGTCATCATTCCCCCCCGCTCCATGTATTGGGCATATCACTGTTACCGTAGTGGGGAGAAGGGGTAATTCCCTTCGCTTCCCCTCATTCCCCCAAATTCCATACGAGAGGAGTGGGGTCCCCCTTCTGCACCCCAAAGGCAGGAAGCTGTGCCTCCCTTGACTGTAACGCAGCTGACTGCCGCTTGCACGTTGTGAAGAATAACAGACTGATTTGTTGCAGCTTTTCCTTCTTTTCAAATAACTTCCTAAAACCACGAAATGGTTCAGATTGAAATTCTGAAATAAATCCCCCGACTCCCTGTCACGCCTCCACGGAGGGGAAAAAAAAGAGATCTGAAATTAAGCACTGCAGCTAAAATAAAGGATTTGTCCCTTCTTTTTTTTTTTTTTTCTGAAAACGTGTTGGGCTTCTGATCAGCAGCAGACTGCGAAGGTCTGTAGTAAAACACCTTAATAATTCTGCGCTTTGGCTTCAGAAATCAGTTTCTCTGTATTTTTGTTTCGATATTAGAGAGGGATTCTGAGGTGTCTCAATGAATTTCGGGGAAATGACCGCCTTTGTTTCATGCTGAGCTTATTTTCGTCTCACAGGGAAATGCTGGATTTGTTGAAAAGCTTTTTATTAAAAAAATTAACAAACAGAAAAGGCAAGTGAATAAAAATGCTAAAAAAGTGTAACCATTTTTTCTGGCATATGAAGCAGCAATGCTGTATCCTCCCCTTCTTCCCAGCCTTCAGTGGAGATGTACTGTGTGTGTGTGTACACAGATATGTAGTATGTATGTATGTGTGTAAATATGTATATACATACTATATATGTGTGACTGTATACAGACTGTGTATAGATCCAGCTACACACACACGGAAAAAAATCACACATTATAAACACACACAATACACAAATATTGATCCAAACACACTGTATAATGGCTGTCTCTATAAAGGCGGGATACTCTCGCCTGGTTGTGCGCGTGTGTATATAATATTGTGTTATTTATACACTCGCACACACAGCTCGCTATCTGGAGACCCACACGCACATCCATATTACCAGAGGCAAGCCAGCCCTGCATCTCGCAGCTTTTGGCTGAGTTCTGGGAGGGGGAGACATACTGGTAGCTAGGACGGAAGGCCCATGTTGACACTGCTGCTTTGCATCCCTGAAGCTGCAGCTATATTAGCAAATTGCATTACCGCGCTCCCCGGATTCCCCCCACCCATCCACTCCCCCAGCATTAAGATTTTCATTTTGACATTTATATTTTTCAAGTATTTTTCAGTAAACGCTAAAATCTCGACACCGAGGACCTGACTATTTCTGCCAACTTTATACCTGTACAGTTTTGTATATTACACGTTTTTTGGAAGTTATTAATTTAAAGACAGATCATTTAGTTTATTCATTTAGTAACGGATGTATAATAAACGCTATTTTCATTAAAGGTTGCTTTTTTCAACTATTTTATTCAAAATTGCCTATTGCCGTTGCCAACGATTATTTATTTTCAATAAATTCCGCGTTATGTTTAAAAAAATGGTTTCCAGAAGCCGAAATGGGTGTAAAAAATTAAAAATACACGATTCGCTGTAATGTTTGATGGTCGACCAGTTTTAGTCCAGGGGTTTATATTGACGCAATATTTTATTGTTGTAAAAAAAAAAGGTTTAAATAAACATTTTTACAAAAAAAATGTTGCGTTATTTGCGTGGTGTATAAACTGGGACATTTAAAACAAACCACAGCTCCGGCCTTTGTCTCATTTTAGACCCTGTTGATTATGATCATTTAATCTTCCGTTTGGTGTTTAATAGCGATCCCAAAATTTCAGGCCCCCCAAAGCTTATGAGAGGCGATTCACTGAAAAGCCGAGATGTTTTTGAACTCTCCCCGCCCTGGGCAATAGGCACAAATCTGCTAGCATCTCCCTGAACCCAGCTCAGCGGGTTTCTTGTCCCCTCTTGTCTCCTTTCGGGAAGGTCTGGTCAGCCCGTTCGCGGAGTTCTGCAGCCTGAGCAGCGCTTGGCTCTCCGGAGGGCCGCTGCCTGGCTGGGGTGGTTTGGACTTGATGGTGCAATATGGAGGCATTGCTTGCTCCTGCCGCAGGCCCGCGGGGCTTGGGTTTCGAGACAGCGCGTTTCTGGGGCAGGGCTGGGGGAAATGCTGGAAGGGCTTTAGGCATTTGGTTTGTGTTTTAAAACACGAGTGCGCTGTTGTTTGGTCTTTCGCCTAGTCCTAAGGGAGATTTATAGGTAGCGATAGGGATTTAACTGACACCCATGGGAAAATATGGAACTTGATGGGGGGGGGGGTGTACATACATATAGTCACCCACTCCGCATGGAGACATATAACGAATTACACTTGAGGTCTGTTCGTATTTTTGAAAGTGTAGGATCTTACTTGTAGCTGTGAAGTAGTGACGTTGTTGGAAAGATGAAGAGAATATAATCATTTTTGAAAAGGTAACTTTTCCTAGGAGCAATAGATCTACATTTTTCTGATCGTCTAATACGGTGCAGTTGTACCCTACATTGATACTATGTCTATAGAAATATCTAAATGCAAGTGTTTTATATAGATACACACTGTACATAAGATGTATGTACACAATATATACACCCTAGTGGAAAGGCCAATCCTTGTTTAGAGTTACAGTAAATACCATTGTATCACTTGGCTGATGGCAAAGTAGGGGCCAAGTGTGTAAGTGTACCTTCTTTCTTAAATTTATTTCATCCAATCTTCAATATATTGAACAGATTTTTAAAAAAATTCATAAAAACAAACTGATACAAGTAGGATGATTAATCTATCTCCCCCTCCCCCCAGAACAGCAGGAAATAGCATGAATGAAGTTTCTTTTGTGACATATTACTTGCCACACCGCCCCATGCTCTCACCCTCCCCATTTCCCCAAGAAACTAAATGAAAGAGATGCCTGCGACTGAGTCTTAGTTGCACTGATGCCTCTGCAGATGGCCCTTGGCAGGGAGATAGCTTTGGATTCAGATTACTTCAGGTTCATATTACTGGGGCTCTGTCCCATGTGAACAAGAAGTGGAGTGTTGAAAAAGAACAATCACAGTTAATCATGTCTAATGGGGTGAAAATAAAAAGCTACATCCTCATCACCTGATCAGAGCCATAGGAGCAAAATAAGTCTCGGGTGAGAGTAAGACAATGGCAAACAAAGCCTAGCTGAATTGCTAATACAAGTCCAGATATAGTGTCTCAACCTAAGCTGGAGGAAAAAATACAACAGTCCTATATACAGTCTAAGGGGAGAAGTGGAGGGGAAAGAGAAATACCTCCTTTGACAAGCTGCACCAAGCCCTTTGAGAGAGAGAGAGAGAGAGAGAGAGAGAGAGAGAGACTAGCACCAAAGCTAGGAGCGAGCCGTGTGTGTCTTTAATAAACCAAGCACTGTTCCCTGGAAAGTATTTAGCATTCATAGATTTCCATTTGTTCACATCTCAGGCTGCTGCTGCTACCCTGAATCCGCTCAGGCCACAAACAGAAAATCCTGAATTTATTAAAAAGAGGGGTTTGGAGTGTAGACAATGTGCAATTATATTTTTCTTTCCAATCGTAGGAATACATTTGTGAAAAACCGTTCAATCTTTTAACTACTGACACTGCACTAGAGATCACAGTTTTGGGGCCTGATCCTGTTCCCACTGAAGTCGATGACAAACCTCCCATTGCTTTCAAAGTGGTCAACCTGCTTCATTAGGCCAAAGTCCCATATCAGAAGACAATGGTCATGTTGCTGAGTAATGACTGTAAGATCAGGCCCTTGATCAAATCATAGGCCTCCTGCAAACACTAACCTGCATTAGTAACCTATATAAGTATTTCTATTGGCTTAAATCTGGCTACTCACAAAAGCACTCACGTTGACTGAGTGTTTCAGAACTGTGGACCATAGTGGACTGAAAACCAGAACGTAAAGAATTACAAAGTCATTACATTTCTCATATCCTGCCCCACCTCCCCTCCCCACCAATAAAAGAAAAGATGGAAAATATACAAAGTAACCTGTGTCCTAAATTAGTCAAAACTGGACAGACACTGAAATATTTTTTAAATACCACCAATATGGACTCTTAAGAAAAGCTTTTGAGATCAATAAATACTTTAGGTGATTATCATGACTATTATAGTTCAGAGCCCTATGGGGTAAAGCTTTTCAAAAGGGTGTTGGTTTGGAGTGGAAGGTTCTAGCTGGAATTGGGTCTTGTTAGGATCATTTGCATGATGTGTGTATTTCATTATTGTTTGGTTGAGGGTTTTTGTAATTGTCCATATGCCTAGAGTTGCTGCTGATAGGCAAAATGGATACATGGAAAGAATAAAATAAAATATAAACAAAAGTGTTTTAAAGATAATCATATACAGAGGGAGGGGGTGAGTGGAGAATCACAAGCAAGGAAAATCCACAAAGAAAATAAAAATTCTGCTCCCCATTCCCTCTCTAATTTAGTATCTCTCTGAGCAAAATGAAACTCTTTTATACCCTCTTATGTTAAGTATAGATCACTGTCCTCTCCTCTATTCTCATACACATATCCCTCATTTTCAGAGGTGCTGAGCACCCACAGCTTCCATTAACTTCCAAATAGAGCTGAGGAGCTAATGCCTTCTGGGGAAAAAAAAATCAGACCCAAGGATACTTCATAAACATACATACGGTGCCTGACTAATGCTAATGGTGGGATAAACCAATAACAAGGAAAGACAAAGTTAAGATTAAAATCTAAGAAACAATCAGCCCTGAAATACTGTATTTGGGAAGTTGCCTATATGCTTCCTCACACATTTTTTTTTGTATAAGAAGAGGTCCATAATTTGTTCTCAGTTGTACCAGTGTAAAACCAGAACCTATGTTAGCTTTTATAAGGCTGCCCATCCCCATG
Source organism: Gopherus evgoodei (assembly GCF_007399415.2). Classification (NCBI taxonomy): domain Eukaryota; kingdom Metazoa; phylum Chordata; order Testudines; family Testudinidae; genus Gopherus; species Gopherus evgoodei. Next base: position 80,603,386 of record NC_044330.1, on the reverse strand, counting down.
GTACTTGACCACCTGACTGCACTGGAATTACTCTGGATTTACACCTGCATAACTGAGAGCAGAATTGGGTTGAATCACTTTGCCCTCTTTTGGGAGCAGAATTGGCCTTGCTCCTGCAGTCATCACACAGGCATCGCTCCCACTGAAGTATTAATATATGACGGATTTAAGCGGTATTCTTGATGGCCACGTGCATTAAGGGAAGACATTAATTTAGTGCTTAAATACCTCACAAAGCCCAAAGAAGAATAGACTAGAAAATATATTTCAGTGGTAAGACTGAATTTCCTTGCTTTTGTGATTTTAATAGAGACCCTTAATCATATTTTAATAATTTTGTGGTTGAATTGCCTTTGCTTTTTTATATTATTTGAAAAGGAGAAAATCTGACACTCTTTAAAATTTCAATTTTAAATGTTCCCACGGTAGCAGTGTTGTCCTCTCTTTCAGGAAGGACATCACTAATCAAACTGGTCACTTTAAAGCAAAATCACCGCGAGCTAGGGACAGTGTCTCACTTTACTGTAGAATTACTCTACAGCTAATTCAGGATATGAAGTGGGTTCACACCTACACTGAGTTTGACCAAGAAGCTTTAAAAACCTTTGAACATAAAACTTTTAGGTTTTTTGGGGGGGGGGGTGTTTTAATGGAAATGATGCCACACCTTCAACTAGAGCAGGGTGAAATCATCTCACCATGATATCAGTAGCAGATCCACAAATGGAAGTCAGCGTATATGTTTCACTCATCTCACAACAAGGTAAGAAAGGCACAGTAATAGGAGCTGATGACCATTTGCAGTCTATTTGCTAAGGGTCTGATTCTGAAGCACACACAGGTAACTTGTGAGCAGTCCCATTTCATTTAATGCGATTACCCATGCCGCTAGGAGTAATTCATGTGCATGTTTGCAGGATCGGATGCAAAAGCTCACATCCTATAAAAATATATACACAACATTTATGCATGTGAGTGGTCCCCTTGAACTACTCATTTGCATAAAGTTCCTGCAAACATGTAGGTAGCATTGTATCAGGATATATAATTTGCATTTTTCCCCTTTCTTACAACAAGTATCATGTACCCGATAAATGAGAAAGGCTCCACAGTCATTACGTATTTAGGATATGTGATCGCTGTAGTTAAGATCCTTAAGAGTCATTGTGGGATAAAATTTACTTTACATGTGCAACAGCCAATTTTTAAACCATCATCTCTCAGCTATTTTTAATTTTATTTTTTAAATATCAAAAGCAATTAGACCATACTATGGCCTAAATGCTAAATAATTCCCAAACCAAAATCATTTTTAAAGCAGTAAGCATCATTTTTTTTAAACTTGTAAATTATGGAAATGGCCAAACTAAATAAACTTTTGTTTTAATATGCTAAAAAGGAATAATAATGAGAAGTTTGAACCTAATATGCTATTTTACATGTCAAATTTCAGCCAAAGCTGATTTTTTGGTCAATTTTTAAGCTCCTTGAAAATAGGGTGAGTCATTAAAATAAAAACCTTAGATGGTTAGATACCTCTGTGATGTGTGCAGTACCAGAACCTAGATAAACCCAACTTCCAAAGAGATCTGTATATGCACAGCACACCCATATGCAACAGGACTTTATTTCAGTGAGACTCTGCACAAGTGAGGCCTAATCCTTCACTTACTACTAGGCATAATGCTTACAACCAGCATTGCCCCATTGACAGTAAGCACTATGCTTGTCCCGATAGTACGTTTGCAAAATCAGATTCTTGATTAAAATTGTAAATATCAGTTTAAACCTTGGAAAGGGATAGAACGAATATTTGCTGTTGTTTAAAGCCTGGCAACAATAAGCTAAGAGGCTACTGATACATTTTGTTCATGTCGACCCCTTCTTACTGTCATATTGATCTCCATGCTTCTAGCTCTGGAGTTCTGCACTATTCCTGGTCAATTGCATATTAGAAAAAGTGACAGGATGCAGCAGCATGAAAACAGCAGTTAAAAGTTGGGCTGTGCAAAAGTCCATTTTAAAATACTCAAAAATATTTCAAAAAATAAATGCAGAATCTAGAAACAGCTTATTTTATTATGGGACATTGTTCATTACTATTACATGACAAAAATGTCATTATTATTCTGCCATTAGATTGTTTTTTTAATGATGCAAGTCTTTGACTTCTGCATCCCAAGAATAAATAATATTTATCCAATGTACAATTTCTGCTATTTTAGATCTGACAATTATTTTCCCTTTAGTCTCAAAGCAGGAAGTTTTGGTTTTCATATTTACTATTGGCCTTTAAAATAGCTCCCTCCCACAGATCTCACTGACTATAAAATATCGAAGGATAAATAACAATCTAAACTCTTAACTTCCCTTCCATTTCAGACTTGGGGCAAATGGCAGGTAATATGAGCTGTGTGGAAAGTTTTGTAGTTCTGTCTGGATTAAAGGATCTGTCTCTGTGGCACATATCTTCAGCTAGTAACTTGTGATCAGGTTAAACCAAACTGAAAGCCCACAAGCAGGTGTTGGGAATCATACACCAAAACAGAAATTCTGTGCAATTACTGTGGAAAACCAATGGATCTCGTTGCATGAAATTTTAGCTATGGTACAATACTATCAATTAAAATTCAAAAACCAGTTCCATTTCTCAGAATCCTGTTGAGAATTAAGAGCTAAGTGTTCTTTTTTAGGTCCTTATAACACAGTTGCTAACAACTAAAAACCTCACCCTGTTGAAAATTACATTATTCATCTTCTCTCTGTTTGCATCATCCAAACTTTCTAAATACATTGGCTATTTTGACCTATTTTTGACAGAAATGTGGCTTGTACAAGTGGATTTGTAATTTTCTTGTGGATCACTAAACTCACAGAAAGGTTCTAGATATCTATAGACTTTTATACAGAATGATAGTCTGTTTAATCCCTATTACATTTTATTGGACTTCTCCGTAAAGGAAATCCCAATTTGAACCCATGGGAGTCCTGCCTGAGAAAAATTGCAGAGTCAAGCCCTTTCCACTGACATCTCTTTAAACAGAGTAGAAAAATCCCATAATGGGTAATACTAGTCTAACCAAACAAGCATGCAAAGATGACATTTGCATACAACACATGGGGTCCAAGTTCTGTATCACATATACTCCCAAAAGTCCTCATAACTTCAGTGGGAGATCTGGGAGTGCAAACTCCATCTTTGACAGTTAGGCAAACAACACAGAACTCACTTGACTATAAGTAGAAGAGATCTTTGGTGAAATGTGATGAAATTATTGTATAATGTAACAAAATCTGTTTGTATAAAAATACACACTTTGTATCACACCATTATGCATTCTCTCTCGATATAAAAGGTTTGGTCAGCATTAGAAGAAGAGAACTGCATCGCTCATGAGATGGGTTGAAGCTGCTGTGTTTGCATCTGGACCAGGTTTAGAATAAGAGTTCAGGTTCAAAGACTTACCAGGACTAGGATGCCAGAAACTTGCAATATGTTTTTTTTGAGCTTTCAGTGCAAAATGGTAGAACTCTTGTACAATTAGCCATTATTCCAGTCACATTTGTACTGAAATTAGAAAACAGTTGTCTTTAGGTTTTGAACGCAGTCCAGAACTGAAACTACAAGAGATGATTCAGACCAAAATTAGGATGCAGAGGGTAGATACGAAAGAGACTTTTTCTTTAAATATGTATTTGGTAAAACAAGATGTGCAAGAAGTTGCATAAGTGACACAAGTTTACAGTAACAAGTTAAGAATGTTTAAAATTTGCCATTTTTAATTTATTGTTGAAATACAAACCAAATGGTGTTTTCGTCTTCTTGTGTTCCCTGTTATCTCATAACTGACAGCATTGCTTTGTTTGCATTTAGAAATATAGGGATTAAATCCACCATCTCAAAATCTTATAGTAAACCTGAGATGAGTTGTTTGTCTTCCCTTTCCCCCTCAACCAATCTACTATGCTCCACATTACCTCCAAAGAGAGTTCACCAACACATCCACTGCTTCACCTTCTGTCAGAGTGCCTTTTCTTTCCTAAACAAGGGTAATATTAGATGGCTTCAGAAATTGTTCCATGGACAAAAATAGCGTGAGTAGCAATCCATAGCCAATTTAATAAAACAGAGTGCCTGTTACAGTACCTTAGTCTTCATGTCTGATTGAAAACAAAGTCTGTATTGCCTGGTATAGATGGTATTTTGTCCATTCACCATACTGTTCATCAATGTCAATTTATTTCAATTTAGAGTCCACCTGGGGCTCAAATTCACTTGTGTATGTTTCCACTGAATAACTTTTTTTTGGTCATCTTTGACTGAAAAAGTACTTGGATATTTTATATGGAATGAGCTATGTAGAATAAAAGGATGCTGAATAATGATTTTAGCACTAAACCAACATTTGGAGAAGCACTCTCAGTTCCATAACCAAAAATAAAGTATTTGTTCTGAAATTGCAAGTTTACCTTTTTGTCCAGTACATGACAAGCCATGAAAGGGAGGTGCAGCAACCTAGCATCACCAAAACACTAGTAAAGGAAAATGAGTTAAGTATGTTCTAGTTTCCATCCACATTATAACGATTGTCTTAAGAACAGATTTATTCTGTCTCATTTCTTCTTCTTGCCACAATCTAAGTCACAACAATGTGGTATCAGAATTGCAACGCCTCATATATTCTGAGGAAGATAATAGTAAACTGCACTACTTTGACCTTTTCAGTATTTCTGCTGTTTGATTCACTAGCCATTCCCATTCTTCCTGTTTACAGCCTTAGTAACCTGTAGGGATGAAGTGGAATGGGTAACCAATCAAAATACAGAATATTGAAAAGGTTAAAGTATGTGTTTATGAGTCTATTAAACGTTTATAGTGTTTCACAGACTATCCTGGGCATTAAAGTTATGATATTTCGTTCTCATAACAAACATAGTAACGAGAACAGAAAATGGCAAAACATGAATCCATTCTAAAGGCAAAATTTGCAATAGGGATACAAAAACAGTAGAATATTAATTCACTCCTTTTTTAATAGTAGCAAAAGGAATGGATAAGTGGTGCAAACTTAACCCACTGGTAGGACAAATCTTTATATCACATAGGAATTGTCATATTGGAATCTGCCCATGGTCCATTTAATCCACTATCAAGTCTCTAGCATTGACTAATACTGGATGCTTCACAGGAAATTATAAAACCTAAATGGTGGCCAGAAATTTCTTGCTGACCTCTAACTGATGATCAGTTTATGCCCTATATATGAGGTGTGACAAAGTTCCTCCTCTACCTTGGTGGGTCCTGCGCTTATTGGCAGATTTGCTCGCCTCAGAGATCTTCCCCTCTGGTGGAACCCACAGTCTGGGTCAGCTCCTCCTGTGTCTGATCAGGAGTTGGGAGGTTTGGGGGGAACCCGGGCCCACCCTGTACTCCAGGTTCCTGCCTAGGGCCCTTTGGATTGCAGCTGTCCATAGTGCCTCCTGTAACAGCTGCATGACAGCTACAACTTCCTGGGCTACTTCCCCATGGCCTTCTCCAAACACCTTCTTTATCCTCACCACAGGACCTTCCTCCTGGTGTCTGATAATGCTTGTACTCCTCAGTCCTCCAGCAGCACACCCTCTCACTCTCAGCTCCTTGCGTCTCTTGCTCCCAGCTCCTCACACACACTTCTCCTCTGGCTCCCCCTGACCTGACTGGAATGAGCCCATCAGAGGGACCTAATTAGAGTCAGGTGCTTAACAGCATCACCTGACTCTTAGCAGGTTAATTGGAGTCAGGTGTTCTCATTAGCCTGGAGCAGCCCCTGCTCTGGTCACTCAGGGAACAGAAAACTGCTTATCCAGAGGCCAGTATATCTCCCTTCGACTACTTTGCTGTTCCCAACTGGCCTGGGTCTATCACAGAGGATATACATCTGAAAAACTATTGATCCCAGCTAGTCTTGCTGGGCATGGTAGTATTATTCCCACAAATGTCTATTCTCTTTAAAATCTCACCAAACTATTTGTTTCACTGTTTCATGTGGTAGTGACTTCTATTGTTAATTGTACATTGGGTAGAAAAGTATTTCCTGTTTTAAATAGGTTACCTATAAGTTTCATTGGGTATCCTGAGTTGACCCTAGTGTTTTTCTGAGGGCCAATGCAATTTATTCCCTTGCCAAACTTAACCAGTTTCAGTCAGGCTCAGAATGCATTAATTCCTCTTTCAGACCCAATGCTTATTTTGCTAAAATATGTTTCATCACTAACATCCCTCAATGGTTCCCCCCTCCCCAACCAAAACCATAATGCCACTGCGCACACAGCTTATATTACTTACCCATCCACCCCCCTCATTGGCACCAAAAGGATGAAGAGCAATGACTCCAGAAAGTCAGGTAGGGACTTTGCTATTGGCAATCAATTTTACATGGAAGGTGATCAGATACTACAATGATAGACAGCAGTATAAAACTATAATAAAAATGGAAGATAGATGCCCAGAAGGTCAGCAGAGGAGGCATCTTATGTGCAAGCAACTGGCTATCAGACAGGAAGGAGCTTGATGTGGTCCAAATGCCATTGGAAGCCATTAGCACTGCCACCCGTTTCAAATGGCTTTGTGGTCTCTCTAAAACCAGAGGCATCTGCAGCCATGGATTCAAGGAGCCCCAGAGGTTGGGGGGCTCATGACTAACCCATCAGTTTTGAAGGGGGGCAATAAAAATGGATATTACGTTTGATGATTTGTAGCATCCCCAGAATCAGGGATAGTTGCAAGTTTTGTGGGTCCCAAGGAGCAGGTGTGGTGGCCTTCTGTTCCTGTATTAATATGACAGGTAAGAATGAGAAAAGCTGACCTTCTCTACAATATTATCTATTTTACATACTTCTGTTATATTTCCTTTTAGTCCTTTACAAACTGAACAGCATTAGACATTGAAACATCCCCACCTGCATCCTTCACTCTAAGAATTTTTAACATCCTCTGAAAATATGGGATATGTTGCTTCTAAAACTAGTTGTCGGACTGCTCCTGCTTTAATAGAAATGAAACTATTTATTCTGGGAACCACCACTGACATGGAGGCAGAGCTTTGTGTATTTCCTCATCTGCTTTGATGAATCAGATTAACTAATCTTACTCTCTTGAACTTGAAGAAGAAAAAAAAAGAGGAAAACAAAGAAGGGAAGGAGATGTACCCCAGCATCATCTGGATAGTCCAGGAACATTGGGCAGTAGAAGTTATGCACAAAATTAAAGCCATGGTTCTGACTCATATTAATTTCTTTGTAAGATTGAGTCTGAGATGCGTATTGATTTTGGAGGAGTGTTGGCTAAGTGGTGTGTGCAAAGGTGATTGTGGCTTGCACAAAGGACCAATGGAGTGTAAAAGAGGATCGGGGCAACATTAGAACATTATAAAATGGACAGTAATGGAGTCCCCAAATAAGCATGAGAATTGTGGGAGAATCAGGGAGCCTAGGAGAATGGTGACATGGCTGGAGTATGATGAGAAGAGCCACAAGGGCATTAGAAATGATCAGGTGAGAAGATGTGAAGTTGGCAAGGTAGTGAGAGGATCAGGAAGAGAACTAGGATGGTATGAGGAGCAGTTAGGAGAGCCAGAAAAGAATCATAAGGGGCTAGATGCACGCATTAAGCAGCACTGGAGAGGATTGGCACAGACTGGGTGTTACCAGGAAGAAGTCACTGGGGTGTTATTTTGCCAAAACCCCTCAAACTGTAAAGTGTCACTAATAGCTAAGGGGAAAAAGAGTCAAAATTTCTATCCCCATCCCTTCCCCTCTTAAACAAACTCATAAAACATCTGAATATCTTACAGACTGAACAGCTAATAGTAAGGGGAAAGGATACACTACACCAATATTTAGAGGGGAAATGTTTAAATCACCAAGTCATGGAACTTACGTAAGTCAAAGTGTTATATTTACTAAGAGAACGTTGGCTGTCAGCTTAGAAGTTGCTCTAATGTACCAGACCAGTGCTCCATCTAGTCTAGTATCTTGTTTACAAAAGTGCCCAAAGCTAGATGGTTCAGAAGATGGTGCAAGAAAGCCTGTATTTCACTGCAGAATGACCTTCTACAGGGAATGTTTCTTCCTAGCTCCCACCATTTAGTGTTTGGTTTATGCCCCCAAGCATGAAGGTTTATATCCTTTATATATATTTTAATCCTATGTAGTATAATTGACATCCAAAAGTGTTTTAGTGATTTTCTGTCATGGGGATGTATATAAAGGCTTTGAACTGGCGGGATGTTGTGCAAGTACCTTTTATTTGAGGTATAGGTCTGACTCTTGTCAATAGTATGCTGTCTCTGAGTCATTTGGGATCCATCACTGCTTCTGGATGCTCAGGTGACACTGTGGCACACAAGGTCTTTTACCCCTCTCATGTATAATCAGCCAGGAGCCTCCAAATATTCCTCTCTGATGTAGAGCTCATTATAGTTGCCCATTCCTTTTTAACATGAAGGCTGGATTACTGCAATGTGCTGTAATTAGAGCTACAGTACGCTTGAAAAGGACTCATAAGCTTTAGTTTGTGCAGAATATGCATTAGTGTTTATCATTTGAGTTGGGCAAGCCATTATGGACAAACAATAACAGCTCTCTTTAATCTGCAAGGGCTACCTACTCATTTCCTAGTGCTGTTCAATGTGTTAGTTACAATCTCTAATACACTACCTGATCTGGAATCCAGTTACTTAATTGTCTCTCTCTGTGTCTCTCACTGTGGAAGTTAAGATTTACTGAGTCATATTGTCTGTTTCAGAGTTTAACTTTCCATGTTCAGTGGTAGGGCATGCACATACAGAAGCTGCTTTTTTCCAGCTGCCAGAGGTCAAAGGAGAATGTGAATAGCATTTTTATAAACATGTTCTGAATTATTTTTGTATTTCATTTTTATCACAAAGACAGCAAACTTTGCTTCTCAAACAGCTAGATTATCTAGTCAGCTGCAGATGGAGTTCCAAACACTAACTTCCTTACTTCTGCAGTATTCAGTTTTAACCATACAAAGAGCCATCATTCATTCTTTGAAGGTCCTTTAAGGTTACCTTGCCGTTTCAGACTCTATGGAGCAAGAAAGTTGAAAAACTTTACAGAATATAAAATATTAAGAAACAAGACAATAAGGCTTGACACCCGGTCCTTTTTTCTAACTACTCTGCACTAAACTTGGATGAATTTCACCAAAATTGCAGAATTGTGCTTTGTGCAAATGGCTCTAAAGGTTGAATGAATTTTCCTTTATCTATAGCTACTAAAATTTAACAGCAACTATACTCTCTTCTTATATATTATACTGAGCCAGATGAGGTAGGTGTAAATAAGATACTGTTGACCCATAATATGAATCACAATTTCTATGGAATTATTAATTTCATATTTTAACCACTTTTGCAAAACATTAACTATTTTTGGTATAATTCTTGTTAAATTACCCAATTATATCCAGGGATGCTTTGGTGGTACCTGTGGGTTTTCTGAAGGGTGGAGTATTATCCCATCTTATTAGTTTTAATAGCCCCATTTATAGAAGTTGCTTTTTGGAGACGACCCACCCAGAGGGCAGATGTAGAATCAAGCTCGTGAGAAGAGATTAGCAAAAAGTCACCTAATTGAGATATATTCTGCTTTTTCATTTTGAAAGTCCTCATTTATGGTATTTTCTATAAAACAATTTACCTCTAGACTTCCAAACTCTATGACAACCTCCATGAATGTACTGAGAAATGAACAAAACAATGTCCTGAAAGAAACATTTAAGTATTACAATAAAATATTACAAAGTAAGGGCCAAATCCTGCCAACTTCCCACTGAACTCAAAAACACCAGGCTCCCCAATACAACAAAACTGCCTTGTGAATTTCACGATTTCATAGTGAATCCATTTTTTTTAAAAGCACCTAATCTCTCTTGGCAAAAAAAGCTAAAAACTATTAGATGTCATAATTCTGATGTGCTGAGACAAAAGTGGGTGAAATATTGTGAAAAAAGTATACCAAACATCCATTAGACTAAAACCACAAATTTGCTTCAACAATACCTATGACTCTTTTTATTCGTTTACCTCAAATATTCAGATGAGTGAGTTTTGTTCACAAAAATGTTTGCACAAGTAAAATTCTCATAACTACTCGTAAATGTATTTGCATGAAAGTTGACACAAAGTAAGCATGATGTTACTCTCTTGAAATCAATTGATTTCCCTTCTATTCATAAAAGCTGAAATCTTTCAGTCAGCCAGCAGAAATACCACCATGTGAGTTGTGTGACCAATCATATACCATAAATAACTTAAGAAACAGCTGAAGCAAATGATTCATCTAAACTTATGGCTAAAATATGTTTACAAAAATGTTCTTTGAACAATTCCTAACAACCAAATTCCCCCACTAACTTCTGTTCACAGAAATTTTGCAAATCACTGATTTCTCTCCTAGAGATCCCTACAACAATGGGTGTTGGGGCACAGCATAATGCCCTGCACATCCTCCTAATGGGGGAGAAGACGTGGAGGGGCCAGGGGAGTATAATAGGGTGATTTCTCAGTAGAGGGCACCATGTGGGGTTTGGCGCAGCTAGGTGAAAGAATCTGGAGCCTGAAGGTTGGTGTTAGGTTTGGGTGGAAGACTTGGGGAGCTTACTTCAGCCTCCCCAGTTTCTCCAACCATGATTTGTCCCTGTTCCCGCTTTGTCCCCTCTCCATCCCCCATCCAATCGTGTCTCACACTTCAGCCCATCCCCATTAGCTCCTCACCTTTCCCATCAGCTGGACACAGTGACTGAGGAAGCTGGGGTCCTCTGCCTCCTTCCTTCTCTTCTGCCAGCTTCAAGCCACCAGGAGAGCTAGGGAACATCTGGAGGGAAGGTAGAGGAAATACCTGTCGCTCTCTTCCATTCTGGTCCTGCAGCAGCTCCCAGCCATCTGGAAGTGAAATTGCAGGAAAATCCCACACAGTCCATCCAGCAGGATTGCAAATGTGAGATTACACCAGGGCTGTCAGGACCATGTGGACAGGAGGGGTAAGGGAAGAGAGCTACGACTGCAGCAGCTCTGATTGGCTGGGCAATCCCAGGAGGCAGGCAACTGGGGCAAACAAGTGCAGGATTGTCAATCTCAAGGGATCAAAAATAATGAGTCAGGACCAATAAATCATGAGATTTTTTTAAAAAAGATTATGTTGTGCTTTTGGCCTGCCCTGTGAGTGGTGAACTCCCCCTGCCCATTCCCGAGCACAGGAGAGAGAATTTGTGTTGCCCACTCTCCCAAATGTATTGGATAAGGTGATTGTGGCCCCACTGCAGGAGCTCTCATCCCCACACCTGCCTGTCCCCTGCCCAGCCATTAATTCTGCCCCCAGCCTTCTAGCTCTACCCTCCCATCAGTTCTGCCATCCAGCCCACACTCTGCCCCCTCCTCAGTTTTGCCTCTCTCCCACTCCCCAGCAGTTCTGCCCCATCCCACCCCAGTTCCTCACCCGTTCCAGCCTCACCTCTGCTCCTTCTCTGTTCTTTACCCTGTCTCCCAAGCATGAGAGGCTAGTGGGAGGAGAGGGAGGGAAAGAGCCTGCACCATGGTTCCTGAACCCCTTCCAAGCTGGGGGAGGGCAGTGACTCCAAACGCTCTTCACGCAGCGCTGCCCTTCCCAGGATAGGTGTTGCAAGAAGGGAGGGGGGAGAAGCAGATTTGACATCCTGTCCACATTGCTCAGGAGAGGGGGAGGGAGCAGAGCCACCTTGAGCAAGGGGCTCTTTAGCTCCTTCCCTTCCGATGAGAATGGATTCAGGTTACTGAGAAGAGGGGTTAGAGGAATGAGGACTACACCTGCAACAGCTCTGATTGGTTGTTCAGCCTCGGAGGGGGGCATTTGCGGAAGACAGGCAAAGGCTGAAATTCACGAGAGGGTTAGGGCTTCTGGCCACATTGCCAGAGTAGACTCCAGCCCCAGCCAGAATTGCCAGAGCTGGCAGCAACTGAACTGTGACAAGTCATATTCAACACTTGCCAGGTCTGCCTCTGCTGCAGCACTGCTGGTGGTTCTACAGTGCCGCAGAAGTAAAAAGCAACACAAAATGAGGGGAGTTGTTTTTTTGTCTGTAACACAAACAGAAATGGCACCAAATAAACCCAGGGCACTGATCTACGGTGTAAGACAGTGTCAGGATCACATACTAACTTTTTCAGAATAATAGTTTATAGTGCCAAGGTTGCCTTCTGCAGCACATGCAGTTTCTGTTTTACAGGCCTTTGGTTTCCTTCCTGTGCTATCACTGCAGCAAATCCATCATCACTGAACTCACTTGCTGAAATGTAATTACTTCCCTCATTATAGACAAACCGCCTTCAAAAATTTCATTATGGTATATTTTTAATAGAAACAAAATCCTCAAGTAGGAATATTCTTAAATGTCTTGTTAATAGAAAGCACCACCTCTCCCCCACAAAATAAAATAAAAGCACTTAGTTCTCAGTCTTAGATTGTCAGTTGACCACTGGACTTAACCATTCTGCTTGAATATTACTGCACTAATGTAAAGCTATACTGACGTGTTGTGAAAATGTATTCTAAATCAGAATGATAAAGAAAATACAGCATGATACTAACAAAGATGAGTGTCAGTTTGGATAGACAAGATCATGAGGAGGAAAAAGTGCATTTTCTTAATAGTGTTTAACATCATGCAATATTTCTGAGCAATATATTTGTGCAAATATCTGGTGTTTCAGTGGGAAAGTGTACCTTGGGAAAGTATGATCAAATATAACAGGTCTCATAGATCTTCCATGTGAAACGCATGGTCACACAGCAAACTCACATATTTCTACTCACTCTAGCTGCTGATCTATTGATTTTGAGCTGCTCTCATTACCCCAGTGTCTGACTGTGGATGCAGAAGAGATGAAGCAACTGGGAAATCAGTAAAGGAGCGAGCAGAGCAGTACAAATTGGCAAAAATTATTTAATACTGGGAAGCTGATCTAGTCAACCCCTTGGTAATACTACCAATTAAATGTCTGAAATGAATATTAATTATCAATAATGAATTTTTGTGGGTTGTAATGAACATAGAATATCAGGAAAAACAGAGACAACATTTTGGTACTCTACATCTATTGTATTTGAGATATTTCTATCTGATGTGTTGGAAATCAGTTTTTGTCCAACTGAGGACTTTATTATATTTACAATAAGCTGATTTTACTTGCCCAGTTAATAAAGAAGAGTAAATGCCCCAAGACAAATGTAATATGCCATAATAATATTTGATTTAAAGTTCTTTTAATCTTAAAAAACAAAGTCAGATAAGGACACAACTCACCTGTGTAAGATGCAGTTCAGCTAAAGCAACCACCTTTGAAATGGGTAAAATCAGTGGTGGCTTGCCAAGAAAGAAGGAATATCATTCAGCAAACAATCATTTATGAATCTGCACTTTGTGGGAGATATTTACTTGGTCCAGGAAACAAGGCACAAGGAGCAAAGATGGGTGCAGACTCTATTCCTGAGTACAGGAACAGAGAAGGGCAAAGGCAGTGTTAAGTTACTTGTCTCTCCCATATTTTGGTGTTCACGACAGAGGCTTCCAGCATAAGTCGGAGCAGCCCGAGAAGCAGAGGACATCCTTAAAACAATGCATTCTGGTCATATCACTGGACCACTCTCTGCCTTCCACCTCCATGATCTGGTCTCCTGCCCACCCTGTCCACACACTGGAGGCTGGGAGCAAGGCTAGCACAGCCCCATGCCTGTTTTAAACTGGTTGGGGAGAGTATTCTCAGAGGACATGGTTAGGCGGGGGGAAGAGGGGGTTGACACACTCACTCTGCTCCTTTATGCTGCCCAGAGTGGCATAAAGCAGCCTTAGTATAAAAAGGAATCAGGCCTTTTGAACATAGACCACAGTGTAACTTGCAATGATTGGAGCGTTCCTTGTTTTCAGCTTCCTTTACTTTAATGACAGACTTTTAATTAGGAGTTTCCAGGTGTCTGAGATTTCCTTCCAGGACATCACTAGGGTAACTGTTTAAATGGTCAAGTTTAGATAATCAACAAGATATAATTACAGGTAACTTGTTTGCAATCTTTGGGCTCATCAATAAATGTGTGGGAGTTCTAAATAGGAAGGGAGTGTCCATATGTCTATTTAAATAGCTTACTAATCTTTTCTAACATGGTTGTCAGTGACAAAAGTTCTAAAGCGGGTAATGGCTTTGCTTTGGAAAAATTGTAAGCATTAATCTAGAGTTGCACTGGTGGAAAATCATTCCCTGCTAACTGGACATGAAAATTTCAAGCACCCGCTTGCTAACAGGACCAGTCTGCAAGCAGACAACTGAAATAGCAAGAAGGGGCAAGTTCAGGTGGGGAACCCAGCCTGAGTTGGTGTGGGAGAAGCAGGAACCTGAAAGGAGACTCTGCTGAAAGAACAGCAGCAGGGCAGGAGGGAAGCTATAGTTTTTATTTTTGCATTCAGGTGAGGTTGGCAGAGAGAAAGGACAGCAAGGAATGGAGGCTGGCCTAAGTCCAGGAGCAAATGTGAAAGGAAGGAAGAAAGAGATTTTTGGGAAGCTAGCAGGCATTTTCCTTGTGGTAGCAGGTGGTAGGTATTGTTTTTTATCAGCCTTAAAAAGGAGTTGAATTTACAGTAGGTGGAATATCAAATGCTTTCACCTTTGATCATTACATGTGGAAATTCAAAGATGTTATTTTCACTATCCAAGGGCTGTGGTTCCCCTAGCATAGCTAGGGGAGTCCATGTTCTTATATTGGCTTTTGCTTTTAGTGTGGAAAGGAGTTCAGAGTTAAGGCTGATGAAAGAGCTTTTCAGTTAGATCAGGTCACCAATACAAACACTATCTCAAAGTCATTTTATCTTATGAAAACCAGAATTTATTAATATTGAAGATTTGTATTGTGCCCAGTTGCCCCGATCAGGACAGGGGCTCCGTTATGCAGTCTTTGTCCTGAAGAACTAAAGAATTTACCATCTAAGTTAAGATTATAAAAACTTAAAGCATTGCAATCAAGATTATACCTTTCAATAGCCACAGTCCAAATTCTGGTTTCATTTATACCCCAAGCAAACACCACTGTAGACAAGGGGATAGGAGAGTTTGGTGATTCTTCTGTTTAGGACCATGCAGGGTTAGTGTTTCATTATAATGTAGTTTTAAATACTGGTACTGGACCTTGGACCACACAGAGGAACGATTTAATTTCCTGTCTTATCACAAGCTGCACAGGCAGCATGGTTACACGTAAAGGATTAACACAAAACAGAGCATGGAACGGTTGTGAGATATAGAATGCATGCCTCAAGCACATCGCAAGGGTGACACCAAAGACCTTTTGTCTCTAGTACTCACCAAGAGCATACATCTCCCAGCAACTGCAGGCTCTAGTCAACAGTGCATGCAACTCTTATACATTTTTGGCTTTGCAAGTTTTCAAAGCAGTGCATTAACGTGGTGATTGATTATGTCAGTTTAGGTGTACAAATATCACTGAGCAAAGTAGTCATAGTTAGTTTTCAGCAGAACCTGAAACAAAACTCCAAGCCCATGCACACCCCAATTTTGCAGCTGGAATCTCTTTGCATAATGGACCAACCCTAGAAGCTGGATTCTCACCCCGATTTCTAGGGAAGTTGAAATCTGTCTCTACCTTGGGCCTTCTCCAATTCAGGGTAGGGTTCCCAGCCGATTGGAGCTGCGGGGGCAGCAACTCAAGCATGTATGAAATCACACAAAGGATCTAGATCCCTGATATTATTTAACCTTTTGGTGCAGGTCACCTGCCCCCCCCCCCACAGATAAATGTTCTGAGGGTACCCATCCAGAGGGACTGCTGTAGACTCTGCCCCATAGTGCAGTAGGGGTGGGCAAGGCTTTGGGCCACCTCTCTCCAGGATGCCCAGTGGTGTGGAGGCAACGGCTCCCCCTGGTGGCAGCACTCATCCGGTGTCTATGCAGCACAAGGATGGAGGAAACAGCAGGGCAGCCATCTCCAGACTGAGCCTCTCCCGCCCCCCAACTGCTACATGGGGCTGTTTCTCCTTCCCTGCTGCAGGAGTCCCAGTGCTTCCTGCTACCTGCTTTGCAGATCACCGTGGCTATACGCCCCATGCCTGTTCCCAGGGCACAGGCTGCTCTCCCACGCTGACAGCAGGGCTCTGGCCAGGGGAAACTGCTCCCCTCGCACTGCAGTGGGGCTTGCCCTGCCTTCCATTTAGCAACAGCTTCTAAGGTGAGTCAGAGGGTGGAGGTGGCACTCCCTTCCCAAGCCCCATGGGGCTGGCCCACACCACCTGCCATCACCTCTTGCCCCCTTGAACGTTTCTCCACAGTTTGAAAACCTCTGTTCTAGATCCAGAGGCAATGTGTGGTGGGCAGTCACATGCCCCCCAGAACCTTTAAATTGTGCCCCTCCACTATCAAGTTACATACTGCCTCTGTTTTGGTGCCTTCACTGCAATTGGCAGGTTTAATCTGAGCCACTTGGAGTCTGGTAAATTAGACTTCGTAGTAAATGATAAATTGGTCCAAAAAGAGAGAAAGCACCTCTTTATTTGTTCAACAGTTGATTGAAATGAATCAAAGAACCTATACCATGATGTGATTTGTGGAATTCCCTTCCCTCCCCACCCACAAGTTTTTTATGACAGGTATGTCCAAGGTTATTCGTGCTGTTTTCAAAAATTAAAATAAGAGTTCTGGAAAATTTAGAACCTGGAGTGGCTGTTCTTTGTAGCGCATCCGTTCCTGTAAACTGACAGTTGTCAATCAAGAAAAAAAACCATGCAGCTGAACAACAGCAAGCAGTTTCTGTCCCTTCACTTGGCCAATCACAATTCTCTCCCTCCTCTGTGACAGCAGCTAGTATTGCAGATAGCCCTGCAGATACATAACACAGTTTATCTGAGCACCTGTCAGAAGCAGTCTAATACAGACCACAGGGCTATGGGCTGGGAGAACAGAGACTTGGGTTTTAAGTCCTGTCTCTGCCACTGACCCACTGCATGGCCTTAAGCAAATGACCCAACCACTTTGTGCTTTTCTTTCCCTTCCTGCAGATGAGAGAAAATTGCATTAATCCCCCTTTATGAAGTATTTTGACAAAATTTGTTAGATGCCCCACTTATGTAACAGCTGCCATCTTGGCTGCCACTGGCGATTGAACCAGGGTCCTCCACAGCTAAAAACATGAATTCTGAGCTCCAATCACAGGCTCTCAAACTGAGAGCTGTATCAGACTCTCATGTCTTCTGTGTACTGAGCACAGAGGGGACTTACACGGATTATTATTTCCCATCCATCTACAGTACAAGTCAAATGCTTCTTTTTCAGTTAATTAACGTAAGGGCAATAGGAGGAGAAGCCATTAAAGGAAAAAGACCCTGAACAAAACCAGCTCAAACCATGCCTATGTTTACTACAGAGAGCATGGATGTTCATAAAGCAACACTTACTGCTGTCACTTTGTTCCTGGTGACTTCAGAATGGGCAAACTCATGAAATAATATTTTATATTTATTATTTAGCAACTTTCTTCCCAAAGCCCTTTGCAAACTTTTACATAAATCATTCCATCTGCTACTGGATGCTCTACTGCAGCTCCAACTGGGGTAAAGCACACCAGCTCTTTTAAAAGCACACAGCAACACTACTTAACAGTTTAGAACAGGAAGCTAAAACAAATGCTATCTCCAGTTTAAACTGCAAAGGAAATTAAGATATTTGGGTAGGAGACTTGGGCAAACACCTCCCCATTGTGAAAAGTGTCAGAGGATTTTTAATGACAAGTGGTCAAAACCTCCATTTTATAACTCATCCAAAAGACATCTGTTTGGCAAGACAGCGACCCCTAGCTTTATGCTGGGTCATTGATTCAATACTAACAGAGGAAAGCATGCTACCTACTGAATTCCAAACCACTACTTACAACATCTTGGGTTTGCCTGGGCAGTCCCCCTGTATGCTGACCAGGTCTGACCCTCCTTAACTTGCAAGTTGTGGTGAAATCACAGGCCCAAGTAATATGGGCGGTAGGCAAACAGATAAATATAACCAAGACACAACCTCTCCCAGATGTAGGTTCCAATCACAAGTAAGATGTTATAAACAAATGACTGCGGGCAATTGTCTTTTTCCTTCTCTCCCACTCTACTAATCTGTCATCCTTCTCCCCACTTTGCACCAGCTTCACACTACTCTGTGTTTTCTTTTTGTTTTCCCTTGTGGGACTATGGTTCAAAATGCTGATGTGATCCTACACATTGAAAGCATAAGCAGCTATCTTTTTTTTAGTACTTATACATTTATCCTGAACTTTTTCCATGCATACCACAACGGATTAGGCTAGGCCCTTTCCGAATCATAACGATTTCTAAACTGGGTTTATTGCAATGGACAATTTGGACATTTTACCAGTTGCTTTGTATATTGTGAGAGAGGAATTCCATTAATATATATTTGAAATTCAACTTCTATCACTCACATTACAAACAAGAAAATTCAAGTGTTAATATAAAAACAACAGAAGAACTGTTCTGATGTTCTCATACAGTAGGTAAAAATGTTAAGGAAGAGTTAAGACACAATATTCCAATAGCATCCCCTACTGGCCATACAAGGGAAATAGAACAGAATTGGGAAATGCAAAAAAGAACAATAATCAATCATTTCCACCCGCCAAATGTGTACTAGCTTTACATACATCTCTCTCTATATATATCTGTGTGTGTGTGTGTGTGTGTGTGTGTGTGTGTGTGTGTGTGTGTGTGTGTGTGTATGCATATAAATCTGACACAAGTTTTTGTTTATTTACTGAAAAAATGTCAGCACTTAAAAAAATAAGAGTGCATTACATATCTAGAGTTTGTATGCAAAATTATTAATCTGGGCTGGAAAATTAGGAATTCAAAGCATTCTGAATGCATACACTTTTCTTTTAATAGTCATGCATGTCAACTTTTACAGAGTCCACACATTTCAAATAATCAAAAATCCTCTCAGCAAATCCAGGTTACTGATTAAAACAACTCACAGTCCCTGGACATTTACATGGGGGCAAAGGGAAAGAATTCTGAGTTATTTTGCCATTTTTTACTTGCTTACAATAAATGTATTAAACTTTTTAATTGGTTGTTTTACAGACACTGGGGACATTTATTGACAGCTGGCATCCTGTGAAAAGAAAAATGGGGCAGATCTTCAGCTGAGACTGTGCCCTCAGTTATGATATAAAAAGAACAACAACCGCTTTTCTTTAAGAACAGGGGATGCCTGAACCTCATACTGAGCTTGCTCTTTTTTTCTTGTTAAACATATCAAATGAAGGCTCACATTCATGCTGTAGATTGGAAGAGGAACCTTTGTCATAGGCTGTAAGGTGAGGAGATCCCTTTCAACAGAGTGGGATTATGCTTGAAAAGGTGAGTGAAGAGGTTTAAGATAAGAGAAAAATCCCTCTGTAGGAACCCTCCATAATTCAGAGCTCTTCAGTAATGCTGGCCTCCCTAATCCATACCTAGATGGGAGTGCAAATGAAAAAATGAACTAATTTTGTCCTTTATTTATTAGGTGTGGTAACACTGCTTGGTGCTGGGAGAACTGAAAACTGGATAGAATCGGTTTTTGTTTATTCAATAATTTACAAATATATGGGTTTCACAAAGGAAGCTGGTCAGTGTGTGTGAAAATTCATTGACCTGATGAGAAAGTCTATTGTTGTCTGACAGAGAGGCTGTTTAGAGACGAACTATAAAGAAGGAAAAACTAAAACCTGCCCTCAAAGGCCTGTATAGTTGAAGATCCTAGTTGTAAGCAATCAGGCCATAATAATGATCGTACCTAGAGCAGGGGGTGGAAGAAGCACTGCAGTCAGGGAACAGTTTCATCCAAAAGAAGTGCATAAAATAAGAACTACAAATGCTTCTCTAGCAGTGAGGGGAAGCTAAAACCTGAGATGCCTGGCACAGGGAAGAACCCTAGATATTATTAGAGACTTTGTGGGATGAGTGTAAGTCAGTGGCATCCCACTCAATTCTTCACAGTGAACTACATGAGAAAGATAGGTTAGGTTGCGGAGACTGACCATGCTAAGCAAGAGAAGAGATTAGCACTTTTCTTTTCTACTGCACCTTGCCACTGTCTCACAGTGTGGGGCTGGGAATGTCACCACCTCTCTGCTTCAGTTTCCCCAGCTGAATCTGGGAAGTATAAAATGCTCCTGCCTTTCCCACATGGCTATTGTGAGGATTCATTTATACTCATCATATTTCCTAGCACGTCCAGAACACTTTGCATCTGGAGATCTCAAAGTGTTATGGAAAGGATAAAATAAAAATGAAAACATTATCCTCATTTACAGATAGGAAAACAAACAGAGGTTAAATGCATCAGAGCCCAGGCTGGCCCAGGCTTTCAGGTAGGGTGACCATATGTCCTGATTTTATAGTGACAGTCCTGATTTTTGGTTCTTTTTCTTATATAGGCTCCTATTACCCCCACCTGCATCTTGATTTTTCACACTTGCTGTCTGGTCACCCTACTTTCAGGGAGCTGTTTAACTGTAACCTAGACGTTGGGCTGCAGCTTGAGCTCTGGAACCCTCCCACCTCACAGGGTCCTAGAGCCTGGGCTCCAAGCCGAGCTCAAACATCTACACCACAGTTAAACAGCCCCTTTGCTCGAGCCCTGCGAGCCCGGGTCAGCTGGCATGGGCCAGCCACAAAAGTGTCTAATTGCAGTGGAGACACACTTTTTGTCTGTGCCCCGAACAGGTGTCAGGCCTTGGGCCTTCATCTCTCCTGGGGTGAAATTCCACAATTTTCTCACTTTCATACCAAGACCTGGGCTTATAGCCCCCTGGACACTAACTCTGATATCAATTCAGCAGGTCCAAGTGGGGCTGGACCCTGCTTGGGTTCCTCTTGGGCAGCCTGTAACAGCATATGCTTGCAGTGATACAGAAACTAGATTCAGAATAAAGCCTGATTTATTTTGCCCAAGAGGTTACACAGCACTTTGAGAAGTCAATTAAAGTAATAGAATTGTACACTCATACTTTCTGACCTAAACTTAACCTCTCTATCCACAGGTCAGGGGGCTCTGGCTTATTCCCCATCTCAGAGTTATGAGAACCAGCAGTCTTCTCCCTCTGTCTCTGAACATCTCAGTTGAAATGCCAGCTTTTTCACTGACACAGCCTGGCTAGCCACTCTCATTTCACCCCAAAATACCCTCCCTTTCTGTCAGGGCAACTTTTTAATTAGTCAGCAGTCTTTTGATCTCACGTTTAGTTATGGGAAGAGTAAAACATATTTGCCCAGATGGCGCTAGATAGATAAATTCTCCCCCCAACTGATGGCTCATCCATTATCTTAATTCCTTTGAAACTGAGTACCTAGGAGGCTTTTATCTGTGTCATTGTTTTACCTTTCCTTCCTGGCCCGTCAACACCTCCTTGGCAGCTGCCTTTGATTTAGCCTCCTCTGCATCCAAGTAGGGTGATCTCACACAATTGAATAGGGAAATGAGTCACACGTAATATTCTTAAGAAGTAATTTCCCCAGTTCATCACTATGATCATCCCATTGTACAATTCAGATGCACTATGCAGTCGTGTTATACCAAGAGCTCAGTTTTTGGTACTGCAACTCAAAGAAACAGAGGAAATAGGAAAGGTTCAGAGAAGATCCAGATAAAATAATTACAGGCACTGGGGAGAGGTGGTGGCAACTTAAATGGGAAGAGAGATTAAAAAGACTATGGGCAAGATTTTCAAAGTCACAAACGGGAGTTTTGAAGTAAAAGAATGAGAGGAGAGATGATAGAGGATAAAATAATGGAGGTTATGGAGAAGGCTAACTCAGAAGTTCCTGTTTACTGTTTCCCATGAGGAGACTCTTGAAACTAAAAAACTAATATGTTTCTTAACTTACAAGTTGCCATACTGGATCAGACCAGCAGTACAACTAGTCCAGTCACCTGACTCCTAGTGTTGCAAGTAACAGATGTTTCAGAGAAAGATTCAATAAATATTACAGTGGACAATTAAGAAATAACCTGCTCATAAGATCAGTTTGCTGTTTTGTTTATGTACTAGGTAATCTGCTTTGATGTGTTTGCTATCACTTATAATCACTTAAAATCTATTCTTTTGTAGTTAAACTTATTTTATGTTTTTATCTAAACCAGTGAACTTTGACTGGAGTGCTTGAGGAAAATCTCTGCTTGGTTACCACAACTGTGCATTGTCTTCTTCACACTGAGGCTGAGGCAGACCAGGTGTTAAACCCATATACTGGCCAGATGTGACCAGGGCAGGACTGTACTGCTCTGGGTACCCCGGTTGGGAAGCTGGTGGTTAGAGAGCCTGTGTGTAACTTCAGTTGGTTGTGTCCCTACCTGTGTGAATGCTGGTGAAAGTTCAGGCTGGAAGGCTTTGCAGCTTGCCGCAGCAGTACAGTGTGAGAGGAAGCCCAGGCTGGTGGGTCAAGGGGCTCAGTGGTACTCCACTTCTAGGTGGCACCTGCGGGGGAACCTGTCACAGCCCCATTTGGGCTGTTGTGACAGCCAAGAATAGCCAAAGTGATGCACTAATCTGGCCATGCCACCCCTCCCTGGCCACAATCTGGGATCTGGCTCTAAACTGGCACTACAAAGTGGGAGAGATGGGCAACAGAGAATCGGTCTGCCAAGTCTATACCACACAGAAAACCTCCCTTATATGAGGGGTTTTCCCCTAGGATTCAATTCCATTGGAGCAATGTAAAGAGGCTAGAATGAAACTGGGAATTGGGCCCTCAGTGGGAGTTTGCAATCTCCAAAAAGAAATTGGAGCAGGACTGTGGTAAATGTGAAGTGGTGAAGGTTTACGAATACTCACCTAACAAACAAATAGTTTACAGCTATTTCTATCTCTCTTTTCTTTTTAAGTATTTCAAGAAGTATAACATTAATGAAAGTGAAAGACTGGTCTACTTAAGTGGCCACTACGACTCAAAAAATCGAAGGGTGTTCTGTAGCATTCTAACACCACCCTATACCGGAAACCCACTGACCACTATACTTACCTACATGCCTCCAGCTTCCATCTAGGACACACCACATGATCCATTGTCTACAGCCCAGCTCTAAGATACAACCGTATTTGCTCCAATCCCTCAGACAGAGATAAACACCTACAAGATCTCAATCAAGCATTCTTAAAACTACAATACCCACCTGCTGAAGTGAAAAAACAGATTGAAAGAGCCAGAAGAGTACCCAGAAGTCACCTACTACAGGACAGGCCCAACAAAGAAAATAACAGAACGCCACTAGCCATCACCTACAGCCCCCAACTAAAACCTCTCCAGCGCATCATCAAAGATCTACAACCTATCCTTAAAGACGATCCCTCACTCTCACAGATCTTGGAAGACAGACCAGCCCTCGCTTATAGACAGCCTCCAAACCTGAAGCAAATACTCACCAGCAACCGCACACCACACAATATAAACACTAACCCAGGAACCTATCCTTACAACAAAGCCCAAGGCCAGCTCTGTCCACATATCTATTCAAGTGACACCATCATAGGACCTAATCACATCAGCCACGCCATCAGGGGCTCATTCACCTGCACATCTACCAACGTGATATATGCCATCATGTGCCAGCAATGCCCCTCTGCCATGTACATTGGCCAAACTGGACACAAATCTGACATCAGGAATCATAACATTAAAAAACCAGCAGGAGAACACTTCAACCTCTCTAACCACTCAAAGCAGCAAAGAATCCTGTGGCACCTTATAGACTAACAGACGTTTTGGAGCATGAGCTTTCGTGGGTGAATACCCACTTCCTCAGATGCATGTCTTCACCCACGAAAGCTCATGCTCCAAAACGTCTGTTAGTCTATAAGGTGCCACAGGATTCTTTGCTGCTTTTACAGATCCAGACTAACACGGCTACCCTCTGATACTCTAACCACTCAGTGACAGACATGATGGTGGCAATTTTGCAACAAAAAAACTTCAAAAACAAACTCCAAAGAGAGACTGCTGAACTTGAATTAATATGCAGATTAGATCCAATTAACTCAGGCTTAAACAGAGACTAGGAATGGTTGGGTCATTACACTAATTGAATCTATTTCCCTATGTTAAGTTCTCCTCACACCTTCTATGGGTCATCTTAATTATCATTTCAAAAGGTTTTTTTTCTCCTGCTCATGATAGCTCATCTCAATTGATTAGACTCTTCCTGCTGGTATGCATACTTCCACCTTTTCATGTTCTCTGTATGTATAAATATCTCCTGTCTGTGTGTTCCATTCTATGCATCCGAAGAAGTGAGCTGTAGCTCATGAAAGCTCATGCTGAAATAAATTTGTTAGTCTCTAAGGTGCCACAAGTACTCCTGTTCTTTCTATAGCATTGTGTTTCTAATCCCGGTATAAGGTGCCCAAGATTTTATGGTAGGGGGGAAATCACAGAAATGCATGTAATAATGATGATAATATGCATGCAGCCAGGCACTGCAGAAAAGATACTTTCCAAGATTTACCATCGAACATAATAATAGAAATTACAGATGGAAAAAAAACTCACTAGGTTATTTAATCCAGTCCCCTGGCAATGCATGATTGGTCCCTACAGTGTATTTCTCTGTGCTCCAATTCTCACTTGGGGTGAAATTCACTTGGATGCAGAGGCCCAGCACAATGTCTATGCATTACTAAAGTCTCATTTATATCCTATTTCAAAGGCCTTCATGGGATTTAAGTGATGTATATGCATTGTGCATATCCTCTGCATAAGGGTGAATTTTATACATAAAATTTGCACATATAGAACATTTTACTCATTGAAATTATAAATAAAGATGCACAGTCAAACTAAATGGAATTATCAGTAGAAAGCTTGCAAAGTTTTGGCCCAGTGAATTTTGAGAAAGAAAAAAACCCAAAATAACCATATAATATGCAAATATAATCATCTTATCTCCAGGAGGAAAGCTTACATATTACTAATACTGCTCTGCGGAGGGTTATTATTGTTTGTGGATACAGATATTTCCCTTCATCAGAATACTGAAAGTGATATGCCTGTATTGTTCATCTGCAGAATTTTAATCTCTTGGATGTTTTCTATGAAATAAAATTTATTCTCTACTCTCCTGCTCCCTGGAAGATAGGCAAAAAGTGTGCCATCACAAATTAGGTCTCTTCTACAGAGGTTATGCACAACACTATTTGGAAATCATGCCCACCCAGCAGCTCAGTAACTAGGATTTTGTCATTTCTAGTAATCCCTAATTCCTCTGGAATTAACAGCTTCAAATTACAGTTGGGTCGGCACAACAGAGCTTTTATTTGCATGCTGTGTCATGCTGGAAAGGACAATTGTGTGTGTGTGAGGGTGCAAAGGTTGAAAATTAGTTATTATGACACAACTTCGCCGTGTTTTTTAATAGCATTGTCTAAGCCCTTTTTTTGGAATAAAGTAGCTGCCTCACTGATATCTTCATTTATTGGAGACAGTTGATCAGTCTCTTTTCTATACTGTATGTTCCACATTAAGTCATTATCTATGCTGTTCACTCCATTAATTCTGCTAGTTTTATTAGCAAAGTTCTGCTGCCTGGTCCTGTAGTAGTGACAAGCATTTCTAAAAAGCTAATCTGACAGATAATGACTCCATTAAGTGTTGAATACTAATTGGTTTACATCAGGGGCCTGAAATTAATTGATGTAAATAAATTAGCACCTGAGCATGCCTCACCCCAGCTTTGGATTTTCCTAAATACCAATGATTTTTAAAGCTTGAATCTTCAGCACAATGCAATGGAATATAAACAGACAGGATGAGTAATTAAAATGTGGCAACAAAGTAAGACTATCAAGACGAGCTTAACAAAGATTGTTTACCAATTGGTATAAAGGGTAGTGCCTGCCTGTGCATTCTGTTTACACTGTGATGATTTGTACAAAAGATGCTGCTTTTTTTTTTGACAGCCTCTAAGAGACATAATAATCATTATCATTAATAGTGAAACTGATCTGCACACCATTGCTAGGATTTAGTAAAGTTATGTGAAATACCAATGAATAAATGTGATTAATCATAATGAACTCCTTTATGGGTTTTCCCCCTCCTAAATGTCAAGACCACAAGTTGTCACATATGCATAAAATTAATAAAAGTTATTTTGTGTTAAAAGGACAAAATCATATCAGAAAGAAGCTTTGATACTGTAATGACAAAGGTAGAGGCTTGTTTCTAAAGCACAACAGTCCTGAAGGGTAAGTGTATTTTCAGGGTTTTCAAAAGCAGTTAATAGGTTAAAGATTGGACACTGATAGGTTCTGTTCTTATCTGTAGAGCTATTACTTCTCTCTCATTTATTTTTATAAAGAAAATACAACCCATGAAAATTGTATAATGACTTGAATAAAAAGCAATACAAATGTAAAAAAGAGCCTCATTTGTTTTTGGAATGCAGATATTTAAATAGGTGATACAAATTCAGTTTGAGATTATTAATTGGCAATATATTTCTGCCACAGTAGGGAAGCTGACCAGTATATTGGGTAGTGGCACTATTGATTGGCCTGATCCAAAGCCCAGTGAAGTCAGTAGAAATATTCTTATTAACTTCAATGGGCTTGGATCAGGCCTTTAATTATCCATAAAAATTTCAGATTGGATACATGATGCTTAAATTATGTTGACATGCACCAAAGAACACATTGTTTTGACAGAGTTGTTATCACTATGAATACCCTAAATAAACTTGAAGTTAACTTGTAAAGGGTATGATCAGCACTTCTAGGAGCTGACAACACCCTCTTAGGGGAATTAGGTAACATGAAGATACCAGGAAGAAAAAGAAGGCTTTTTAAAGAGAATTTGAAATGGAAACAATGGGACCTCTCCCCTGAGACACGAACTTTGCCCTTTCCAAAAGATAATTTGAGATATGATACAATTAAGTTATGGACTAATGTTATAGCTATATTTTCCAATTTACAAAGCCTAGCAGATCCCATACTATTATTTTACAATATTTGACTATTAGTATACTAATCCGTATAATTTCCCCAAAGACAATAGATGGTGGATCTACAAAGCCAGCAAAGAGCTCCCATCACTCAAGTTACCATTGAAGGTCAAATGGGATTAGATGCTGCTGCCATTTAAGTCTTCGAAAATCTCCCCCACATAAGTGATGCCTGTTCAGATATTTCTTGGGGAGGTGGGGGGGAATTCCAGTCCCTGTGTCTCCCTCCCCATGGAAGGGATCCTGTTCCAGTCCCTTCTCATCCTTCCCCGACCTCCACCCTGCTGTAGGGTAGGGTGACCAGACAGCAATTGTGAAAAATCGGAACAGGGGATGAGAGGTAATAGGACCCTATATAAGAAAAAGACCCAAAAATCAGGACCGCCTTATAAAATCTGGACATCTGGTCACCCTACTGTAGGGACTTCTGGATCTCTCAGCTAGGGAGTCTCCCCTTTCCTTTACCCACATGGTGCATGAGCTGGTGCTGCCAGGAGTAGAGTTCTCAGCAGACTCCCCTGCACTCCATGGTAGAGGAACAGACTTCCAATGTACCAGGTCTCCACACCATTTGGCCCTGCCACCCTTCTGTATGGACAGGTGGAAGGGTGTAATGACCAGATAGCTGGAGCAACACTCTGGAAGCAACCATACTGATTTAGTGTGTGGTCATTGCTTAAAAGTGGTTGGGCCATGCCCCCGCCCAGCTCTGCAGCCTGTGCAACTTTGGGCATGTGCAAAAAACCTTGGGTGGGAGTATTCTCTCACACACCCAGGCCTTCCCAATTGGTACCACTACTACAAATTCTTCTGTTGAAGACCATGATTCAGACCATGGGGAGTCTTTTACTGAATTGGTATATTGCCTCTGGGGGTGGGGCAGGCATGGAGAGGATGTGAGTAGCAATACTATCAATGAGTTTCAGTGGGAGTTGGGTGCGTAATTGCTAGATGTGCCTTTGAAAAAATCTTGTCCTCAGTCCACCAATTCAAATTGACATCTGCACCATCAGCTTGCCTCTCCCTGAAAACGAGGCCTAGGTAATTTCAAAACGGTAGAATTCTCTCTAGCCAGTCAAAGCCAAATCCCTGCCTCTCAGTAAAGTTAGTCCCTTTTGCAAGAAATTCAAAGCTGATCCCTCTTTGGCTAGCTTTTCATTGCTGATCCCCACGGCAACACAATCTTCTCCTGTTCTGGGACTCCATCATAAAACATATTTATAAATAACAAATAGAAACATACCAGCTAACACACATGATCTACTTTGCTCATGGAACAGTGATGTCCCATCAGCTACTATATATTCCTTCCCCACTGAATAATGCTGTCTCTCCACTTTACCCTCTTGAGTTGTCTGCCTACATTACTGGAGATCATAGGCTCCTCAGGACAGAAAGAGTCATAGAGTTTAAGGCCAGAAAGGGCCACTAGATCATCTAAAATGTCAAATCTCATTATATGTCTACAATGCCGGGCACACCTGTGAATGAATAAAACTCCTAAGTAAATATTTTTTCCATTACAGAATGAATAGATACGCTTGCTCTAGCTTTAGTGTTTTCTAAAAATGGACTGCACAAGAATTCCTAATTCAGATAACTCCTGAACTATGGGTGTGGTTAATATTCAAACCTAGACCCAGATCCATGTTTCTTGATTAGACACTTTTTATAAGCAGCTAACCCGGAATCCTCTGGCTAAACACCCCTGAAATTTGGTGTGTGGTTTCCCCCCAAAAAATCCAGACCAAACCCAAATGTTTTCATCTAAAGCCTCTCTCTAATTTCTACTTCTTTCTACAGGATTCAGTTTATGCATAGTTGATTACTGGAGGCCAACAGATAGATGCACTCCGTTTTCCTGTGTACAATCTTATCAGAGTTTGATAAAGTCTAATACTGATCTTTTAGAGCAGACAGGACTGTAAATCAGTCAGCTGGAGGCTGACACAAACATCGTCTGGAGGATTTGAGATCAGGTACGTGACAAGTAGCCAAAGTACTTGGGGGACAGAAAAAATGGAGAAAAACTTTTTTTTTAAGCTACAGGTGCAGTGACTTTGCTGTAAGTTGCATCCCCCACAGAATCTGCTACAATAAAAGAAAGTTTATGAATCCAATTGTCTCATCTCATGCTGCCAAATGTGTGTGCAAGATGGTTTTTAAAAAGACTTTTGGGAAGAAAGTTTAAGTAGAACCCATCTGGTTCTTGGTTGCAATCCACAAAAATATCCTTTATTTTATATATTGTTAACTATTAACTAATTTGATTGGATATAATTAAGGTAAATAGTTAAACTATTATCAAGTGCAAAGAAGTACTTATAAGAATGAAATTCCCTTTTGTCACTTATGGCAATACAACATCTGAAATATAGCAGTAGGGTGACCAGGCAGCAAGTCTCAACAATCGGGATGGGAGGTAATAAGCTTCTATAAAAGAAAAGGCCTCAAATATCAGGACTGTCCCTATAAAATCAGGACACTTGGTCACCCTATATAGCAGTGAGTGATTAGGCAGCTTTCACAAGTGTTTCCTTTAAGCTAAAGCACAAGTCAGTAGCATTTAATAATGCATAGCCTCATTTCACTGATGCTGATGACTGAAAAATTCCTTTAAAAACAATTCATCCAGAAAACATAAAAGACAACACAAAGCATAACCTGTTGGATAGACTTAACCTCATCCCCCAACACCCAATTCTCACACCACAGTGAAGAGTAATCAACAAGATCATTAACATTACTCAGCTTTAAAACATGTTGGGCCCTATCCTCAATTTGTGTAAATTGTCATAGCGCCTTTGAAGTCAATGTCATTTTGTACTAGTTACTCTACTAAGGTTTAATTAGAATTCAAAAGATGTAATGAATTAAGATTCTCCTGATGGGCACTGGATGCTTGCTTCTATATTAAATTCTAATGAAAAGGCAAACAGTCCTTGGCATCCAGTTTGTTCATACATATGTATATTGTCCTCTTGTTATACTTCTGTTAGGCCAGCCTACTACATTTTCTGAATCTTCATAATCAGGAATGACAAAACGATGCAGAAATAGCATGTAGTTGTTAGGAACTGAATGAATAACCTATGCAAGGATGTGAAGCAAACTATAAAATGTGTGTGTTAAATTTGAAAGAGAAATTTACATTGTAGATTAAGGGAAGTAGGGAACACATTGCCAGAGTACAGTGTTGCTGCACTACAGTTGTTTGTGTTTGTTCTTAGAAGTTGTGGCATGTGGGTGCAAACTCCTGAAGTGTCACCTAGCAACACAATCCAGGCAAATGATGATGTTATCTCACTTGATTATCACTCTTTGGAAAGAAAAAGTGAAACAGTAGGAGTGTGGTAGCAGCCTCACATCAGCGAAACACAAGGAATGTCTTCTTCCCCCAGTGACAAGACATTACATGGATACATCAGAGGTGTGCCTCCCATTTCTGTGAGCCAATATCATGTGGCCCTATCAAGGGTGGTTTGGAAAAGGTTGAGCCACTCACTATGGTAGGTAAAACTATTTTCCCACACGTTATTTTATGTACATGTTTTATGGAGACCTATTAGGTCACATAGACTGATGATCTAAGTTTAGAGGTTTCCTTTACGCTGGTAGGTGCAGATGTGCTTTATTTATAAGCAAAAAAAAGTGTTTGTGTATGGGGGCATATATAATTGTTTTTGTTAATGCATGTCTGTAAACTGAAAGTTTGGAAATCTTCTTTTCTGCCTCCTGTAGTCAAGGACATGAAACACATTCTACCATGGAACATAAATGAAAGTACAGAAGAACAATTATCTTACTGTATTATATGAAGAGCAGAGAACAGCAGTAAGAAACTGATAGTTTTATGTTATCTATGCTATTTCTTTACTTGCCTCTGATGGCACTGTATTGGCTTATCTAATCTACGTTTTTCTAGCATGCCCATCACCACTTTATCCGAGCACTACCTGGGTAATAGTACAGGATTTAAGAAGAGCCGATGTGTTTGTGCATACCATATGCTAGTTAGCTCCCTCAGGGAAGAGGGAATCAGTGGTCCCATCTAAGGGTATGGTTACACTTACAGTTCTGCAGCGCTGGTAGTTACAGCTGTGTTCGTACAGCTGTGTAGGGCCAGCACTGCAGTGTGGCCACACTGACAGCTACCAGCGCTGCAGTGTGGCCACATTTGCAGCACTTGCAGCGCTGTTGGGAGTGGTGCATTGTGGGCAGCTATCCTACAGAGCACCTCGTCCCATTTTGGCGCTGTGGCTTGTGGGAAGGGGAAGGAAGTGTGCGGGTCTTTCCACCTCCTGTTCCAACGCCCCGTGGTGCTTTGCTACATATTCCGAGCAGTTTGGCGGCATTGTGAGTCTGCAGCGCGATTTCTGAGATTTCTGTTACAAATGGAGCCTGAGCTGCTGAGGACCTTGCTGATTAATGTTGCCAGCACATCACGCATGGCAGTGGAGCTATTCCTTCAGCTGCAAAGTGACAGTGAGGAGTCAGACGATGATATTGAAACGCCTGACACTCAAGACACTCAATTGCTTGTGGCAGTAACAGACATGCTCAGCACCGTGGAACGGCGCCTTGGGGCTCGGGAAACCAGCACTGAGTGGTGGGATCACATCATCCTGCAAGTCTGGGATGACGAGCAGTGGCTGCAGAACTTTCGGATGAGAAAAGCCACTTTCATGGGACTGTGTGCTGAGCTCACCCCTACCCTGCGGCGCAGGGACACGAGATTGAGAGCTGCCCTGCCAGTGGAGAAGCGGGTGGCTATTGCAATCTGGAAGCTGGCAACTCCAGACAGCTACCGATCGGTGGCGAACCAGTTTGGAGTGGGAAAGTCCACCGTTGGAATGGTGCTGATGCAAGTTTGCACAGCCATTAATCGCACCCTGCTAAGAAGAACTGTGACTCTGGGGAATGTGCAGGACATTATGGATGGCTTTGCACAAATGGGTTTCCCTAACTGTGGAGGGGCAATAGATGGGACGCGTATTCCTATTCTGTCACCACCCCACCTGGCATCAGAGTACGTTAATCGCAAGGGGTATTTCTCCGTGGTTCTGCAAGCGCTTGTGGATCACCGTGGGCGTTTCACTGACATTTACTCAGGATGGCCTGGAAAGGTGCATGATGCACGCATCTTTCGGAACAGTGCCCTGTTCAAGAAGCTGAGGGCCGGGACTTTTTTCCCAGACCGCAAGATCACAGTAGGGGACGTCGAAATGCCCACTGTGATCCTTGGAGACACCGCTTACCCCTTAATGCCTTGGCTCATGAAACCGTATACAGGGAAGCTTGACAGGAGCAAGGACCGGTTCAACTACAGGCTGAGCCGGTGCAGAATGACTGTGGAGTGTGCTTTTGGCTGTTTGAAAGCCCGCTGGAGGTGTCTTTATGGGAAGCTAGATTTGGGGGAAAGCAGCATCTCCGCTGTTATATCCGTGTGCTGTACCCTCCATAATATTTGTGAAGGGAAGGGTGAAAGATTCAGTGAGGAATGGACCTCTGAGGTTCAACGCCTAGAGGCTGAATTTGCACAGCCAGAGAGCAGGGCTACTAGAGAGGCCCAGGAAAGGGCTTCAAGGATTAGGGATGCCTTAAGGGAGCAATTTGATGCTGAGAGCCAACAGTAATGTTTGGTGCCTTTGCTGTGCTCCTTTCTACCTTGGGGTACAGTATTTACCACTTTCTGCAATAATAAAAAGTATTGTAAAAGCCATAAAATCCTTTATTCAAAGTACAGTACATAAAAGGCCAGGGGGGTTAGGGTGGTGGACTGTACATTCAGAAGTTTGAATATGTCCTGTTTGGATTGCTGTTCAATGTCTGCTGCACTTCAGGATTACTATGCTGCAGAGTAATGGGGGTGGAATGCACAGGGTAAGGATTGTAGTTATCAGGGCTGGTAGGTGATCGTACAGGTGTTGGGGGCAGTTGGGGGTAATAAGAAACTGGCTGCTGGAGAAAGGTGTTTTGTGCAAATACTGGGGAACAAGAAAGAGAGTTTTGGGAGGGTTGTGGGTTACCACGGTACAGATCTGCCTGCATGGCTACGAGAGACTCGAAAGAGTCAGTTTGGTGAGCCAGGAGGCTTATCAGGTGCTTTGAGGTGTTTTTGGTAGCCAATTCCTTTCTCCTGCTTTGTGTTTGCCTCCACTCATACATTTTCTCTCTCCATTCCTGCGTCTTCCTACTTTCTCTGTTGTAGTGATTCATAACTGCTTTGATCAATTCTTCTTTTGATTTTCACGGATTTTTTCTCAAGTTCTGCAACCGACATGAGGCCGGTGATCCGGCTGCATTAGTCAAGGTCACTAAAAAAAACATAGATAGAAACATGTAATACACAGAGGCTACATTGTTTATTATCACACAGTGAAGGAGTTTGTAGACTTTTTGTAGCATCATTCCCACATACCTAACATAACACATAGAGGCCAGGGAAGCGAAGGCATGGCGAGCAATGGGGTGAGTGTTTCTGCCCCGACTTCGCCTGGGAGGGAGAACTGACTGATGGCTCACTGGGGTTTATCTGCACTGGGTAGAGGAGGTAGCTGGTGGCCTGCACAGGGGACAGTAGGGAACATGAAGCTGGCGACCTGCTGGCGGGGGGTGGGGCGGTCCGCGGAACTGCCGGCCTGCTGGGGGGGGACGGAACGCACAGCGGTGCTGGCTACCTGCTGGCGGGGGGGAAACCGGAACGCACCGCGGTGCTGGTGACCTGCTGGCAGGGGGAGGGGAGACCGGAACGCACCGCGGTGCTGGCGACCTGCTGGCGGGGGGGAGGGAGACCAGAACACACCGCGGTGCTGGCGAACTGCTTGTGGGGTCAGCTGAGCCCAGGGCAGTGGAGTGTGCAGGATTACCAGAGAGGCTTAAAAGGTATGCTGGGATACCTTCTTATACCCCGGAGGTCAATAAAAGCGCTGGTGGGGTCCACACTTGCTGACCAGCGCTGGAATCGCTACACCCGAGGCACGACCGGGTGTACAGCCAGCGCTGCAACCAGGGAGTTGCAGCGCTGGCCGTGCTTTGCAAGTGTGGCCACATCCTGAGTTGCAGCGCTGTAACCCCCTCACCAGCGCTGCAACTCTCCAGTGTAGCCAAGCCCGAGAAAGTGCCACTCTGTGCCTGCCTTTGCAGGCTGCTTTTCTAAGGTAGTCACAAGAGGTACAGAGGAAAGGACGCTCATGTACCATTGGGAACTAATTTTATTGTGATTCCAGTGGGAGATAGACACCTAAATACCTCTGA
Source organism: Gopherus evgoodei (assembly GCF_007399415.2). Lineage (NCBI taxonomy): Eukaryota > Metazoa > Chordata > Testudines > Testudinidae > Gopherus > Gopherus evgoodei. The sequence continues at coordinate 80,569,052 of NC_044330.1, read as the reverse complement.
GGATCTGGGTTGTAGTTACTCAGCAGGGGTGGGAGGGTATTATGGTGGGAAGAGATGAAGTTGTTATAAAAATCCTTTGTGGGTGTTAATTCATATGCCAGTTTTTTTATAAAGGGGGTAATAAGTGGAGGGAATGGTTCGAAGAAGGATATGTACGTAACAGTAACAAGGCAAAGAAGGAATATCTATTTATATACTAAATTCCACGGAAGATGCATTTTATTAGAACAAGTGGGACAGAGATTGATATGAATTCTATAAACTACCAGTGAAGTCACGGAAGGGTAACTGGAGGCCCAGTTTAGATCCCAGTGAAGTTAATAGCAAAGCTCCTCAGTGGGAGAAAAGTAATGTTCTAGAACACACTGAAATGCAATGCCATGATACCTACCCAATCTGTAAGCTTTAAAGTCCTCAAAGTTCCATTTTTAAAAATAAAATAAAAAGCCTCAGCTCCTGCCGAAGTCCTGGGAACAGGGCACACTCCAGACTGTAGTATCCCTAATAGCAGAAGAGAAACATGGCTCATTTGTAATGAAAAGAAAAGGGGCTGTTTACTGAAGCTGCTTGATAATGATCAGACCCTGTAGCTCCGAGGCCAACTAACCAAGTTTGTGCTGCCTGATGTGTCACCATACACGGGGCCTACTTCTCATCTCACTCACACTGATGTAAATCACAACAGCCACTCAAGTCTATTGAGTTGGGGGGGGTAAAACTGGTGTAAATGAGAGGGGATTCAGGCAAGAGTGTTCATCCTGGCCTGGACTCAGCAGTTGTATCTTGAAATTCACACTCTGATATCCCTCCACTGGTGAAATTAAAACAGAACAGAATATTTAGACATGGAGTAATGTATGCACCCTATATGCATCAAACAGAATCAGCTCTTATTATTTATTCTAATTTTCTCTCAGTTAGAACTGTGGAAAGTTAAAATGAATTGGAAGAGCTGCTATTGTAGGGTTTTTTAAGCATTGTTTTTCCTGAGCTTTTGGGGCTTCTCCCCTCCACGATTTAGCTAAAGGCCTGAGCAAAACATAGTTTCAAATTATAGACAGAGCTAATAGCACCACCTATTTTTAAGGCTGCACAGCACTTTCTATTATAAGACCTTGTTTGCAGTTGCTTATAACTTTGCTAAATGTTAACTGTTGGAGCTGAAATTTCTCACGATGGGAGTCTGCCTCAAGATGAATTGTTTTTGAAAATTTTAGGGGAAAAAAAAACAACAACAAAAAAACAGTTCAGTCATGTTAAAGAACAAGGCTAGGAAGAAAAATGTTATTTTACCCATGCTACAAAATTTGGGCAGCCTTTTCTTTGAAAAGTTCTATTGCCCATATGTTTGAGGCAGGGACTTGGAATTTGGCAGGGGGGTGAGCTTTGTGTCACAGGGATGTGCCTTTTGCTATCCTTCAGAAAATCTGTGGGAAAGCAGTGAGAGTTAGGCACCAAAGTACCTTTAAGGATCCAGGCCCGAGTCCCATTCCACAATGACCACCACAATAAAAGGTACATGTGTTCATCTATCACAGTGGATGAGTAGAGGAATCATTAGATGTACCAAACTTTAGACCAGAATATCCTCAAATAAAAAAAAAAACCTTATGTTTTGTTCATGCCCCTTTTCTTGGGTCTTTCTATATCCTTTCCTGATTTGCAAAGGTTTTGTATCACTGGCAGGTTAGAAGACATTTGTCAAAAGACTGTGACTAGTCCTAAAATATTTGAAACTCATATACCATACTTGGAGTGAAGTCAATGTTTTCTTTAGCTGTTTGTTTCTACCTACACCAGTTTTAACACCTACAGCAATATACTAAGAGTGCCCTCTACAACCATCTCTATGGTAGGTCACAGTCAATATATCTTCAGTAAAGTTAATCTGACAGTACAGTGTTGAGAAATAATTAATGAACATCTAACTAGTCCTTGGTGCTTCCTTACTTTGTGAAAAAGATTTTCCCCAAGTCATTTGCAGTTTTTAATCACTAAACAGCATATGAATGTAGTGTACATAATGCACAGAAGCACGCATGTGGCTCTTATGATATGCTCTCTCTCCACAGCCTGCCACTTGGCTGCTGCTACTAATGACTTTTATTATATGTGGATCTAGACCAGATGTCAAGATTTACTAAGAAAGATGGTAATGTGTTGAGGTATAAATATCTAGATACATTAGATTAGATAGAAGAAAAAAAATCAGACAGCCTTGCACCTATAGCTATTAGGATATACTGCAATGTCAGAAATAGATTAAGAGAAAATAGAAGAGGGGGAAATGGATGATGCCATGAAAACACATTGTCACTGAATTACATAATAGAACACTAGATTGTGTTCAAGTGATACACTGAACAATAGAGCTAAGGAGTAGAAATGTTGATAACAGTGCTCATTCCCCAAAACATTTCTTATGTGCCCCCTGTATTTTCCAAGCTCCTTTTTAAAGGAACATGTGTCTGTCTTTAAGCTTTGAGTGAGGGGAATCTGCTACATGGTACTGCTTTACTCTGCTGGGTGAGTCACCAGGACTCAAAACCCCACTCCTTCATTCCATGGGCTGGCAAGATTTGAAATAAAGGGTAAAGCAGAGTGAAATTTGGCATGTTTGCCTCACCTGGGGCTCAATTAACATGTTTCTGGTTTTGGTCCACAGTGTCACACCTCCTTTCCACCTGGGGAGTGTCCAGGAAAGCCTCTTCAGAGGAGTGCGCAGTCTACAAGCCATTCCCCGCTCCCTCTCCAGTACGGCAGCAACGGGGCTAAGAAATGCTCCTTTTAGTCTTGCTGCTACAGGCTGACTAGTGGCTCACTGTCCATCAGAGGCAGTGTTTGATCCTGGTCATCCTGAGGCACTACCTTGCAGTATCTGTTGCTGTACTCAGCTCAGCTTCCCATCTGCAGATGTCACCGGTCTGCCCACACCTGTGCTCCTGTACAATAGCAGCCATGCAAATGAGGAGAGGGATGGTCAGATCCGTGCCTATCATGTCTGGCTGGCTGGCAAGAAAACTGACCCAGTTAATTGTACTGTGATGTTGACTGTACAAACCCCAGCATAAGGGGTCCCTACAAGTCATTACCTACCACTTACAAATGAAAAGGATTGTAACACCCTATGTACTGATTGGCTGCTGGCTGGAGGGGCAATTAGGTTACCATGGATATTGTTACGGAGTTTATAGAGACTAACTGGCCATTAGCTGGCTATTAATTACATTTATTATTTTAATAGGATTTCATTTGCTCAAATTCCTTCCTTGTTCAGGCTTTGTCTACCTGGCTTTTTTCTTGATTTGCCCTGTTTGCTTTCTGACCTGGACAAAATTCCCCAAACAAGCAGCATGTTTCCAGACTAATAATGTGGAGCCCTTGCAGGAAGGGAGGCTTTTGTTGCTCAACGTGCCAGTCCATGACAATTTGATACTGGAAGGATGGACTCTGAAGCGAGTCCCGTATAATCCTAGAGAACAAAGTGTATCTAGAGAGCTGGTATAGCCCAGGCCGACTGTGCAAACATTTATCAGCAGGGACCTGGAGCAAGCACCTGTAGTCAGTCCGAGGGTATTTCAGTGTCTGTGCTGACTCTGCAAGCAAGAGCACTGATTAGTTCAACATGAGGACAGCTTTTATTATGTGGACCATTATCTAGTACAAATTGGACTGAACACCAGCTCCTTTTACAAAGGCTGCTGAACAGCTATCAGATGGTAATGATTTATTCTCTCTACCTGAAAGCTTCTCTGGTTTGGGGAGAGAATTGCAAAAAGTTAGCAAGCTAGAGAATATTTGTAATAGATGAATTGATGCATTTTGCTCTGAAATATATGTTGTGATATTTCCAAAACAAAACACAGTTTTTACAATGATTAGCTAGTGAATGGGAATCTTCACAAATAGGCACTTTTGGATTATTGTTTTTTCAGAGGTTAGGAAGGAGAACACATTTTTCTTTGTGAACACTAGCCAACCTTTTTTTTTTTAACTGCACATTGGGAATAGTCTCTGAGACACAGTTTCATCATATTTTACAACAATTTAAGACAGAAGCATATTTTGTTTGTATATTTGCCAACATTTTGAAGCCTCCATCCCAGGCTCCTGTCCCTTTTTTAAAGAATCTCCGGACGCTCCTTTGATGCTCCTGGAATGAAAGATCCCACACCCCAGAATGCAAGAAATTGTCTGCATTGGACTCTTTCCCAGAACAAGACAGCTTGCTGAAGTGGGCTATTTAAGATGAAATATAGCCTGGTTCACAGGGTCCTACCTTCAGTAGAGGTTTTTTTTGTTGTTGTTTTTGTTTTGTAAGTAAGTTTTCAAAGTCAATATTCACCAATATCATGCTTGTAGGATTAATCTTGTCCCTGTAAATTGAAACACCTTGTTCTCTTCAATAACATTCCTTTTGTGTCTCAGTATGCCCCTGCCTCATCGGTAGGTACATGATGTTCCATATTTTAACTGGGAACTAAAAATGTCTCAAAGCCAAAGCCACAAACAACACCATCATGTACTAACGTTTTCCTTCAGCCCAGTAACCTAGTCAAACACTTGCTGCCTTTTTGCTTTGCTACTTCCTTGTTGTTCTGCTTAGGATCAGCCCTGCATAGAAGACCATAGAACCCAAGAGGGGAGCATTGAAGAGATGCCCCTCAGTGGGCGACTGAGATGCTAAAGGAGCATTCCAGGAAGACAAGGCCATTGTGGAGAAGCTAAATGAACTCTCTGCATTGGTGTTCACTGCAGAAGATAAGAAGGAGATTCCCAAACCTGAGTCATTCTTTTTAGGTGACAGATCTGAGGAACTGTCCCAGATAAAGGTGTCAGCAGAGGAGATCTTGGAGCAAACTGATAAATTAAACTGTAGTAAGTCACCTGGGTCGGATGCTGTTCACCCAAGAGTTCAGACAGAACACAAAGATGGAAATAGCAAAACTACTAACTGTGGTATGTAACTTACCACTTAAATCAGCATCTGTACTGGAGGATAGCTATTGTGATTCCAATTTTTAAAAAAAAAGTTCCGGAGGCGGTCCTGGCAATAACAGACCAGTAAGCCTACCTTCAGTGTCAGGTAAACTGATTGAAACTACAGTGAAGAATAGAATTACCAGACACATAGATGAACACAATTTGTTGGGAGAAGAATCAATGTGGCTTTTGTGAAAGGAAATTATGTCTCTTCAAACTATTAGAATTCTTTGAGGGGGTCAACAAACATGTGGACAAGGGTGATCCAGTGTATATAATGTACTTGGACTTTCAGAAAGCCTTTGACAAGGTCCCTCACCAAAGTAAGCTGTCATGGAGTAATAGGGAAGGTCCTCTCATGGATCAATAACTGGTTAAAAGACAGGAAACAAAGCGTAGGAAAAACTGGTCAGTTTTCAGAATGGAGAGAGGTAAATAGCGGTGCCACCCCAGGGATCTGTACTGGGACGAGTCTTATTCAACATATTGATGGATGATCTAGAAAAGGGGGTAAAATGAGGTGGCAAAATTTGCAGATGATACAAAATTATTCAAGATAATTAAGTCCAAAGAAGACTGTGAAGAATTACAGGGATCTCACAAAGGCAGATGAAGCTCAATGTTGATAAATACAAAATAATGCACATTGGAAAACATAATCCCAACTATACATACAAAAATGATGGGATCTACATTAGCTGTTACCACTGAAGAAAGATCTTTGAGTCATAGTGTCTAGTGCAGGGCCACCTGGGGGGGAGTGGGGAAATTTGCCCCAGGAGTCCCACAAGCACTGGCCTGGTGGCAGATTGGGTCTTCGGCAGCATTTCAGTGACAGGGGGCTGCCAAAGACGCGGAGTGACTGAAGGGCCCCAGCCGCCAAAATGCTGCCGAAGACCCAGACCGCCGCCTGGTGAGTACAAGCGCCGCAGCTCCCTCGCTTTGCCCCCTGAATCCTCTGGGCAGTCCGGGGCTAGTGCTTTGAAAACATCCATTCAGTGTGCAGTGGCAGTCAAAAAAAGTTAACAATGTTAGGAACCATTAGAAAAGGGACAGATAATAAGACAGCAAATATCATAATTTCAGTATATAAATACATGGTACACTAATGCTTTGAATACTGCCTGCAGTTCTGGTTGCCCCACCTCAAAAAGATATATTAGACTTGGAAAAGGAACAAAGAGGGCAACAAAAATTATGAGGGGTATGGAACAGGTTCCATATAAGGAGAGATTAAAAAGACTGGGACTGTTCAACTTGGAAAAGAGAAGACTGAGGTGGGATATGATAGAGGTCTATAAAATTATGAATAGTGTGGAGAAAGTGAATAAGGAAGCGTTATTTACCCCTTCATAGAACATACTGGGGTCACTCAATAAAATTAATAGGCACCAGGTTTAAAACAAACAAAAGGAAGTACTAGTTCACATAACATATAGTCAACCTGTGGAACTCTTTGCTGGGGATGTTGTGAAGGCCAAAACTATAACTGCATTTAAAACATTATTAGATAAGTTAATGGAGGAAAGGTCCATCACAATGGCTATTAGCCAAGATGATCAGGGATGCAACCCCATGCTCTGGATGTCCTAAGCCTCTAATTGCTAGAAACCCGGAGTGGACAATAGGGGATGCATCACTCACTAATAGTCCTGTTCTGTTAATTCTCTCAGAATCATCTGGAACTAGCCATTGTTAGAAGACAGGATACTGCACTAGATGAAACATTGGGCTGACCCAGTGTGGCTATTCTCATGTTTAGAGCTTCCCAGGGTGCTCAGGGAGTATACAAACTGGTAGCACCTTTCATGGAGCGTAGCATATTTCCCTCTCCCCCTCACCCCACATGCTGCTGGCAGGTGCACAAGGCAGTGGAGACAAGTTATACCATTGCCTGCTCTCCATCATCAGGGTGCAGTGAAAGAAAAGCCTCTGTAGTCCCCTGAGCACACAGACTGGAATTCTACCTAGTCCTTACGTGGGCTGTTCAAACAGGGGCAAGCACCACACTCATTTGCCTCCCTACACTGTGCACGCACACAAGGGCCAAAGCGAATTTAGCACAATGGCATCACTCCAACTTCACACCACTGGGACAGAACAAAATTCGTTCCATCATATTTAATTTATAAGCAATTAGCAATTGTGCCATTAATAATTAAATGAATACATCAGAAGCAAAAAAAAGTATTGATAGTGTGATGTTTAGACAGATTCATTCCGAAATGATTATGGTTTTAGCATTATTACAAGAGGCTCCTCTTGAGTTCTGATGTTCAGTGATACAGTGTAACACTGTGTGGCAAAATTAGTGTAAGGCTGCCATCTACAGCATCAAAAGCATCACTACAAGATAAACATTTGGGGCCTGCTTCATCACACTACTCTTCCTCTTGTATACTTATTTGCATCAGCGAAAAGGGGGAGTTAAATGCTACCCAGGGAAAAAGGAATCATTTGAGACCCACATTTGCTCTGATGTGAATGACAACACAAGGCACAGAGCAATGCTGGGTCAGGTCCTTGATTTTATTTAAAGAGAAGGAAAAATATTTAGGTCAAATTTTGAGGATCGTACTTGATTTTCACTCAGTCCTTGCTCAGGCAAAATTCCCCATTGGCCTAATTTTCACTTGTGAGACAAAATTGTTATGAGCAGGGGCACTTGAATATTACAGAGACTTGTGCTTCTTCTGAACAATGAGTCACTTGCTGTGTATTGCCACCATATACCATGGTACTGATCATCTCTTGAACTAGAATCCAGGTTGTTGTTGTTGTTGTTGTTTTATTGCTTACTTACCTTTTTATTGCTGTTCCACACAAATCTTAAGAACACCTCAGCAAATTCTGCTGGGATTTTCATCACATTCTTCAGAATGCTGCAGATTATTAACTTTCCTTCACTCATTCAATATCCAATGAATCAGTTTTTAAACTTCTTTTGAAAGTGTACTTGCAAATGGGGACCTACTGTATGTGAAACATTGCATGCCTTTGGGTCTACCAATAATGGTCACATTACCAACACAGCACAATGGGCACAGTTTGGTCCCTAACTCAGGTCTGAAGTCGAATGTTTTATCTAGGTTGGAGCTACCACGTCACTCTAACCAGTTTTAAAAATCTCTAACTGGATCAGAGTAAAAAACAAACAAACATTAAAACAAATTATCTGGACAAATTCTGTTAAAACAACCTTAGCTTGAATCAATTTTAAAACCTGTTTGGGTACCATAAACCTGATTCTGCTCATACACACTGGTTTTACACCTGTGTTACTCCATTGGCTTCAGTGGAGTTAATTCAAGGCAAATACATATTGCCATACTGGATCAGCCAATAGACAATGAAGTCCAGTGTCCATGTACCTAACAAGTGCCAGCAACACACACTTCTGAGGAAGACACACGAACACCAAATATATGAGAGATCAGAATCAGGCCCCATGGATAGATCCTCAGCAGCTATAAATTGTCATAACTCCCTTGAAGTCAATGAAGATATGACAAATTTACAGCAAGCAAGGACCCACCTCCATGTTTTTAGGCCAGCGAAGGTGAAGCTAAGGCCTTGTCTACATACATACATGCATACATACATACATAAAGATGTGTTATCTCTTGCCTGCCTCACAGATTTAACTGTGGTTTGTAAAGGGCTCTGAGGTCTCGGGCTGACAGATACTACAGAAATGAAAAATAGTCATTTTGAATCACATCAGTAACTTTTAATTAGTTAATACTACTGGTCTTGAAATTATTTGAAAATGCAAAGTGATCTGTGTATTATTTCTTATACTGTTTCCCCCACAGTAAGAAAAATGATGTTAAAGAATACCACCTTAATATATGTTGCCATCACAGAATGACAAATACAAACTTAATACAAATGATTATGAATGTCCTCATATCAGGGAATTCTGGGGAAAAAGGTGAGCACTGTCTTTAATGTAATATTGAACACAAGTCCTTTTATAGCTCAAAATATTTATAAGAGGACACAGCAGTGATCTCTCAAATGTTACCAAAGCATAAGACATCATCAAGGACAAGTTTAGTGTCAAAAAATTATTAAAACATGGAACACTATTATTGATGGATAATTACCATTTGTCAGTCTTTTGACTCAAATTAGGTATAGAATCAGTTCAATATAGGATACATCCTCTAATGTGGTACCATATTTTGCACTTGTGTAGGGATGATCTTTCTTCTAGCAGGTCTTTACCGTCTCTTGCTTCAATTCAAAAGTTTTTTTCATTTAATTGATGGACAAGCACTACTTAAGGATATTACTTTATAATTTGTGGTTTTAGATAACTGGAAATAATTTTTACCTATCACTTCAGACACGTGATTATACTGTAGTATATTCTTTGGGAAATAAAAGTTTAGGAACACACAAATATGAATGCTGTCTTGTGTTAACAAGTTTTCGTCCTATTGTTTTACCTGATTTAGACGGTGAATGCACTAGAAAGTTCACTTAATGAAAACAGCGATGGTGTTGCTGGAGGTTTTTTCCTCCAGAAAAACCAGGAAGCTGTGATCAAAAAAAAGTTTGCAGGGACACCAATATGAGTGGAGCTCATTCTTAATTCAGCTGCTGGAGTCATCTGCGTCCTTCATTGTGTAATGTTAATTTACACCAAAGACAGTAATACAATAAGACTTCAGAGTCTCAATAGCAAAAATTAAATTTGCCATTATGATCCCCACATGCAAATTGGCTTTTATTTGCATTAAGCAACCGTATTTAATACTGCATTGGTTAATACCAGTATGTTTATAGGTTACTAAACTCAATATTAAAAAAATTACTTTGAGAATTTACAGCAGTTAAATACAGTTAAATAACTAATGATTGAGAAATTGAACTTCCCAATGTGAGACACTGATTCTGTAGTGTCCGTCTCTTGGGGAATCCCTACAGCAAAATAGATAAATAAATAAAAATTCAGACTTTTTATTGCTTTCCATATTGCTAATAAAATATGAAATCAGAGAATACAATAAGATTTTTTAAATCATGTTAATGACCTTCAGAATGCAATCAGGCCAGCAGTGCTCTTTGAGCAATTTGCTAACTTAATATAAAATTGTTAATAATGGCATGAATGTCACTAACACAGTGTTAAAGTTGGTGTAATGACAGTGACAAGCCTACTTTTATCAGCAAGAGGAATGATTAACTCACTACTTAGTACTTGCAACCTGTGTATCATACACATGTGTTAAGCATAATACAGTATCACCACAGAAGTGACATAATACCAGATGGAAGAACATGCTGAAGTAAGTTTTGAGCCTCCAGCAGTTTCATGGAATGAAGAACTCAGTGTTTTGAAAGTTTCCTCATCTCATCACTCAGCACGTTTTCATGAAACTGCAGCGCCAAGATCCTAAAAGCAAGGCCCCAGGACAAAATGGAAAGGGGAAGGGAGTGGGTAGAAGGGAGGGTTTGGAGCACAGAACTCTAGAAAAAGAAAAATTGGAGCTGGGTGGAAGATAAGGGAAGCCACAAGGCCTAGAAGCAGAGAATAGCTTGATATCACAGAAACAAACAGGAGTGACAAAAGAACTAACAGAACCCTGGGAATGTTTTCTACTGATCAGAACATAGAACCAGCAGCCAGGAGTTACTGTGTCTATTCCTAATTCTAGCAATGACCTGCTCCAGGAACTGGGACAAGCTATTTACATTCCTTGAGCCTCATTTTATTCTATGTGTAAAACTGAAATAATATTTATGTACTTCTCGGGGTGTTGTGAGACTGAAGTTAAATAATACTGGTGCAGTGCTTTGAGATTCTTAGATGGAAGATGCTGTAGAAATGCAAGCTATCATTCTAAAGAGGAAGACACAAAGCTTTGAAAGATCTGCTCAGCCAGGGAAATGGACTTCCAAGTGTTGTTATTTTATGTCATAAGAGATGATATAAGGCCTTTAAGGCAAGGACCATCCTTTTGTTCTGTGTTTGTACAAGGTGTAGCACAAAGAAGACCTTGTCCATGCCCGAGTGCTACCACAATAGTAATAATACAGTTAATTACAATTTTTAAACGTATTAGGAATTATCCTATAGAGATTTTCCTTTTTCAGAACTTTAGGCTTGTTTTATAAAACATGAGAACTTTAAAATCTAGGACACTGTAAAATGCCTCATTGCTCATAGTAAGGTCAATCTGATTTTCCTCATCTTTGTTCAGGTGCTAGGTAAAAGTGTCAAGCGATGAACTAAAAAATACCCTTGAAAAGGTCTATTTGAAAAGTGGGTCTAGTTAAAGAAGTGGGAGTCAGCCAGTGGATTCACTATGTGACCTTAGGTCTGCATTTTCAAAACTGCCTACTTAGGTCTCTCAAATGGGACACTTAAAAAGGAAGTATGTCAAATCAGCAGATACTCCTGAAAATTTCAGCATTAGACTCTCAGTACCTTAGTTTCATCTTTGCAAATCACTTTGAGATCTTCTGCTGAATGGTGCTAGGGGCAAAGTATGGTTATCAATATTCTGCTTTTATATCAGAAATGCCTGTCAGCATGCCAGAAGTGTCCATGGTTAATCCATTCATTTTTCCTAAAGTCCCAATACTACTAAACTCTTTCTACTGAAGGTACCTCCCTCACTTTAACTCTTAATAACTTCAGGTTAAAGAGTGATGTATTATTCATTTATTAATATGTGTTATGATTAATTATGAATTGGCTATTAGTAGTATTTGGCCCTTGGCCTCTATAACAAGAGAAAAATCTAAATGGTTAGAGAATCTATAAGAATCTATCAGCGTATTCTTTCCCACCCAATAAAGCATTTTTAAATAATATCTTTTCAATGTAAAATGCTGGAATTATCCAAGGAGTGTTTATACATTTGAAGATATAAAGAGATCATCATTAGAATGGGCAAAAATCCCAGTCTCCTTCAGTGCATGAAACTGGATGATCTGAATTTAAAACAAGCTAAAGGACTTGGATTATCAGCAGTTCAGACTAATGAGCTTTTTCCTTGTGGATGTGGTTCCTTAACTGCGCAACTTGTAATCCATGTCAGCTAGTCACTTTGCTGGGTTTGTCAAAGCTCTTTTATATGTATTGTATAAAAACACTCAACTGGTATTTAATTCACCACAATTTCTGTTATAGTCAATCTTAATTAATTGCATATTTAAACATCGAATGTAAAGTGCCACCAGAATTATTTTAAGTGTAGAAGACAGTGTTGTGTTTTCCCTATGAATGACAAATGGAACGAAGCAAATAAATGCTTGCAAGGGGAAATCTCTAGTTATCTGAGGAGGGACATCCCCCAATCGAAGGAGATTTCAGAAGATAGCCCCTTAGATGTGTGAATTTTCTGAAGAGTGAACACTTGAACAGTGCAAACTCTAACTCACAGGATCTCTTTGAAACCTTCAGAGAGAAGAGGGGTCTTTGAAGCAAGAACTCCAACAAGGAAAACCACATGTGCATTACCAAAAACTGTAATTTCAAGGAAAACTGCAATGATTTGCTCTAACGCCTTCAGTAGTTAAATAAATATTGACCACGGAAGTACACATTGCAAGAGGGAAATAAAACTGCATTGGAAAGGGCTGACTATGAAACAGCGTTTCAATGCAGCCAGCTAACATCCCCAAGAAAAAAAAAATCTCTTAACAAAAACTCTATCCCTTTGAAGAAAAACCCCAAACATTAAAAAGTACAAAATCAGCAAAGAAAGAATTCAGCCTACTTCCCACTGCCATATAATCCTCATCACTCACTGTTATGACACCTCACTTACACTGCCCAATTCAACCTTTACTTTGCTCCCTAAAATACGTGCAAAAGTCAAACCACAAAAGCCAGAAACAAGTTAGTAAACCTGAGAAGGGGGAGGGATGGTAGTCTTCAGCCCCATCACTTGTAAATATCTGTCCACATCATATACTTATCACACCATGGTGGGATGATTAGCAGTCTAAAACTTGATTTAGCTCAGTGGTCTAATAACAGTGGTGTGTTTTACAACATCACGGAGGAGATCTGAGTCCATTTCTCAGTCCCACCCTCATTCCTGACATAGGCTCCCCAAAAAAGCATCATCCAGTTCATATTACAACCTCAGTTAGAAGGATAGTAGCTTCAGTGTTCCGTCTTGTGACTAGGAGAGGGAGTTATGTGGTGCCAAAAGGTTCGAGCCAGGTGCAGCAGAACTTTGAGCTATCTACCCAGCATTTCCATGGCAATACATGGAGGTGTATACCATGCAGCAATGATTTTTCTACTGTCTGACTGCTCCCTAGTTTCTTTTTGGAGCTAGAAGCTAGACCAGGAGAGTCTGACGACTCTCATGCTTATCTCACACATCTCATGATTTTGGTAGGGATTTTTTGGTTTTTGTTTTTTTTTAAAGCCAGCTCTTGGAATCCAGTGTTTAGGTGATAATCTCAAATTTCCATTTTAACAAAAAATGAAGTCCCCATGATTGTGAAGCAAAGCTTGAAAAAGTAAGCTGGCGACCACCTAAAGGCTCAGAAACCAGAAGCCAAATTAAGAACCTCCAATTAAAAACATCTTACAATTTTCAGTCAATCTCATGATTTAAGTGAGACCCAGCTCATGATTTTTGAATGCAAAATCGGGTTAAGGTGGGACTTTTTCTACAGCCTAATTCAGAGTTTTGACTTAAATCTCTCTCCTTCACTCTTCATATGGTGAGACAATAAAGCAGTGACTGTTGGAAGTTCCCTCAGCAGCTTAAATAGACATAATGAGGAGGTTCCTTGGGTGATCTGATTCCTTGTGAGAAGCTATTGCTTCTTGCAACGGAAGTTTGGATAAAGATAGTGACTGGTTTGGGTCTAAAGGTGTGTATACAGTTCATTTCTTATTTTATAACCCCACTCTATGTTTCATGTATATATTTAGCTCATTATACGTATATTAGACAAATTCATCTATTTTGCATTATTCTGATCACATGCCCTGTGCTCCCCTTTTGCTCCCTGGAACACTAATGCTAATTGTGATTATCAGTGGACTCTGATGATAATAATCACTTAATAATTTTGCATCCGATGAAGTGGGTATTCACTCACGAAAGCTCATTCTCCAATACATCTGTTAGTCTATAAGGTGCCACTGGATGGACTCTCTGCTGCTTTAATAATTTTAGGACAAGTGGACAAATTCCCTTGGACCTAGTGGATAATTTACAGCCTTGAGCAATTACGTACAAAGTTTAATGGGACACATACAGGTTAAAAATTGTATTTTTAAAAAAAATTAATCACCATGCCTATGCTACTAATAATATTTAAGATTATTCAATTGAAATAATTTTTCAGTTCTAAATTATTTTGAGGGTTAATGTTAGTTTGTTGCCTTGTACAATGAACATTAACTAACTGGTGCACTAACAGTCTGGGGTTGCAGGGACTATTATTTAGAATATTGTTTCCATTGAAGAGTTCTTGTTGTTGTTTTAATGTAAACATTTCTATTGGTTTTACAGCAGTTCTTTAAAAATTGTTTTTACAATTATTTAGAGCATTGACTCTGATGTGACAGCATCCTTCACCAGCTATACTGTCTGCATGGCTTTCCCTTTTATAAAATCTTATCACTGTTGCCCACTCATTTGCTAAATGAAAAAGAAAAAAAAACCCACCCTAGAAAACCAAAGGTGAACTGCACAATTATGGACCATTATCACAAAAATCAGAAATAGAAAAAAAACCTATGAAGTTATCAGATCCATACCCCCTCCCCTCCGGTCAATCTTGGTAAAGACAGGACAAAAATACTGATGCAGAAAGAACCCTAGCGACAGGCAGAAATCTCCATTCATGCTCAGCATTCCAAAACCACTTCATATTCACCAGGTAGATTATGAACTTTATATTATAACAACAAAACAATCAGCTGAAGCCACAATACAGAACAAATTAATGCTACTTTACATATGATGATTTTCCCAGAGCTTTAAGCATTTTTGTCTTGCTGGTACAGTCTTGCAAAGGCTTCAGGGAAATGTTTAGAATATAAAATACTGTTTCCATTGGCCAGCCTCCCCCCCCCCCCAAAAAAAAAGTGAGAGTAAACAGACTTTGCACAAATGAATAGAGGAGCTAGATAGACTTAGGGTGACCAGACAGCAAATGTGAAAAATAAGGACAGGGGGTGGGGGCATAATAGAAGAATATATAAGAAAGAGATCCCAAAATCGGGACTGTCCCCATAAAATCGGGACATCTGGTCACCTTAGATAGACTAGAGGGAAAGACTCTCTCCTGCTCCCTAGCAGTTCAGTGAGGAGCAACTCAGTAGTCACTGCTCTGTGAATACTATCACCCAATTGATAGCAGCAGCATCTGCTGCCTCGAAATTAAGCACTCATAAGGAGCAGTAATTAGCCAATGGATCTGCAAAGTGATAGTCCCACTGTTCACTCCAAGCCTGCCCTTGTTGAAAGTCCCAGGATCCTTCCACAATGCCATGTAGAGGAGCACAGAAGAGCTACACAGCATGCAGGGGATGTGGATTACCTCTGGACCTCCTGTCCATGGTTTAGCCCACACCCCACACCAGTCACAGTGGAATTCTAGCTACTTCTTCTTATTCAGGGTCTTCAGTGCCCAGAGAGATGGTAAGCAGTGTTTGGCTAATGGCATCATTTGCTGTCACCTCAAATTGAAAAAAAAAAGTTAACAGAAAAGATGCTCAAAACATCATAAAAACACTACACTGTCATCGTCTGATGATGTAATAATGTTGCACACATCAAATAAACTGCCCACATTTTTAAAACTTGCAATACGCTACTGGGTGCTGGGCTATTGGCAAGGGAGGAACATATACATAAATGGAGAACCCAGAAGAGTAAGTGCAAACAATTATTTTCCCTTATTCATATTCAGTTAAGAAAGGTTTTATTTCTTACTGTTTTTATTTGCAAATTAAAGTTTCATTTTTCCCTACTAAGGAAAATGGCAAAAGGGAACATACATCTCTACCTCAATATAACGCTGTCCTTGGGAGCTAAAAAATCTTACTGCGCTATAGGTGAAACCGTGTTATACTGAACTTGCTTTGATCCACTGGAGTGCGCATTATATCCCAATTTGTGTTATATCAGGTGGTATTATATCAAGGTAGTGATGTATTTACATGCTGTATTCATTCTCTCTCAAGAGCTTGTGTTTATTTTACTAGAAAAATTGGCATATATATTGTATATTCATTAGTAGTATATACACTTTCAAAGAACTCACCATAATAGCATCTGAGTGCCGTCAAAATAAAACTAAAATATAGATTAGAACCATGAAATGTCCCTAATCAGATAGATCCTGATCCAAAACCCACACTTTCCACTGGGATTTGAAATAGACCCATGAATTCCATTCCACTATATCTCCAAAATGTCATGAAATAAATCCGTAGTGTTTTCTCAAGGAAAATTCCCATGATAAGTATATATTCAAACACAAAAAAAAATTGCTACCTTAGCGCTGAAGTTTCTCAAGTGTATTTCCCTCATAACAATGCACACACTAAAAAACAAGGAAATTGCAAGTTAAGGCAACATTCTTACCTAACACAATGCCATTCTCCAAGAATTAACTCATTCCCACCAGCACACTAACCCCCCTACCCCCCACCGGTCTAACAGACTCACTTTCAATTCTCTGATGCTATCACCCTTGATGCACACACCAAAAAGAACTGGAAACCCCACTGTGATGTACCATCTTAACACTGTCAGTATTTAATCATTTTGAGCTCATTTGTGCCATTTAAGCATAGCCCACAGCGAGGATGCTACCCCATCCCAGGGCCACCACTATTAGGCATATCGCCTTGAGAAGGCAGGGTGCTTCCCATCACTCCTGAGTGTGCAGTGGTTGCACAGTCATAAGTACAACCCTTTGTAAGGAGCAGCTTACTTTTCCACAGCACACAGCCAGCCAACTACACTAACTGGTGGGTTAGGTGCTCAGCGCATTAATACTACTCTCAACCTGTGTATGCAAGGGAGTCAGGAGGGTCAGTTTCTGGCCATCCAAGAGGGTGGAAATGGAGGCTCCATATACCCTCTCTTTTATTACACACCAGCATAAGGGTCAGGAAGACTCAGAACTCTAATGGCAATATTCAAATTATGATCCTAGCATCTTCATATATTTCCAAGGTCTTTGGATCAGGCCCTAAAATGTTTCCATTTCTTCCTTTGGTTTCTGTAAGGAGATTTTGTGATAAAAATAAAAAAAAATCCTAAACAGACTCAACTGCATTCAATCAGACACTATACACATTTCAAATCAGAATCTTGCCCCTGTTTAGTGAATCTACTGAAGAAGGAAGTATTATTAGAAAGTTCTCAGTAGTAAGTCTTTTTCTAGAAAATGTAACAATCATTTTCAAAGAATTTAGTCACACTCCACTCTTTTCCCAGACATAATGAACAACTGTACGAAACGGATGTGGATGAAGAAATCTTTCATGAAGGAACGATGGTAAAAATGAACAAAGACAGTGATGATAGTGAAAGAGGGGAATATTTTGATGGATCAGATTCTGCATCAGAATTATTTGATACATCTGATACTGCACATTCTGCAACCAAGTTTGATCCTTCTAAGAAGCTACGTGTTCAACAGGAAATGGCAGAAAAAAAATCATGTAAGCAATCTATTAAGCTATTCACTTATCACAGTCTAAGATAAAATGTGAAATTAGATAAAGGAAATGCTAGCAAATAAACTATGAATTTTCCTAGTATTCAGTCCAGTTCTGCTGTAAATCTTCCCATGAAATCAATGGAGGTTTTGCCTGTGTGAGAACAGCAAGATTGAACCAATAGTCTATATCCTAAGTAGTTAAGAATAGATGTTATATAAATTATGTAGGTACAAAACTTGCTAATTTTGTTTGTTGAGTTCTTTAGTCCTTGTGGATCGCACTTATGGTGCACGAGCACCCCTTGCACAGGAGTTCAAACATTCAGATTGGTTCTTGCCCACGCACTCCCCCTCACATGCATAAAGGGACAGGGTGACCAATGCATGCTCAGTTCCTTTGCCACTCAAAGGCTCAAGAGAAGTCTCTGAGCTGTGGGGAAGGAAGGTGGCTAGTGGGATCCATTTGCACAGAATATCTTGAAGAACAACAGTTACTCTAAGTTTAGTAACTGTTTCTTCTTCTTCAAGTTCTTGCATATATGGCTCCTGCTTATGGTGATTAACTAGCAGTCTGGTGAATTAGGTGGTGGGAGCTAAAAGTTCATTTGAACATGGACTGCAGAACTTATCTTCCAAGTTGAGCATCCACTCTAGATGCTCATACTAGAGAGAAATGGTTGGCCAATGAGGACCACGTTGTTGCTCTACAAAATTTCAATGATTGGGCTTTGCTGAAGCATGCTGTCAAAGTAGCTTGGGCCCTGGTAGGATAAGCAGTTGCCCCGCTTGTTAGCTGTAACTTATTGATGATGTAAGAAATCTTTGTACAGTCCACAATCCCTTTGAATAATCCTTGAGAGGAGAGTGACCTACCTTTTGATGCACTACCATATGCTATAAAAAGAGTCTAGGAAATTTTCTGAACTCTCTCATTCTACTAAGATAGTGCAATAGGATCATTTTTGGCAGCTAGGGTATGTAACTTTGCCTTATCTGGGGACAAGTGAGGCCTTGGAAAAAATATAGGTAAGCATATATATTGATTAATATGAAATTCTGAGACAATATTAGGGATAAACCTACAGTGATGTTGCATAGTTACCCAGTCTGCACAGCATACTGTATATGGGGGCTTTGATATGAGTGTTGGGATCTCTCTCAGTCTACTCGCTGAAGTGTGACTACTTTAATTGATAAGTGAGAGAGGGAGCAAAAAGCCAGAGGTTCAAATGGAGGGTCCATAAGTGAAGAAAGGACTAAGTTTAAGTCCCAAGAAGGTGGTATTTCCCTTATTGGTAGATATATGTGCAACAAGCCTTTAAGAAAACTTTCAACAGTTGTATGAAAAAACACCAAAGAACCTTGGATAGCAGGAAGAAAGGCTGAGATCACAGCAAATTGAACTTTCATCTAGTGCAGAGATCGACAACCTTTGGCACTCGGCCCACCAGGGTAAGTTTGTTTACCTGCCATGTCTGCAGGTTTGACCGATCGCAGCTCCCACTGGTCGTGGTTCGCCATTCCAGGCCAATGGGGGCTGTGGGAAGTGGCGGCCAGTTCGTCCCTTTGCCCGCACCACTTCCCACAGCCCCCATTTACCTGGAGCAGCGAACCGTAGAAAGTGAGAGCTGCGATCAGCCGAACCTGCAGATGCGGCAGGTAAACAAACCGGCCTGGCCCACCAAGGGGCTTACCCTGGCAGGCTGTGGGCCAAAGGCTGCTGATACCTGATCTAGTGAAAGTCTTGGAGGAGTGGCCTCTACCTGGCTGAACAGCTTCCTGAGTATCCTTGACTCAGTGGGCAGCAGGATTGCCTGACTGCTCCAGCTGCTGAGTCTTGGAGGTCTTGTGCTTCCTAGGGGATAACGAGCTCTGTGTTATTTCCCTTGTCACTGGAGCTCACTGATTAGACTCACAACATGAGGTCAGAGTCTGCCTGAGGTCTTATAGCAAGACAGAGCGGGTGAGGTAATATCTTTTAGTGGACAAACATCTGTTGGTGAGATGGACAAGCTTTTGAGCTATGCAGAGCTCTTCTTCAGGTCTGGGAAAGGTACTCAGAGAATCACAGCTAAATGCAGGGTGGAATAGATTGTTTAGCATAAGTGGAGTGGCTCATTAACACCTTTTCAGTCATAGGACAAAAAAGGGGGGTTAGTGGGTTTCAGGTAATGTGATGATTTTGTCTTATTTTTCTGTGTGAGTTCTTTCAAGAGCGTAGTGATGGTCTGGTTTCACTCACATAGTTGTTCTTGGAGCATTCAGTGCACTGGATGAAGTATACCACATGTGATAGGCATGTGTAGGACCCAAGGATCTTGAAAGGCATGTTGTGGAGGGTATTGATCATTGTATCAATGGAAATATGTCTGCAGGTTTTACATCTGTTTTTCTGGCAGGATCCGGTGCTCTCTGAGTTGGTGGGTCCTGATCTGTGGGAAGCTTGCTTCTGATGATGAGGTTGGCCAGAGGAGGGGAATTCAGGAAAGATTTCTTTCAGGATGTAGTTCATATCAAGTATAGTTTGTAATTGGATACCCATATGGGTTACAATGTGGAGTAGCAGCTGACAACTAGGATTGTACAATTGCAGGGGAGGTTATTTTCTGTATTGAAGCAGGTTCTCTTGGGGTATTTGGGAGGCCCATTCCAAGATATGATCTACTTCTCTGGTGGAGTGTCCCTGTTTGTTGAAGGCGGTTTTAAGTATGTTAAGGTGTGTACCCTGGACTTTTTCTTCTGACCATTTTCTGTGGTAGATGAGTGCCTGGTGTTAAATAACAGATTTCTTGGTGTGTTTGAGGTGGCTACTGGGTCTGTGAAGGTAGGTATGGTGATGGGATGATTTAGTTGGGGTTGGTCCTGCTTTGAACAGGGGTGTCATGGCATAAATAAACCCCCACTCTGAACCTTAGCGTCCAAAAGATGGGCTACCAGCATGAATCCCCCTAAGCTTAATTACCAGCTTAGATTTTGTAATGCTGCCACCAACCAGGACTTGCAGTGCCTGGTATACTCTGGTCCCCCAAAACCTTCTCAGAGGACCCCAAGACCCAGACCCCCTGGATCTTACACAAGGAAAGTAAACCCTTTCCCTCATCGGTGCCTCTCCCAGGCTTTCCCTCCCTGGGTTGCCCTGGAAGATCACTGTGATTCAAACTCCTTGAATCTTAAAGCAAAGAGGAATGCACCTTTCTCCCTCCTCTTTCCCCCTCCCCAAGAGGTAATACAGATTCAAGCTCCGTGAATCTAAAACAAAGGGATTCCACCTTTCCCCCCTTCCTTCTCTCTCCCTGTCTCTCACCAATTCCCTGGTGAGTACAGACTGAATTCCCTTGAGCCTCAACAAGGGGAAAAAAATCAATCAGGTCTTAAAAAGCAAAACTTTTAATAAAAAGAAAGAAAAAAAGTAAAAGTTGTCTCTGTAATTTAGATGGTAAAAGTTACAGGGTCTTTCAGTTTATAGACACTAGAGAGGAGCCTTCCCCCCAGCACAAATACACATTAAAATCATTCCAGCAAAATATACATTTGCAAATAAGGAAAACAATCAAAAAGACTAAACTGCCTTCTACTGTTACTTACTATTTGAACAGAAAATTAGAGAGCCTGTAGGTACGTCTGGTTATCCTCTCAGAACCCAGAGAGAACATGGACAAAGCCTGTAGGTACGTCTGGTTACCCTCTCAGAACCCAGAGAGAACATGGACAAAGAAAAGAACACACAAACAAAGACTTCACTCCACCGAGATTTGAAAGTATCTTGTCTCCTGATTGGTTCCAGGTTCACTGTTTGTTAACCCTTTACAAGTGAAAGAGACATTAACCCTTAACTATCTGTTTATGACAACGGGGTTGGACTAGATGAGGTCCCTTCCAACCCTGATATTCTATGATCTGTGGGTTTCTTGTACGTAGTTGTCTCTAGGGTTCCATTGTTGAAGCTAATGGTGGTATCTGGGAAATAGATGCCAGTGTGGGAGTGGGATGGGTGGTGATTGTTTAAGTTCTGGTGAAAATCTATGAGGAAGTTTAGGTCTCAACAATTTTTCCATTAAAAAAAGCCTCAGTGTATGTTCTCTGAGTGCACTTCTTAAAAGCCTTGCAGATGGCACACTTTGAGAGGACATGAGATTTCCCCTAAGCAAAAAAGCCAAGGCTTGTGTCCATCTGTGAGAGGAATGACTTTCCTGCAGGAAGGCATAAAGGCTGAATTGACAAGGTAATTGACTAGCCTCACTGACTATACAAGAAAAAGAAAAGAAAAGAAAAGAAAAGAAAAGAAAAGAAGAAAATGTTTGCTGCTTTTCAGTCTCTTTCTTTCTTTATTTTTGTTTTAAACTAAGTAGCTAACAACTAAATAACCAATAACCAATAACCAAGAAAGACGACTAATAACTTATAACTAACTAACTAAACTAAACAGTCTAAATAAGGACACAAAGTGTTCCAACTCGGTGTCGAATGGCATTAGAAGGAACTGAGAATGAAACAGGTCATGCCACTCTTTATGCTGGTTAGGAGTCTGGGGGCACCCCTACTGGACACTGCTAGTTACACTTCCGAACTCCTGTGCAGGAGGTGCTGCCACACGGTAAGTGGGAGCCACATGCATAGGAACTCAAAGAAGAAGGAAAGTTAGGACTGAAGTTAGACCTGAAATTTTCGAAACAAGATTTGTTTGGCTGCTTACATGAAATGGCTGATAGCACCAGAGGTCATTTTTAACATACTGATTTTTTAAAATTGCACCTCTTTTCCTCCTCATTCCACAGTGAGAGTTAATGTACAGATCCCTGTGCGTAAGTTCAACAATCTTCTGAAGCACAAACCTGACAATGTTTTCAGAAGCACCCTATATAATTACAGATGTGTCAATATCTTCAATTACAACAACACAGCATGACCATTTCTCCCATGAAGATCACCTTGAGCTGAAACTTGTTTCATAAGAACACTTCAATATATAAATTGTATGATGGTAACAGAAACATTAATTGTTGATTCCCTAATGAATTTGTTACTGGGTTTTAGTCCTAGATTCAGTTTTTGGTGAACTGCCTCCAAAATCACTGATCAAGACCAATCTCCTCTTTGCAAAGCCTGCACGTCCTAAACAAAGACCACAAACAAAGAAAAGACCACTTTTCTTCAGCAAAGAGGTAAGCCTCTGACATCTAAACTATGAAGTAAGTATAGGGACAGAAATGTTTTTCGTTCGTTTTCTTTTATGGCAAATTAAGAACTTGATGAAATAAAAATGCAGACACAACTGCGGCCATTTCAAGTGACAAGTCAAATGTAAGCTTTTAAAATTAAAGAGCAGACCTCTGGTTTTCAGAGGGCAGTTCTTGAAAAAAATCACATTCCCTTCAGATGTCTCAAATTGGGCACTTAAAAGACCTAAAATTTTTTGAAAATCTGGGCATTGTACGATAAGCTAAGAAACCCCAAAGATGCCTTTTACAATGTGAACATTGTAGCAGTCTTAATAGTTATTTGCAAGCCAATATATTTCATTACAAGTATGCAGAAATACTGTTAGTCTTTCCCATAGATGAGAACATTATTTCATTTCACTAACAGTGAAATTTCTTAAACAACTAAAGAGGCCAGCAAAGGATGATTGCTAGAACAGGACACCTTTAACATGAGGGTGATCTGTATTGGAAATCCTGAAAATCTTTGAAAATGGTTGCCTAAGTCTAGACTTTCAACTGGAGTTGGTCCTTACTGCAGTCTTATGTATATATACTAACTGCAAAACAGCAACTTTGGTTGTAACCTTGCAAAACTCTAGCCATCTTGTGGCAATTGACTTTTTTTAATTGACTAAAATATGGCAATTTTTTCTATTCACATTAAAAGTATGTGGATTTTGCGCTTGGTAAGTATAATAATTTTGTAAGGCTGTTTGGTCACCTTCCTGGATATTAAAATAATAATGAATTTTAATCTGTGTGCAAGAGCTGAGTCATGTGCTCTAGCTACTTATGCTACCTTAGCAATGCTCAGCTGAATCTTAGAACTATCCAGTCAAGCTGACATATTAAAACTCTGGAAACTAGCTAATGCTGATCAGATATTTCATGCAAAGGTCTATTAAACCCTGTTGTAGAGCGTTTCTACTGCAATCACAGGTTTGTTTTTTTGATTTTTGTTTTGTTTTAAATGAAGGCAGTGTACTAAGGACTTCCAAGAGAGCATTTTATTTTTCACCATATGCATTCATTTCTGGGTATAATTTTGTGATTTTCCTTTGATGATGGAGGGAAGGTAAAACACTTGTATTTTAAGCTTGTGATTTAGGCCCATGCTTATTGGATTAATAACAGTGAGTGCCTGTCTTAAGTGTAATTATATGTACTATATTCCTAATAGGCTTTTCTCTACTGTAATTTAAGACTTTTGTAGCTGACAGAGCGAGACATCAGGAAGTGAATGCTGACGTTCTGGAAAAGGACGATCAATATGAAAACGTGAGAAAATGTTTTGTGCGTATTGGTGGGATGCTGGCCATGCCTGTGCCTGTGCCAGGCCCACTCTTCACCAATGAGGAACTGTTACTGTGAGCAAGACTCAGCAGGGCAGGCAAGCTTCACTAATTTAGGCTGCATTAGACTCTTTGCTTCTGCTTCAGCCTGTGCAACAAACCCAAAATCCAAATGGTGACTCTCTGAGGGAGCGGAACATTAACTTCATTGTGCGCTCTGCTTGGTTGCTATTCTCTAAGCACTGTTCTTCTGCAATGCTACCTGCTGTGAAAACTCTAACAAGACTCCATTTATTTGTGATATAAGAACCGGAATAAGATAAATTCTCTTCCTTGTGGGAGTTTTAAAATGCCACATTATCCGTTAAGCATTAGCATTGTGCATGAGTCTGCACAAGACACAGAAGAAGACAGATACAGTCCTTGTCCCGAGGAGCTTATAATCTACATAGACAATACAAAAACTTACTGGGAAACCAGACGGTATTTCTATCTTACAAGTTATTTTGTGTGGGAGAAATAATTCTTACTAACATGGGTCAGAGTTATTAGTTTATACCTTCCTTTCTACTCAGCTGAAATCCAAAATGTTGATGAACTCTCAGAAATGTATAGTTGGAGCCCAATTTTCAAATGTGGACATGTTAACAGGATGTCCAAATCCAATGTCTGGATGCTCAGACCAGAACATAGGTGCATAGTAAAGTTTCAAAGCTATATTAAGTCAATGTTCAGTTGTAAACTTTTGAAAGAACCCCATAATGGTTTGTTCAGAGTTACGAACATTTCCATTCCCGGGCTGTTCATATCTCTGAGGTCTATTGTAAAATAACAAAGTGCAATTTAGAAAGAGTTTTAATAAAGATTCTAACTGTAGGTAAAATTTAGATACAGACTGAGGTAAGATTGGCTGCTGCTGAGGTCTTAAGTAGCAGTTTTCCAGATCTAATTTGTTCCTTAAATGGGTATTCCAAAGAACTGGGCTATATGTATCTGATTTCTTCCCCCCATCTCCATGTACAGCGCAAGCCAACTTTTAGATGTTCAGTATTCCAATCTATGAACTATATCATGTGTAATTAGAGGTGCGGAGAAATATTATTTTCATTTACAAAACTATAGGCTATATGTTCCTGTGATTTGCAAGCCAAAAAGCAAAGTAGCAATTACTAACCACTGTTAGTAGAAAATCTGTGAAGAATTCTACACACAATTCTAATTCTAGAGTTTGAATTGTATATGCTACCAGAGCAACTTACAATACAAAAATGGTCCCATGAGGATGACCTGAAAACAGAATTAAAAGGTGATGTAACCTGAAGAAGTGTGGATGTGTCGATGCACAGAAGTGCTAAAATGTGCTATCCAGAAAAATAAAATTAAGAATGTAATAAGTTCATTATCAGAAAGTGCAGCATGTTAATGTATGAATGATATATGAACATCCCTAGATGCTGCAAAAGACAAGTTATGATGCTGTTAGTGGTAAATATTTGTAACAAACATTGAAACAAAAAGTGCCATCATCAGCCATCTTCCAGAATCATTGCAGCCTCCTTCAGGAGGTTCAGAAATAATTGAATGACTGACTGTATTAGCCCTACTCTAATTGTCTACAATGGGAGTTCTGTATGTGGAGGGCTTGCAAGATAACAACCACAGTTTGCAGTTGATAAACAATGAATTGAAAGGGACTCCTTTCCATGTTAACTATCAGCAAACTGAGCTGCCCAAAATGCATTCACTTTGCTTTAACTAAACAGTAGCAGTAGTATATCTCATGTAATCTCTAGCAGTGACTCTCCAAGCTTCCAGGAAAGATAAAATCAAAAAATGAATTGTTATACAGTGATACAGCTCCTTAGATTAAGTTTGCTCTTTTGAACTCATTTTCTTTCAATACTGTAAGAGTCACTAGATGTTTTCTTTTCTCTCCCTGCTGCCCATGCAGTTCTGCCCTTTATCTATATCTGAAAAGGTTACCTGGAATGGAAAAAAAAAGTATCTTTTTTGAGGGGGGGTTGCTTTGCTTCATTATGATATCAAAATAAAAGGGTTTTTAAATGAATTTTGCCTAGTTTTTACATTATAAATCTTATTACGTTTAACTCATTATTTAGACAGTAATGGTGCTCAAGGCATGCTAGCTGCTTCCCTAACTAGAACTGGTCAGGGACTGGCATTTCTGTTCAGCAAGGAATTCCAATATTTTGATTATTTTTCATTCTGATTTGGAATGAAAAGCTAACATTTTCAAATTACCCATACAATGAAAATTTAAAAATAAAATAAAATTCAATTCAGGACCATGAGTCATTTTGTAATATAATATAAAAGTTACAATGAAATGAAATGAAATAAAACAAAATATTTTGACTTTTCCACCCACCAACTTTTTGTGGTTGAAATCTACAGATTCCGATAAAATGTTTTGATTTCAACAAAACTGCATTTTTCCATGGAAATCTGTTCCATTTAAACATTTTTGACCAACTGTAATCCTAACAAAGCTGAAGACAGTCCTTGATCCAAAGAGCTTTCAGTTTAAAAGTGCAAAGAGGCAAGGGATGGGGAAAGGGATGTAATGTATGTCAAGGAGGAAGATTCCTATTCCCTCGCGTTCACTGGGTAGCATTTGACTCTACAAGTGGTCCCATTCAGCTACAGAGATTGGAGAATCATAAGAGAACAATCACAAAAGCCATAGGATGATAAGAAGTTAATCAGGAGCCCTTGATCAGTGTTAAAAGCATCTGAGAGGTCCAGGAGGGTGAGGATGAAGTACAGACCATGAGATCTGGCCAGGAAGAGATTGTCAAGACCTTGATGAGTGCAGTTCAGTGGAAAGGAGTGTGGAAGCCATAGTGGAAGAGATACAGGATGGAGCTGGAAGAAACTCAAGGCAACAGTTGCAGACTGCACATTTAGATCTTGACTTCCTTGTCTTTGCTTGGTAACTCATTGGAGCACTAGCTTGATTATGGCATGATAAGATACAAGTGACTGGAACCTGAGCAAAC
The DNA here is from genome assembly GCF_007399415.2 of Gopherus evgoodei. NCBI lineage: Eukaryota > Metazoa > Chordata > Testudines > Testudinidae > Gopherus > Gopherus evgoodei. The sequence continues at coordinate 80,541,887 of NC_044330.1, read as the reverse complement.
AGAAGAAAGGATTTGTACTCAGACTTTAAAATTCTGACAAAACACTTTTTTTTGGGAAAAAGATTCAAAATCCTTACTTTAATTGAAAGGTGAGAAAGCTCCTTCTCTAGCTCTCTAGTCCAGAGAAGAAAAAAAAACCCTGTTTTTCATTACAATTCTTTGATTAAAAAACACTAAATCTTTTCAGGCCTGCTCTAGATTATAAAACAATCTAAAAAGGGCATAACACAATTTGTTTTTCTTTGCAGGCCACTTTACTAAACCTCAGGAGTAACTGCAGATTTTGTGCAGTTAATTAACTAATAAAATGAGAGGTGACAGTTTAAGAAAACTTAACAAGTTCATTTTCAGAAAATGTAATTTGCTGATATATGAATAAATTATATTATTCCCCATAAATCTGTGAATGGCAAACCTTAACTAAGCTTGGCCATTTCTGAAACATGGGGCCAATGTCTTGACCAGAAAATGACACATATTTGCAGTAGATTTTCAGCACTGCATATGTTCCTATAGATTTTTAAAGACATTTCTCAGCTGTCCCCTGGGCAATCGTTCAATACTTTTGCTCACTGCAGCCCAGTGTACAAAGAAAATCAGTATGAGTGTACAGAATGTCAAAGTGGAGAGCTGTTTGGCATATGGCACACCAAAGAAATTCTAGCATCATGCCATTCTTAATAGAAATCATTATAATCAGATGTTCACCATTTCCCAGTTAGTTTCTCCAAATTAATGAACACATTTGCAATCAAGCAAAATATTTTTCCTCTCACATTGTATCCTCCTGGATCTTGCATCAAGACACTTGGTGGACAGACATGAATGGTCTATTTATTAATCTGGTCTTTTAAAAAACAAAATCCTGAATATAATATTTTACACACTCATAAAATGCCATATTTTAAAAACCTACTTCATTTTAATGGGCTTTGAATGCAAGAAGAATTCAAATTCCATAAAGAAGTGAAAGAGTTATGGAGCGAAGATTGCAGTATCTTCATGGAATACTGTGTGAATTCCAGGCATTAACGTTTTTTGTGCAGACTAACTGGAATCTATTTAGAAATGTTCATCCATCAGTTATTTACTTATTTATTTACCAACTGACCCTCTGAAGTGGCCTGTACATTGCATGAATGGTTTGTTTCCATTTCCCCTTTAATAATATTCTCATCCTCTTTATGATGTCATCTGCCAAACATTATCAGCCTGACAGAACAAGGCACACCTACAGGGGAGATGGCCACAGCACGAGAGTAAGTTCTTGTGAATACTAGGCTGGGATGAAAATGTCTGAGAGATGGAACTTGTCTTGATTCAGGATTAGTGTTTTGGATTTTTGAGGTGTTTTTCCTGCTATAAATTCAGAGATTTTTAGACAAAACAAACCTTTATTAGCTTATAAAAATGTGTTGAAAACGGCAAGAAAAGTGGTTAGCTAAATTTGGAGCCTTATGGGTTGTTCCATTTAGAAAAAGAAACTGATGATAGAGTCAAGTATTTTCTGGTCCTAAGTACCTTTTAATTCATCCCTGCAAAGTGCAACATTTTGGTATATTCTGTGATTCACATCCCTGTAGTCCTCACAGTGATTCAGTGTAGATAGAACCTCAGTCTGTTTTTCTTCTGCTGACTCACTCTCACACCCACCTCCCACCCCAAAAACAATGCCCATGAGGGAGGTACATCCAGGTAATTCAGATTTCTGAGCACCCTTACACTTTTTGGCCAGAGACACATGCCTATGTTTTGTGTTTGGAGACTGCTATTATTTCAGTCACTTCTTTATATTCCTCCTAAATGAAAAGCAGTGGTTACACCCAACCCACAACAACAAGGTTGAACCCGACTCACAACAATACTAATCTATACAGGCTGCCCTAATTTTGACAAACAAGTCAGTGCATGTTCATATAATTTTTAGCTACATATTGAGATACTAAAAACAAAACAAACAAAAAGGGGCTGGATCTTTTCCTTTAGCCAACTAGCCATGCAGGGTGGGGATTGCTGTCTCTATGACCAGCACCTCAGAATTCTTGCTAGCCCAAGGACTTAAATGATGGATAAACCTTGAGCTGCCCCCTTGTGTGAATTTCACCAAGAGCAAGCAGGGATTGAGTAGTGCCAGCTAGCATGTGTTACTGCTAGCCACATAGGGTACATCTGCACCAGTGGTTCTCGAATATTTTTTCCGTGGACCACTTGAAAATTGCTGAGGGTCTTGGCAGACCACTTAATGATCTTTCCAAATGTTGTTTGTACCGTTAGTTAACTATTGTAAAGAGCTTTGGATAACAGTGCTATATATAAAAAAAAATAATAATATTTAACCTTTTTTGTTCTACAAATAAAAGCACACAACTCATTGTAATATCAGTAGTCTTTCTAATGTAATGAATGTGTCCTCTCTCCCCTGCCGCAGCAGCCTCTGAGGTGGGGCTGGGAAGGAGGGGGGTCTCTCCCACACCACAGCAGCCACAGAGCTGAGGCTAGGAAGGAGGACCATCTCTCCCCAGCAGCCGCAGCCCTGGAGTTGGGGAAAGTCACCTCTTTCTCTGTCCACTGCAGCCCTGCACATCCCAAATTCCCTTCTTCTCACCCCACAGCCCCCTCTCACCTACCTCCTATTCCCCCCAAGCCGCTACCTCACCTTACATGTGCTTCTTCTCCAGGGAACTATCCTCGGACCACCTGAACGGACCTCGCAGACAGGGCCAGCCCACAACATTTTGGCACCTGAGGCAGGGAGCTCAAATGACACCCCCATACCTCTTCGCTTGGGCAAAAACTTTGAAAGGTCTCAATTCTGCCTTCTTCCTGTTCTACTCCTCTCACGGTACTGCTCTGCTACCTACCCCAATAAAGGAGAACTAACAATATAAAATACCTTATTAAAAAAATTTAAGTAACACTTAACTTTCAAATGCCTGAACAGCAAATGTAACTTTTTTTGTCTGCATAGTCAACACTGGCATTTTTATCTGTTTGAATAATCAAAGTAGTGTTTTCCCTGCCTTCTTGGTTGCAAAGATTTGAACTGCTTCCTGAAGAGCCACAGTTTGGGCCAGTTTATGCTCTATTGAGATGCTTGCAAGGCCAACCAGCCTCTCCTGTGTCATTGTGAAGCGTAGATTTGTTTTTATTAACTTCTGCATTCTCCACTGGCAATTGCTCCAGGAAGTGTTAGAGGTATGTGCAGAGCAACAAAAACATTTGGAAAGAGGGTGGTCATCTTATTTGTGCACATATATTCTAGAATAGCCTTTGGACTTGATCCTGCTGAAATGTATCTTGAAAGGGCTTTCAGTTCATCACCTAAATCCCTTGCATCAATATCGCACATGTCATCGCTAGTGCCCTACATTGCTGGTGTAGGTCTTCTTCAGGTATAGTGAGGAGTTTTGGAATATCATACAACATCTCAAATATACTGCTGTGTTCCTTGAGCTGCATGAAACATTCAACTGACTGTATTGCACAATATAGCACCTGGTTCAAGAATTCAACTTTGAATTGTTGTTTGGAGTCTCTTATGGGATTATCCTGTGCCTCATAATCAAAATGCCTTCTTCAGTGACTCTTGTATTCTTCAATGGGTGGGAAAATAGCTTCAGTGTGAAAATAGCTTCAGTTCCTCTGCCAACTTCTATGCACTCTTCAGAATGTTCTGAAATCTCTCATCTGACTGGTAAGACTGTAGGTATGACTTTGCTTTGTCCAGTTATTCCATTGCTCCAGATATATCAAGGTTAATGTCTTGGAGTCTCTTGCTTACAACTTTTATTTCAAACAATATGTCGTTCCACAACACTAAGCCACACAGAAATTTGAAGTTATATACGTTTCTGGTGATTCCATTTCCCTCTGCCACTGTTCTCCCACGAACAGTTCCTGTCATAGCATTATCCTCCATAATGGCAACTATGGCATCATCTATCTTTCCAATTTAGTGTTTGATAGGCTTTATCGCCTCCAGTCGACTTTCCCATCATGTGGCACTCAGTGGTTTCAGTGTCAGAGAGGATGTTCCCAGATGTTGCTTCAAAATTTGCCATCGATGAGTTGATGCAGAGAAAAATACATAGATCCTTTGAATTACATTAAAAAATTCAGCAGCCTCACTAGAATCTGATGCTGCATCACCGACCACCAAGTTCAATGAATGAGACTGCATGAGACAAAGAAAGCTCAAGGGTTTAACTCTCGGATCTGTGTCTGCACTCCTCTGTTCTTCCTCTCATGTTGGCACCATCATCATAGCCCTGACCTCTCATGTCAGCTATTACAATTCCCGTATTTTCCAGCTTTTTAAGAAGCACATTTGTCATACCAGCTCCTGTAGTATCATCAATGTCAATAAATTCTAGAAAATGCTCTCTGACAGTCACCATTGCAGGGACATTCTCACTAGGTTCTGTTGTTGTTGCAAAACACACCATTAAAGTCATTTGTTCCGTATGGCTGATGTCAGGTATGCAGTCCAGAATAAGAGAGTAATTTATTGCTGACTTCAGAACTGCCACAATCTTCTGTTTGACTTTTGTTGCCAGTAACTGTAATGATCTCATTTTGAATTGTTTTTCCAAGGTAGTGGTGTGTGTACATTTCTTGGATGGTGACTCTTCTTAGATGCTCCTGGAGTACAGCACCAAACTCTGCCATCAGCTCCACAGTTTTAAGGACGTTTCCATTGATTGGCACATACAGCTGATCTGAAGTGCCACACAGTGCTAGGTTTTGGGTAGCAAGCATTCTCACAATGGCAATGAGCCTTTTCAGAACATTTTGCCAGTAAAGAGATTCTGATGCAATCTTCTCTTGATGCTGATCATCTATGGTGGCCTTTAACCTTAGTCTCATCTCAAGCTCTTTCCACCTATGGAATGCTCTCTGGTGATTTGCTGCCTTCTCATGGTATGCCAGATTTCTAGCCAGATTTTTCCAGTCCTTTGTTCCTGTAGAACCCAATGTGGCTGGAACATTAATCTGGAAGAGTTTGCAACAAAAACAGAATGCAGCATTCTGGATTTTTGAGTACATAAGCCATGGCCTCTCCACTTTGTCACCATTTGGGATTTTACGCCAGTAATGTGTTGGATGGAAACTTCTCTTTTCATTGTCTTTGGGAAAATGAAGTTTTTCACTTGCTGGGGCCCATGCAGTACAAGGAAGTCTCTCAGGCTACTGCTCAGGTGGGTGCACAGTCCTGGATCGTCTAGACTTAAAGAACTAAACTCAGCAACAGCTGTTTCTTGTGCCTCCACCAAACTCTTTTCTGATCTACACTTTTCTTCAGGAATGTGCATGGTTACATCCATTTGAGATGGAGATATAGATGCTGCAGTAGCTGCCAGGTCACCTGCACTCTCACTAACTGGAAGATCAGGCATCTCCTCACCACTCACATCCTCACTGGGGCTGAAAGGCTCACCATGAACATTTGTGTCTATGTATCTCAGGACAGCTCCTTCCTGCTTAGATAGAAAAGCTTCCTTTGCTTTCTTTCTTTTTCTGAATGCTGCCCCAGAGGGGCGTTTTCTTCTTTCACTCATGACTGCTGTTCTGTGCCAGCTATAGTGGCTCTCAACACATAGCTGAAGGGGACAAATAAGCAGGCTGGTAGCAGGGCCTGAGTGAGGGAATATATCAGTGTCTTAAGGGTCTAACTGGCTCCTTCTACTTCAGTTGACTGCCTGTTCTCCTCAAGCAGGTTCAGGGAAGCAGCAGGAAACAGGAAGCTCCCTGAGAAGCCAATGTTAATCAGTCCAGGCTCCTGGGGTGCTAGAGAGGTACATAAGAGGCTCCTCCTCCTCTCTCTCCCAGCAGCTCCTGCTGCTTTCTGTTATTCCCTCTCCCCTTTGCTCATGCCTGCCTGTTGTGTCTCTTGTGCTCACCGTCCTCCAGCACAGCACTCCACCATCTGTGTGTCTAGAGCAGAGAGAATACATATGCACCAGCAGCAGACACAATTTTCTACACTCTGGGTCCTAGTGGTGCCCCCACCACAGTCCGGCACCTGAGGCGGCTGCCTCAGTTCACCTCATGGTAAGGCCAGCCCTGCTCACTGACAACTGGTGGTCCACAGACCACAGTTTGAGAACCTCTTGTCTATACTGTAATAAAAGACCCGTGGTGGCCTAGCTATGACTAGCCCAGGTCACCTGACTGAAATTTGGACTCACAGGGCTAAAAATTACAGTGTAGATGGTTCATGCTCAGGCTGGAGCCTGGGCTCTGAAATCCCATGAGCTGGGTGGGTTTCAGAGTCCAGGCTTCACCTGAGTCCAAATATCTACACTGCTATTTTTGGCCCCATGAGTCTGAGTCAATTGGCCTGGGCTCTGAGACTTGATGCTGCAGATTTTTTATTGTAATATAGATGCACCCATCTATTCTAACTAACTAGGGGGCTGGAAACTCCTTTCTTCCTGGTACAGTAACTGTGCATTCCTCCCCTCACCTCCCCAGTGCAGACCAGTGGGGAGGCTTTGAACTTTCATATTAAAAATATACTGATATAAGTGCTGTAGAAATATACAAAGCAACTGTACCCCCTCCTTCACCTCTCCCCCTTCAGCGGAAAAACTGCACTGACTCTTATCCTTTCCTCAAATTAATTTGAATACGTAGCCAATCTATCCTCCATATTATTCTCCAAGATAAGAGGAGCACAACAAAAAATTCTCCTAAAAACCTGTTTATTATAGTTAGCTGTTGACCATTTTCCCTTTAGGAAAACATCTCACATACAACTCTTTCTTTTAAAAGCATGGCAAACCTCTCCATTCTCTCTGATGTACAAAGATGGAAAGTCTTTTACCAAACCAATCTATACTACTGTGATCTTCTTCCAAATGAAGAACGGACTGAATCACACTAGGAAGTAGTTATGGAGATCTATATAAATTATGTTGTCATGCAGATCTTGGAAGGGCCCATGACTTTCCTAGGCTTGGTCTACACTACAGATTTAGGCCAATGCTAGGCACCTAAAATTTTAGTCTAAACTAAATTTTGCTCCCACCGACTTAATAATTCCACCTCCACGAGAGGCGTAGAGCCAACGTTGATGTAGTTAGGTCGACGCAGTGTCAGTGTAGACACTGCATTGCTTATATCGACTGTTACTAGCAGTCAGGAGCTGTCCCACAATACCCCACACTGATAGTACAATTGATACAAGTAAACCTGGTGAGGGTGAGGACGTGCACCACCGACAAAAAGAGCAAAGTTTAGACACAAACAAGCGATGTAGTTACTGTGGCAGCTGTATTCCAACCTAAGTTAGGTCGACTTAATTTTGTGGTGTAGACATGTCCCTAGAAAGGAAAGTTTGTCTAAATCACCTAAACTGCAGCAGGATGATACCTTCTTGTCAGTGGAGAAAGGTCTCTTTCATTGACTGAATCAAAACTACCGGTCTCTTCTTCCCAATACAAGAAAATGTGCCTTTCACTCATTCATATTGCAGCTTGATGGTCTCTTCTCACCAGAGACAGAAATTCAGTGATTCAGACTTTCCTAGACGTGAATCTCTTCCATGAAGAACAGTTATGTGTCTTCTTAGCAATGGGCAGAGTGCAGGTTTTCTTGGCATCATTAAGGTTGGTGTTAGCTTCTCTCCCTTCTTCCACTCCCCTTTGTTCTCTCTCTTACACCAGTGTCAGTGGAAGGACAGAAGCATCATATCTTGAAGTCTCATCTGCTGATTGAGGTATATCTGGGACTAACGAGTCCTTGCTGTTATGATCAGACTTGAATGATGAAGGAAAATATTAGAAGGTTCTATTAAACACCAAAAATATGCTCTGATAATTGCCTGGCTCATTTAAAATTCAAAATGGAAATAAATTTCACATTTTTTACTGCAAGAGTAATGAACCAATGGAACAGCTTACCTAAGGTTGTGAAGGATTCTCCATTACTTGAAATTTAAGTCTTTATATTAAAATAAAAATATATTCTAAGAGTGAGGTTCTAGTCTAACTAGAAGGACTTGAGGCAGAAATTACTGGGTGAAATTCTGTCCTGTGTCACGCAGGAGTTCAAACTAAATGATCAGAAAGGTCTCTTCTGGCCTTAATCTATTAATCTATGAATTTAACTGCCTTGATGCCAGGGCTCTAATGGGGAAACCATCAAACAGCATTCCATCATGGAAAGGTTCAACCACAACAGCCCTTCGCAAGTACCTGCCTGCACTGAAACAAAAAAAATGAGACCATCTTCCTGTTGGAAATAAGCCTCCCCTCATGAGTCATTGTATCTAATCAGAGTCTCTACAATATACTTTATTATCCTCTTTGTTTTCTTGATGTAGGATTAAATTATTACATTTCCAGTTATTTTCCCATTGATGATCACTTAAATAATTTACATTAAAATTGTAATAATCCTTTGAATGGTCCAAACTGTTCATCATCTCATTTCTTTTCATTACGATAGGTCTGCAAATTAGATCTTTCTTTTCCAAGGCTGTCTTGGATGAATGATTTAATTAACAAGGAAAGAAAGAAACTAACAAACAACAACAAAAATCTTTACATGCATTCAAAAGGCTTTTAAGCAAAATAATTATGAAAGAATTATTAAAATTTTATGAAAATTCCAACAGCATGAACTAAAGAGGCCACAAAGTGCTATTGGCAGCAAATCATTCAATTCTTAGATACATGTGAGTGGCAAGAATATTTGACGCACTGTACCTGAGTGTAAATCATCCACAGTATATCAACGCATAAAATTTAAGATAGTTCACTTTGAACCCAAAACAATTACCACTATGATGATTTTATAAAGTGTCTCTTTTCCTGGGAAGAGAAGCATCTAAATCACGATCAACTTTGAGCCACACAACTGATTCTCATCTCATTGGGCAGGAAGTTGTGCACATAAATCCCATGCCAAGATGAGTTCAGATTATTTTAAATATTAAGCAGATATATATATATTCAGAGGCATGCACAGAAATTTAACTTTGATCCTTGGTGGGGGGGAGCACGTTTTGTGGCAGGAGCTCGCTCTTCCCACCCCTCACCCTATCAGGAGCCCGCTCTCCCACCACCACCACTGCAGCCCAAGAGCTGGAGGAGTTCTGTGCCCCCAACGATTATTGAGGGGAGGCTGTACTCCTGCTTCCCCCCCCTCTTGTGAATGCCCCTGTTTATATTTTAAAGCCAAATATACCAGTTCTTCAGTTGTTTTTATATGTATTCACTAACTAATCATTTATTTTTAGTTTCTTTACATTTTTTTTAGAGTAGGAAAACTGCTGTCTAACCCAGATATGTTTTGCCAAGTTATTTTTTATCTCAGAACAAGGCTAATGCCTATTTTCATATCAGCTTTTTCTTCTTAGCAAGAGGTCATGACAAATGAGGGAGGGAGTAATAGAAAACAGGAGGAATTAAATCAAAACAACAAAGCGACAGCATGCCTGCCCCCTATAGCATCCAGCCCCCAGTCAAGTTATCAATACACTGCAAAGGAAGAAACTGAAGGACAAGTTGCTTAAATATGACCCAATACACACAGAACCAAAAATTCTACTAAAGCCAATGGGAGTTTAGGTATTCAAGAAATGCAGGATCAGCACAAAAAATTCAAATTTAGGTGAACATACTCAAAAACTGGCAAATAAACACCAATACACTCACAGGACAAGGGGGCCACACCTGTTCCCAAAAGTCAGTGGACGTTTTGCCATTGACCTCAGTGAAAACTGTTTAGGGCCCCAAGGCCCTGCAGCCCTCACCCACTGTCTTGCCTGGTTGTGGACTCCAGGATTTATGGACATTGTCATTACTTTCATTGAGAGGTCCTGCCTGGATAAATATTGCAGTTATTAGGCCAGAAGTGAAGAAACACATTTACAAGCTCTTAAAAACTTTCCTAACCAATCAATTCGTACATAGTGCCTTCTAGAATGTCCACCATGCTAACTTGACACAGTTGAATTTTCCCCATACTAAAAGAGCAACCATGTGCTAATAGTTTCAGTCCAACTAACTCAAAAGGAAAAACATCTTTAGGAGAGTATTTCCTTTCTGAGCGTCCATGCTCAGATGAACACAAAATGGCTGCCTATCTCTACAGACAGTATAGTAATAAGATTTAAAAAGTGCCTGAGACAAGATAAAGAGTTATAAGAAGATGCATGCTCCATACATCACAGCCAGTCTTGCAATTTAGACATCAAAGGCACTTATCTGACCCAGGAGTGGCGCCAGGGTTTTTGGCGTTCTAGGCACAGGGCTGGCTCGCTGGTCCCGTGGCTCTGGTGGACCTCCCGCAGGCATTCCTGCGGACGGTCCGCTGGTCCCGCAGCTCCAGCGGACCTGCCGCAGGCGTCCCTGCGGATGCTCCACCGGAGCTGCGGGACCAGCGAAACGCCTGCAGGAGGTCCACCAGAGCAGTCTGCCGCCCTTCCAAATCCTGGCGCCCTAGGCAACCGCCTAGGTCGCCTAAATGGAAGCACCAGCCCTGATCTGACCCTCATTTCTATAGTATGTGACCACCTGACAATATTTAATGTATTTATCCTCACAGTACCCCCATTTTACAGACAGGGAACTGAGACAGGAAACTAAGTGGCCTGCCCAAGATCACACAGGAAGTCTGTAGCTAGTTAGGAAATGGAACCCGGGTTTTCCAACTCCCAGCATCCTAACTCCTGAATCACTCTGACTCCATGTACAATCACCCTATTAGGTTTCTGTAGCAGAGTGTGGCAGGGCCCCCTTGGCTTCTGTCTTTGTAGCCATTGGTGAACTTTATTTTCAGGCTTGTTCCCACCACCGTTTCACCAGATACCAGTAACCTTTCACCTTCTGCAGGCAAGAGAGAAGGGAGAGCTACCTCCCTGCTTCCATTCCCTGCCTTTTTTCCTTTCATCCTGTTCTCCCCCAGCTTCCTTCCCCTGAGGCTTTTATGCAGCCCCAGGCTAATTAGGTAGCAGCTGTCTCTGCCTCCCAATTAGGTCCAGGTTACCTCCAGCCTGCTCTAATTTGTTCCCTGATGAGGAGCAGGCATGACACAGGGCTGAATCTGCAACCCTTTGCCCAGCACCATGTCACAGTTTCCCTTTTAGATGCTGATGCTCACACACTTAAATATTTCTGATACTACTAGTCCAATAGCACTATACTCATCATAAAGACAAACACAGCGACCCTGAATTGTATTTACCTTTGATGTGGGTGCTGTAATTAGCAAATATTATATGTATTTCATGACTTAAAAAGAAACAGCACATACACACACCCCCTCAACCAATGAGCACATCTCCTTTCTTTCTCTATTCTGCTTGCCTTAGGCCCAGAAGCAGTAAAACAAGGATCACTTGCAGGCCAAGTAGCTTTCTCCAAACTTAGATTAAACTCCATCTGGCCTGTATTCTGGTTACTGCCATCAGTGGTGAAATGGAATATAATTTAAGGGGCGGGGGAATCAGTGGAAGATAAAATTGTGCATGTGGATGGAATTCTAATAGTTTAGTCATATCGCTACAGTTTCCACCTCCAGGTGCATGTAACTCAGACTGCTACACATTAAGGAAGTGTAATTAGTGCTGGTAGAACAAAGTCAGCAGCTCAGTTTTTCCCTCTCTTTTTCAGTCAAAATGCAAGACTTGCACTGTATGAAAAGTATGTTCCAGGTAAGCGTGTGACTGGGGTGTGTGTAGGGGGTGTATGTGTTAAACTCATTACTCAGTTGCCAGAGGAAATGACTTGGTGACCTAAATATAAAGCACCTAATCCTGCTAGGTGCTGTGTGTCATTATCTCAGAGGAGACATTCAGCAACTTGTAGTGCTGGTCCAAGGATTGCAATATACTCAGTCTGAAGCATAGCTTCCCATCCCAGCAGGGTGAGCTCAACCCTCCATGCAGCCAAAGTGGATAGAAGGAGTATGATGTTTGACTTTCACATGAGACCTACCAACAGGTGTGTCCTACTCTCCGAGGACAGCCCATGCCATTACCAGAACCTGAGCCAATCAAAGGGTCTAGGAATAGAAGAGACTAATACAAAAAGCTGAAGCAGTGCAGAAGGCTATAGTGAGGTTTTTGTATTCAGCATGGTAGGTAGTTAACACGACTTGTCATTTTGAGTACTCAGCCAATCTGATTAAAAACATTAACAAGAGACAGAGAGAAAGAATTAACTTTTAACTAAAGACAGGTGAATAATTAATTCAATGCTCACCAGTAAGGGTGGGTAAAATTTGTGGGAGGGAAATGTTATTGCTCAGGATTTGAAGATATCACGTGGGTTTGGATTGAACAAGACCCAATTTGCATAAATTTCTAGTGGTCCATTAGCCTTTTCCATCCTAGGCACACACTAGTCTATCAAAATACAATCGGACCAAGCTGTTCTCAGATATATTTTAATCTGGGCACCTGCAAAATAGGGTGAAAGTATGTGATAAAGAGTTAGCAAAAATCAGTCAAATAAAGGAAGGATTCAAGTAAGGAAGTTAAGTGACCAAAGGAATACAAAAGGACACCCAGAGCTCTGTTGCTGTTACTGGAAAAATGCTCATACTGGGCTCAGAGAAGACTGTGGAGATAAACTCTGCCAGAGCAGTGCGGGAGACAGCGGTCACCAACTCTGTGCATGAGGAAAGAAGGGAAACTAGCCATCCAGAAAACACTGAAACTGACGGTACATAAAAAGCTGTGGAATGCACAAGTAAACAAGTTAAACAATGGAGAGAAACAATTATTTTCCACCAGGTTGTTTTCGATATGATCTATGCACAGCTTTTGTACCAATACCATAACTCTTTTTGGGAGGAGCGTGATTTTTTTATTCATATACAAATCTAATATACAGTGTATGCAGTATATTGGTATAAAGATACCTTATACCCATATGAAATTTATTCCCCTTTCTGTAAGGAAATGCACTATGCCAGGATAAGCACTTTTATATTGATATAACATGTCCACATTAGGGAGGGTTGTACTGCTTTAAGCATATCGGGATAGTTGAAGCAGTACAAATTGTGTGTTCAGACAAAGTCTTCCTTGTACCAAGGCATGGCAAAACATTGCTAGACAAAAATGTGATTATCAAGTTGATCATGTCCCATTAAAGGCTTTTACATTTATTAGGGCTGTCAATTAATCACAGTTAACTCACGCAATTAACTCTAAAAAATTAATAGTGATTAATCACACAAACAATAGTATAGCATTGAAATTTTTTAAATAGTTTTGGATGTTTTTCTATATTTTCAAATATATTAATTTCAATTACAACACAGAATACAAAGTGTACATTGCAAATCTTTGTAATAAAAATAATATAAAATGAGCAATCTAAATATGATAAACAAAAGATATTGTATTTTTCAATTCACCTCATACAAGTATTGTAGTGCAATCTCTTTGTCATGAAAGAGCAACTTACAAATGTAGATTTTTTTGTTACATAACTGCACTCAAAAACAAAACAATGTAAAACTTTAGAGCCTAGAAGTCCACTCAGTCCTACTTCTTGTTCAGCCAATCGCTAATACAAACAAGTTTGTTTACATTTACAGGAGATAACGCTGCCCATTTCTTATTTACAATGTCACCTGAAAGTGAGAAAAGGCATTCACATGGCACTTTTGTAGCCAGCATTGTAAGGTATTTATGTGCCACATATGCTAAACATTCGTATGTTAGCAGGTGCTTAGAACCCACCATCAGCCATCTTCCCCCTATGCCCCAGGGCCTCCCATCCACCAGGGGCTTGCTAATCAACTCCTCCCCCTCCCTTCCAGTGCCTCCTGCCTGCCACAATCAGCTGTTTTGCAGCATGCAGCAGGCTCTGGGAGGAAGAAGGAGGAGCAGAGACAGGGCACATTCGGGGGAGGGGGCAGAACTGGGCAGGAAGAGGTGGAGAAGTTGCAGGATGGGGTTGGGGACTTGGGAGAAGCGGTGGGTTGGGGTAGGGGCAGGGGCAGAGCAGAGGTGGGAAGAGGCTGGATGAGGATGGGGGCTTGGGGTAAGGAGGTGGGTGGGGGCAGAACCTGGGATGAAGTGGCGGGGTTGAGCTCCCCCCAGGCCCAGAGGAAGACAGGTCCTTTGCTGCCATATATTTCATGTTAGACCAATCTTGGATGATGATCCAGGACACGTTGTTCATTTTAAGAACACTTTCACTGCAGATTTGACAAAACACAAAAAAGGTACCAATGTGAGATTTCTAAAGCTAGCTACAGCACTCAACTCAAGGTTTAAGAATCTGAAGTGCCTTCCAAAATCCAATTGTGACTAGATGTGGAGCAAGCTTTCAGAAGTCTTAAAAAAGCAACACTCTGATGCGGAAACTACAGAACCTGAATCAAAAAAGGAATATCAACTTTCTGCTGGTGGCAAAACAAATGAAATTATGAGAATGATGAAAATGAACATGTGTTGGTCCACCCTGCTTCGGATCGTTATCAAACAGAAGCTGTCAAATAGTTGTAATAAAAAATAAATATAACGTGAGCACTGTACACTTTGTATTCTGTGTGTTGTAACTGAAATCAATATATTTGAAAATGTAGAAAATATCCAAAATATTTAAATAAATGGTATTCTATTATTATTTAACAGCGCAATTGATCACACAATTTTTAATAGTTTGGCAGCCCTAAAATTTATATATAGTATTGCTCTATGTGCTACTGTAAATTAAACATGTTAACTATGACAAAGCATTTAGCAAATGCAAAATGCACATTTCTGTGAAACCATTTTCTCTTAAGTAGCATTTGAGTTCTCTTAAATTTTTAGTTTCCTTTTTTTTTTTTTTTTTACATAGCCCAAGATATTCAGCTCTAACTGTCATATGCATGGAGTTGCTACTTTTTTCTTGACCAATTTGTATTTTTCTTCCATCTAATTTCAGATATTGAAAGTTATAAATTAGTACAAAGCTCATGGAATACACTAAGTTTTTCTCTGAACTTTCCAAAACCACCTCGACCAGGTAGAAAGGCGAGGTCAAAGCCTTCAGACTTGCAAACAAACAAAGTTACTGTAAGTGTTTAAAAATGCCAAGAAATTTTACTGATTTAAATGCCATGTCTCTTATACATGGAAATAAGTGAGTCACATATAATTCCAATTACACTGTCTGCTGAGAGCAGATATCTGACAATCACCCTATAAGCCACTCTGTAATTGACTGGACCATCTATTGCTGGTTAACTTTTATGAAGACAGAAGAAATATCCTGAACTAGGCCTATACAGCCCTGTCCATGAGAGCTGAGATGGAAGGGCCCTTCCAGCCCTACATTTCTATGATTCTAGGAGTGTGGATACTGGTTTCCACGTAGGGTTGCCAACCCCCCAGAATTGTCCTGGAGTCTCCAGGAATTAAAGATTAATCTTTAATTAAAGATTTTGTCATGGGATGAAACCTCCAGGAATAGGTCCAACCAAAATTGGCAACCCTATTTCCACGTTGGCTGATATATGCAGAAGAAACATCAGTGGCTGATGGCAGACATGGTAATAGTCTATACAGATCTGAATGGTGTAAACCCCTAAGTGCATAAATGGGTAAAGCTAGACTATATGGGATAAACATTAAGAAAAGGAAAACTTAGATTGCATATCAGGGAAAACTTCCTGATACTAAGACTTATTAGAGCTGTGAAATAGTTTTTCAAGGAAAACCCCTAAAGCTTGGGACAGATAAAACTAAAATGGACAAAATAGTGGCAAATATACACAGAAGTTCCCTCCCCCCATAAGGTACTGTGTGAGGTTCCTGATGGGTTAGGTCTGCATTCTCCCAGATGCCCTCTCTTGGAAAGGAAGAAAGTGGTTAAGATCATTATTAAATGTGCAAACTAATTTTCTTTCAGAAAGAGGATAAACCGAAGTCTCCACCCATTCAACTAACTCCAGAAACCTCAGCATTTCAACTTTCAAAGACACTATCAGAGCCATCTCCTGAGGAGCCCACCCAGGACTCTTTTGAGGGTCCCACCTCCCCGGGCCCTTCAATATTGAGAACCTCCTCAGAACCCACCCAAGATCTCATGCCAGGATCCACTCTGGGGCCCTCACCAGGGCCATCAAAGTCACACAAAGGATTTTTAAAATTATTTTCATTCCTTAAAAAGAAAAAGGCATCTCCCACTTTGGCTACTAATGCAGTTGCTGTTTCAACTTTTTCCTCAATAACCAGTGAAACCAAATCACACTCAGGCCTTATAGCTTCCTCTTCAACTACTCAGGCTACCTGTAAAAAAAGTGATTTAATTGTTTTCAAGGAGCAGGATAAATCCAAATTTCCACATGCGAAGGTAAACTCTAAATCTTCAACATTGCAACTTTCTACCCCACCACCAGAGTCTTCCTCCAAGGCCCTTGCTCCAGTTCTGCTGCAGGCTCCCACCACCAGGCCATCGAGGTCATGCAAAGGGTTTTTAAAATTACGTTTACTTCCCAGAACCAAAAAGGCATCTCCCATTTTGGCTTCTAAAGCTGTTACTGTTTCAACATTTCCTTCAATGACCAATGAAACCAAGTCACTTCCAGATCTTATAGCTTCCTCTTCAACTACCCAGGCTACCTCTAAGGTAAGCTCAACTCTAGTGAACACCAGCATTTCACCTTCATCTTTGGAAGTCACAACCTTGCATCTAGCAGCTGGTCAAACAGTGGTTCCCAAATTAAACCAACCCACTATTTTGTTAATCTGCCAAATCAACTACTGACACCCAAGCAATCACCAGTATTAATGATCCATCGGGAACTGCTATGAAGGGTCCTGGAGAAATGACAAACTTTAACAGCACTATGTCTACACTGACTCCTGGGGCAGCTCTGCAAAAGAAAGCGGTGTCAAGGTCTGCACCACTGGTAAGTTTATCTCTGCCATGACTCAGAAATGAGACAAATGTAAAGAGTAATTGGAAAGCATTTAATTCCAAGGGTGATCCTGGATTTGATGGAAGCTAGCTCCTATTGTCCCACACAACAAAAAGAAAAAGAACCTGCAATATTTCAAAATGGTTCCATGAATGAAACACGAGAAGATGGGGAGCACCATGTTGAATGTAGGCACCCAAATCCTCTCTATGGATTATATTAAATGGTACCTAAACACAGACTATTAGGGAACCTACCATATGTGCACATTTAATTGACCATATATAGGATTTGGATGCCTCATGTTTGGAAATTGGGCCCTGGAATGTTTATGGCTTTCAGCCACTGCAGTTTTTCTTCTTGTTGCCGACAGATAATTTCTTAGAACCACATGGAGGTGTTCTGCTCACCTTCTGCTGCTGTCCAGTATGTGGAGAATTTCCCCTCTGTAGTTGTCACATCAGAGCCATTTGCTCAGTTTCCAGATACATTTTACTGCTATTTTCATATCCAATATGAGACGTAAATTAAGTTGCCAGCTTTGCACTATGGCCCTGATTAACATGCAAAAGAATTAGTTAGGTAAGCAAGTTTGCTTCAAGCTTTTTTTAAATTGCTACATTATAAACTTGGCAATCGTAACAAGTTATTTATACAAGATTACATGGACCAGGTCTGATCTTACAAATCCCCCTGCATAAGAGAACATCCATTGAAGACATGGGAGCTCAGCACATGGGACACCTGGAGGCTAAGGCCCAGCAAGTGAGAACAGCCAAAAACCTGGGACCAAATTCAGCAAAACTGGCACAGGAAGCCCTGCCCCCTATGCCAATTCAGCCTACTGAATGGAGGGAGGAGTGATAGCACACTGCCTGCAATCCAAAGCAATGGATCATTGCCCTCTATAGGGACTCTGTCGGAGTAGGGTAGAGAGGGAATAAAAATACTCAGCACTGGTCTAACTCTGCTCCTATTGAAGCCAAGGGTAAAATGCTTATTCTGCAATTCAAGACAAAGAGTTAAGCCAATGCAGGGCACTTTTAAAAATCCCTTTCTTCATTTCTTCAAAGGCTTCAGGAAACCCAGCTGGAAGAAACCCCAGGGGGAGTGGTCAGATCCGCACACTTCCTAAATTTCCTTGCTGTGGCCCATTTAGGTCTGATCCACCACGTTACCCTCACACCAGCTTTCCAGCACCAGATCAAACAGGGAAAAGATGAGCTGTAACAGCCTACCTCCAAAGCACATGGCGCTAACCCAGGTGTCACAATACACTTCATTCTTAGCTGAGGTTAGAACTCTCTAGTATTCGAATACTCCTACCTGGAGGTTAAACAGGAACCCTACATAAAATGAATTCATCTCTTGATTTATAGCTTGCACCACTCTTACGCATTTCCAGGATGCCTCACTGATTTGTCAGGCTAATCTCTGAGCTGGTTATCATTCCTTTCTCTTTTCTCCTCCCAGTGATTTTCTTCTGGCAGCTATTCTCTTCCTGGCTTTAAACAGGAGTGACTGAATTTTAAAAGTGTCCTTTAGTTAGGGGTGGGGAGTAGAAAAAAGGAGAACCCTGGGGATTTCTTAAAGGCACTGGCTTCCTGCATTCTTGAGGAATTTTGAGGAAAGTTATAGAGGACGCTGTAAAATACATAACCCCAACTGCCTTTTTATTATGCTGTTTAATGGTTTTTAATGCTTCAGTGTCTTATTTTAGCCTAATGTTGGTTTGCAAGCCTCAACAGCTATGCATAACAAATGATCTGACTCTGCTTGACCAAAGAGGTCATCAAATCCCACGATAATTTCAGAATTCACTCAGAGTTCAGTGACATTATACTGTAGGCTCTTTACACATCTCTTTTCTTTTTGGCTAGGAAGGTTGGCAACCCTGACAAGAAACCAAGCAGCAGAGGTGAAAGTAAGCCGGTCCGGTCCAGTATGGCGTGCTGGCAAGATCCAGTATGCTGTGCCGGACCGCATCAACTTCCATGGTGGGGATTGAAAGGGCTCTGGGCTGCTCGCCGCTGCGGGCAGCCCAGAGTCCTTTGAATCCCGGCCACGGCTCTGGCGGCCAGGCTGGAGCCAGGATTTAAAGTGCTCCGGGCTTCCCTCAGCTGCAGGAGCTCTGGGCCCTTTAAATCTCTGCCCCAGCCCCGCAAAGCTCGGGATTCCCCTTGGCGGCCAGAGCCCTGGGCCCTTTAATTTGCCCCTGAGCCCCGGGGGGCTCCCAGCCACCTCTGCAGTGGGAGCCCCTGGTTGATTTAAAGGCTCTGGGTCTCCCAGCCACAGCTGGTTCCCAGGGCCTTTAAATCGTGAGAGGCCCTGCCTCTTCCGGATGAGGCCATGCCCCCCTCAGTACTCCGGCAGTACTGGTAAGTCCTGCAAGTTACTTTGACCCCTACCAAGCAGACAATTATTAAAAAGTCAGGTGCACATTTCCCCACAAACTCTGGGCCCAGTCCTGCATGGTGATGAATGGACAGGCCAGTGGATGATGTTGTTATAGTCAGGACACAGCATGTGCCTTAATTCAGCTCTTGGTTGGGGAAAAGATCTGAGTGGAAAAAGCTGTAAGTGATAAGAGTAGTCAACTGGCCACTAATCCTCACAGCTTTCTCACAACTGTCTACACAAGCCAGTGAATGCTGCAGCCCCAGAGAGTCCGTGGGTTTTCAATATGGAGATCTGCGATGTCCATAAGGTTGCAAACAGGTGTCAGAAGGGCTGTGAGCACCCTGCCTTTCCCATATTGCTATGGGATGGGATGATGTCCTGAGAGTGGGGGCTCCCCAATATGGAAAAAGTTGAGCACCAGTGGTCTAGTCTATGCATAAGGAGCTTGAACCTAAGAGTGACCTGTCACCTAAGTCATAAGTCATTACAAGAGGATCACCGACACCATTTTAACCTCTAAATAAATCCCTCCCCCCACTTTTTTCTCTCTCTCGTCTCTCTTTTTCCACAGCCTGGAGCAAAATGGGTCCAAAAACTCTTCTAAAGAAAGAATCCTTTTCCAGTTTCAGCAGCCTGCTTCCCCATGGATAGCATATACAGAGAGTGGTAGCAAGGAGTGGTTCTTCCTATCAAATGTTACTAAATAAACCCTGTCGTGAGTAACTATGCTGCACACAAAACCACTGCTCCCCAGTGATTTATAGAGGTAATAATTAGATTGTTTGGTAATGGCCTGAACGGTTGAAATGAAGGGGAAAGGGGGTACAGGAGAGACATACTGGTTTAAAATAGTATTCAGATGAGTGCACTGAACAAATGTTAATTAGATTATTCTTGCATTTTCCATTAAAAAGTGAACCAGTTTTATGAAGATCATTATCATGTCAAATTAAATGTGTTCCGTGCTCCCAGTTCAAGTATGGAGGCTGAAATCTGTCTATAAGAAGCTGCAATACCATTTTGGGACCAAACCCTGGGAGATGTTGAATGTCCTTCAACCCCTATCAAAGTCTGTGGGAGCTGGAGGATGCTCCGCACTTTGCAGGACCAGCCCAACCTGCTATTAGCCAGGTCTAAGTAAGAATGATGGATTGAAGAGATGAAATATAGGATTCCTCTTTGCCTTTCTGTAAGAAACAGCTTCATGTTTACTGCTCTCATGGACATGATCTCGTGGCAGCCAAGCCACAGTCCAGCTCCATTCCTACACAAGCAACAAAGCAAATCAGGAGATAAATGATCATGACGTCTTCACTTGATCTGACCTTGAAACGTTTCCCTTTTTCCTTTCTAAATGCAACTATTTTCCTTCTCCCCTCCTCCCTTCGGGGAGGGCATTTATTCTTTTAAAAAATATTATGGATGAGAGGGGATTTTACAATTTTTTCAAGACAAACCCCCCTCATTTGTTCTCAAAATGACAAGCCCGAGGGGAGAGGGAAAAATTCTATGTCTGTTGGAACACCTGCTGCCCCTTCCCTGGCAGTATTTCACTATGTGGTGAGTACAGTTGTCTGCATTTCGGCTCTTGCATTTGTATTTAATACCAAAATTGCCCACAGCAGATTTTGATCTCTCTCAAAGGGCTGCCTTTTTATCCATGGAGAAAACAGGTGAGATAAATATTAATGCTGCTGTAATCTAGCCTGCATATAGCTTCAGTCTCTGGGCATGCCTTCACTGCACAGTTAACCCAGGATCTTACCTGGACTTTAGCCCAAACCCCTCTTCCCCCACCAAAAACTCCTGACCTGGGTTTGGAGGTGTTTTAAGGCTAGGCTCACTTACACGGCGGGAACGTAGGTTAGGGTTTAGGTAAGTTCCATTTTAATTCAGGCTGGAACACAATCACTTTCCAGTGAAAATGCAAAACAAATGAAATCCAATTTGGTGCAATATGTTTTAGTAGTCAGAAGAAGTGATGTAGCTGTTGTTTTGATTTTACCACTTACACCCATTTCCTAATAAAAGGCCTGACCCAAAGCAGACAGATCTTAATGGAAAGTTGCAGAGGCAATGTTATCGAGCATTTGGAGCTAAGAACTGGGAATCAGGTGGCTCAGATTCTATTCCCAGGTCTGCCACTCTACTCATGGAGACTTGACCAAGACTAGCACTTAAAGGTATAACGTTAAATTGTGTTGGCTAAATTGATTGAACTAACATCATCTAAAGCTCAAGGCAAAATGTACTTTAGCACAAGTCAAGCTGGTTGAGTTAAAAAGGACAATAAGGTGGATAGAAAGCTGGCTAGATCGTCGACCTCAAGGGGTAGTGATCAACAACTCGATGTCTAGTTGGGCAGCCAGTTTCAAGCAGAGCGCTCGAGGCATGGGTCCTGGGGCCGGTTTTGTTCCACAACTTCATTAATGATCTGGATGATGGGATGGTCTGCATCTTCAGCAAGTTCACGGATGACACTAAGCTGCGGGAAGAAGCAGATACACTGGAGGGTAAGGATAGGGTCCAGAGTGATCTAGGCAAATTGGAGGATTGGACCAAAAGAAATCTAATGAGGTTCAACAAGGCAAGTGCAGAGTCCTGCGCTTAGGATGGAAGAACCCCATGCACTACTACAGTCTGGGGACTGACTGACTAAGTGGCGGTTCTGCAGAAAAGGACCTGGGGATTACAGTGGACAAGAAACTGGATATGAGTCAACGATGTGCCCTTGTTGCCAAGAAGGCTAATGGCATATTAGGCTGCATTAGTAGGAGTACTGCCAGCTGATCAAGCGAAGTGATTATTCCCCTCTATTTGGCACTGGTGAGGCCACATCTGGAGTACTGGGTCCAATTTTGGGCCCCCCACTACAGAAAGGAGGTGAACAAATTGGATAGTCCAGCGGAGGGCAACAGAAATTATTAGGGGATGGGGGCCACATGACTTATGAGAAGTGGCTGAGGGAACTGGGCTTATTTAGTCAGCAGAAAAGACTAGTGAGGGGGGATTTGATAGCAGCCTTCAACTACCTGAAGGGGGGGTCCCAAAGAGGATGGAACTAGGCTGTTCACAGCAAATCCCATTGGTCTGGAGCAGCGATCCATGGGAGCTGCAATGGGCCGGACCTGCGGACAGGGCAGGTAAACACACCAGCCCGGCCCGCCAGGGGCTTTCCCTACAGAAGCAGTGCCCCTGTTTGAGAAACCTTGTTCTGCGCTCTACAATTCTGAGGGGACTGCATGATCACCTGTGCTGCAGAGTTTGCCACTCTGACCAAACAAGAAATGAAATTCAGAAGTTCCCGGGGCTTTTTCTGTGTACTTGGCTAGTACAACAGAGTTCAAAGTGCTGTCCAGAATGGTCACAATGGAGCACTCTGGGATAGCTCCTGGAGGCCAATACCATCGATTTGCATCTGCACTAGCCCAAATTCAACCCAGCAAGATCGATTTTAGCGCGAATCCCCTCACTGGGGAGGAGTATAGCAGTAAATTTTAAGAGCCCTTTAAGTTGCCAGAATGAGGTTGGTTGTGTGGACACATTCATTTTAAAATTGACCTAACGTGGCTAGATTTGACCTAACCTCATAGTGTATACCAGTGTGTGTGAAGAAATTAAAGCAAATGGATTTTTTTCCTCCAGGATATGTTGGCTGTTTCTACAGGGTACTATCAATATGACTGACTGTTATTTCAACATCAGGCCCCTCCACTGGGGTTCACAAAGTTTGCTAAGATTGCAAGTCCATCCATTTAGTGGCATGCCTTGCAAGATTTTCCAGCTCTGATTTATTCTGAACTAAAATGAGTCTCCCCTCCATTCAAACAGCTCATTTGTTCCTCTGTAGAACTGCCTGTGCTCATTATAGAACAAGACGTCCATTAACACAGAACTGCCATTATCTTTTTGGCAAAACACCACAGTGCTCACTTCTGTAATTGTCCTGCATCTGCACTGATGCAATCTCTTTACATTCTATAATTTGAAGTGGGAGCAAGTGGTTTGAGTGGCCTGTTATTTGTGTGACTGGTGAGAAAAATCAAAGAGAGAGAGAGAGAGAGAGAGCGCGTGCAAGCGAGCGCTTAATGCCATAGAGCAAAGTGAAACTTCCAAGGTAGAGTTACTTCCAGACGATGGCCAGCAGTGTCTGCAAGTCCCTCATGTGATCTATCCAGTCTTTCCTCCAACCCCCACCCTCCATTTGCATCTTTTAATTTGTTAGGAAAGAAAATTGTTTTGGGTTTTCTCATGTAAAAATATAAAGGCATGGTACATCTGATCTCCTGGCATTTAACATTTTTATTATGTTCTTATGTGCTTATTAAAATAAACTCGCAGTTTTCCAGAGGACAACTATTAGTGCATAATGTACAGTAAGACTCAATGGTGTTTCCAGCAGGTTACTTTTAAAACTTTATGAGATGCATATGGTAGGTTATTTATTTACCTGTCTAATCATGCTATTATGCCAAGTATGGCAATCACTCCCACACCACCTCCTTGATGATTGCTAGTGATCAGAACAGATGAGTGCCTGGACAAGTGCAAGGGGTCATGTTATCAACTGTTCCATCGTATGCTTACAAGAAAAAGTCCCGTGAAACACGCAACGTTATAAAACTAAGACAGACAGACCACAGACAAATTAAAAATGAGAGAGGAGATGGAAAAGAATTATTTTTTAAAAGCTGAATCTGACAAGACCTTGACCACAAACCTTATATCGGCAAAAAACAAACACTAGGTTTCCTAAGCAGTGCACTTCTGCTCAAAAACTAGCTTCCCAAGCTTACCTTTTTCTGTGAAAGAACAATGCTTCAAACTGAAACAATTTATGCCACCTACTGAAAACAATTGCAACAATTGCATTTCCCAGGCTAGCCAGAGAGAAGAACCTACTGAACTCAAGTCGAATTGCTCTTGTCTGCCATGTGCATGAATTAAAGAATTGCTCTGAATTTCAGTTTTGAAACTTCTGACAATAAGAGCAATTTAACAATTCTTGTACATTTTCTAAAAAACAGATTTTCAGCTGCTCTTGGAGCTTTCCTGCTCCTTCTTTACTACTGCACATCTATTAATTCAATAGCCTATCCCACAAGGAAACTGAAGGCTTGGGCTAAGTGGTATTTGATTTGATCTTTACAGTGACTGCAGTTCTTTCAAATAATAACAGCGATAACATTAATTAGTTCACTTTATTTGGCAAGCTTGACGCTTTCAGCCAAACACCCTCCTTAAATCCCACTTCTTTGATAAAACCTTCCTGCACTGCTATCATCTCTTGATTTTGCCCTGTTATCTGGTGTATGGTCCTAGTTAGGTCATTAGCTGATTGGGACAAGGAAATTTCCTTTGGTTGTCTTATAAAGCAGAGACACTTACTGTATACACTACATAAATTAACTGATTTTTACTGTACACGCTATAAAGACGTGACTCCTTTTTGCAGAAAATTATTTACATGTAGGTTATTTTAAATAATGGATGTATAAAGATGAGAAGACAGTTGAAACACTTACATGGAAAAACATTAGTAGGACAAAATCATGTGACATAATTAAAAGAAATTGCAGTACTATGCTGAATGCTATCAAGAGACCAAATCCAGAACACTTTCAAAAGGCAGGGCATGCCACATATTCAGAAATGCATAAACAAACACAGGAGCATTGCTTCTCCGACCTTAAAAGAGAAGATGAGCTATAAGGTGTCTGAAGCTCAACATGATTGTCCAGTGAGAGGTTTTTAAAACTAACACCCTGAACAGCAACAGGCAGCCAGAGAAAATCACGGGAGAGTGAGCAGGTAGAATCTTCTTCATTCATTCCCAATAATAATCTTACTACTGTGATCTGCAGAAGATATGAACCCCGTTTCCTAGTTAGCCCAATACAGAGTATACCAAACCTGATGCCACAGGTATATGCCATTATCTAGTTTTTATGAAAGTGGTAAAAATAAACAAGGAGCCCTGACCACACCAGATATCTGATTTTAAATTAGCTCCTGGCCCTGACACACACTAAAATTGCAACTCCCCAGCAAAGCTCAAGCAGCCAAGGAAAATGTCACCTGCTTCATATCATAATACAGGTTTGCTAGATCAGAGAAATATTGAACCATGTAATATGTATACAGCAAATGTAACCCATGGTTTAGCTTTCCCAAAGGCACCTCAGGGAAATGCAGTATGGGGAGTGTACACTTGATCCCAGCACAGGCCAATGAGAACTGGTTCTGTGTCACTGGGCTGTTCAGTCAGATACAGCCAAAACCAGTTGTGCTGTTCTAGACCTACTTAATATACCCTCCACTTGGTAGTGCAACCATCAGCCATGTCAAATATTGCTGATGAATCCAATATCACCACCACAAAGGCCTCCCAACCTACCCATTGTGGCAAGCAGAAACATCATGACTTTGGCACCAATCTAAGTACAGGGACCACACTGGTATCTGAACTGAACTGAACTGCATCTGACAGATGCTTTGTATAGATTTTCCTCAATTTTTTGTTCCAGGTTCCAACTGATTATATTTAATGTAAGAAAAAAAAATACCAACCATGTACTAAATCTGTGTCCAATTAAAATATATTAACTTTTAAAATGACCTTGTGGAACAAAGGAAGGGAACAGTAAATGGAACCTGTGCTGCATTCTTCAAGCGGACCCTTGATAGTACCTTGCCATATACATTTGGGTTGCAACACCCATTGTTCATGAAATACATTTCAGTGCAAATGTTTGGAACACTCAAAAGTATATTTTAACCCTAATGTAGTAAGCTAAACTCTTAATTTATGTCAATCTGTGCTGTTACTTTCATTCCACATTTTTATCCCACTTTTACAAAAAGTTGTTCAGACTAATGCATGCTTCGGCACTTGCATTCAGTTAAATTTACAGAGAACATATTGCAGAAATGCTTTGTCAGCTCAAGCACGTGGGAAATAGTGTGCCAGCTCTGGCTTATGATCAACAATGCTAACATCATTACTGCATTCATGGAGATTACTCTTTTAGTACTAGAACAGTAAAATCAAAAATGAAAATCCAACTCCTCAGTTCCAGAACTCTATATCCCTCAGAGCCATCAAAGCCCATTTGGTTCTTCAACATTTTTGATCACAGAAGAGTGCTCGATCATTTATAACCATTGAGTTAGGGTGTTCCTCACTACATTGTTTGTTAAAACAGGGTTACTTTAGTCTGAACATCACAACATGGTCATTTATATTTAGGCCTATCCAGTTGGTATCACTGATGCTTTCTCCCATTATGCCCCATTATTAAGATGACTTTCACCGAACAATAGTGAGGCACCAGACTGCTTTTTCCTAAAACAGGTACATGGCCTGTTTCTAACTGCTGGGCCTTTCAGCATCCAATCTTCTTAAAAGACATTCCATCCACAAGACCTCTAAACCCTGACCCTCCTTTGTGAGGAATCTTCAACTAGACAACAGAAAATCTTCCCCCCAAAACCCTGTCTTCATGTCCTTCTGCACATGTTGGCATTATCCAGATAATGAGGTCATCCCCAAGATTGTTATACACGCTCAAGACTTGGTGTATCCCTAGGTAATGGGATTAGGAAATAATTTAATACAGAAATTTAACTCATAATTATTGTTTTATATTTGACTATTCTACAATTTAGAACCATTTCTAGTAGAGACAGACCTAAAAAAAGAGGGTATAAACTGATAGCAGCAACAGCCCTGGTGATGAAGTAAAGCCACCAGTGGTATTAAATGTACATGAAATCTCAAGAAAAGCCCTTTCATTTCAGCTATGAATGCCCCGTGGAAAGGGGATGGTGCACTGCAAGAGCTACATAGGAAACCACTTTTAAGAAACAAACCGTTTCTCAGAGAACCAAGAGGACGCAGATCAGCAGCAAGTAATGGAATGAGTCACCCAAAAGGCGGTGAGGGGGTATTACCAGACATAAGTTTTCATCGCTTGAGATGGGTGTCTAATGTCCTAGAGCTCTAGCCCCTACTATGTCTTTTTTAATTTGCATCTGCATTTTAAGCCACAATTACCCTTTTTACAAACACATTCTATTTTGTCCCATCAAGTCCACACTTTTACATAGTAATCAACAAGTCACCCAGATGTTTCCCTTACAGGGACTTTGTTTTCCACTCCTGCACTAAAAAACAAAGAAATCAGACCATTTCTCATTTCATTACACTGCATTTATTTCTAATCCCACTACTAAACCTATTTTCATTGATTCTATCACCCACAATAACACTTAATGTCAGAGCCATCACTTGACAAACTAATCTTTATTAAACTCCAATATTTCTCAAAGGCGGATGCATCATTGTATTAATAGACCATGATTTGGGATCTGCCTGGCTCAGGTAATAGAGAGCAAAGCCTTTTCTCTCTATGTCCTCAGTTCAAATTCTGCTCCAGTTTACTGAGCCCAGTGATGAGCCCAAATGAAATCTCTGGCTCGAAATACCCCCCAAACTTTCAGGCAACAGTATCTACACTTTGTCCTGTTTCTATAATAGGACAAACCAAAACTCCAGAGCGGAATACTTGTGAAGTTTGAAGGAGTTTGGATCTGGACCTAAACAGCTCAAGCCCAATTCTAGTAGTAACAAAAAAAAATTCCGTCTGAAGTCTTCTTGATGACAGACTTCAAGCGGGTACATCTCACTAACCCAAAATTCACGGAGCATTATCATCAATACATTAAATATTTACCTGTTATAGACCGACTTTTCTGGGTTCACTTTAGTTTGCTCTCAGAAGTTAGCATTTAAACATAAGAACTAGTTTTATTTTTAAAATATCAGAGGAGTAGTTAAACTGAATAAACACCCCCCCTCACACCATCTAAGCACACTTCAGCCTTGATCCTGCATCTGAATGCAAACAGGCAAATTGCTGCACCTGCATGAGCCCAGTTGAAATATATGAGGATTAAACACTTCAGGAATTTATAAGCTAGTCCCTTATAATTTAAACATGCTTTATAACTCCTTGAACTACCTTAAACATTAAATCCTTATCTGCCTATAGCTCACAATATGTTTAACTAAGAAAATTAAGCACAGTAATAAATGAAGAATTTTGAAATATTAATTTGGCCTGTAGCATTTAATATGTTTATTTGCATTAATTAATTTGAAACCAAGTTTATATTGCCTTTGTCAGTAGTTTGCTAGAACTTTCAATTATGTTACTAATGTTCCAAAATGTACCCTTCTGGTGGTATATTTCATCATTGATTGCCGTTTCCAGTGCATTTAAATTAATTATTTTGGCCAGCTAAAAATATGATCGTTTTTATGAGATGCATGAAAATTTAACAAGATTGCTACAGGGTTTGTTTTCAGTTTGGTGTGTGGGGAAATTAGTTAAAGAATGCTTGATATTAAGGGCGGTCAACTTTTTTGTCTCTGCACACAACACCTACATGGTAATATTTGTAACAAACCCTCGGGTATCTTAATCAGGTTGTTAAAGATGGGCTAGAATGATAAACATATTATTGAGGCTACAAACTGCATGTTTTGGGCACCACAAACAGAAAACAGAGCTAGATACTCTATGGAGCAGGAGATATCCTAAAACATCAACTCCAAGGAAGTTGATGTTCAGACCAACTTCTCTCCTCTTCAGATCTACCTTGCAGATGACCTTTATCCTGGTCTCTCGACAGCTCAAGTTAAATATGACTTAGTCGGATTGTGCCAGGAACTCTTGCCCAGTCTAAATGAGGACCACATGGATTTGTGATGCAGTCAGTACAGTATAGAGATATAATATCTGGCTCAGTTTGGCTTTAAGGCCTACTAGAAATGTAACTCCCTTCTCCTCCACTGGCAAGAATCCTACAGGGGATAGTCCCTTGGCTACACTACTTCATCTATCCATGAGACTGCAGTTTGAATCAGCTAGTAGCAATAGTCCACACATCTTTTTATGGGTCTGTCTCCAGTACTAAAGGAGCTGCTTTCCCGGTCACGAAGGCATCACCACCTGGACTAGCTCAGCAATTCAGCTTTCTTTACATTCTGGGTAGGCAGGGTGACGGGCATGAGTGAGTGAGTGTGGGCTTTACTGGAGGCCACTCAGCTGAGAGTTATCTCTTACAGCAAAATTTTCATGAGCAGGGAACCAAGAGCATTTAGGAACCTTGAGCACAGTCCTTACTGCTTGGAAATGATCTCATTACCACAAAGTAAGAATCCCACTACCACCTCCACCCCCAATCCAAATTCATGTTTGGTTATGGTAACTTCCCAAGTGTCAGTTCAGGAATTGTAGGTGGTAGCCTAGGCAAATGAAGCTTTCTATGGCAGTACTTTTCCATTTCCAGCAATAGAGGAAGTAAAACAATCTTTCTCCTCTGGAGCTTTTCACCGTAGGCTTACATAAGGTTGATATTAATATCCTAGAAGCATGTTTAAAACAAAGAGGAATCATGCAAACACACACCAACATTGGAAATATGGCCTCATTCTTCCACAGACCTAGGACATAACTAGAAATGGTTCCTTGCTGCAGGAAGAAGCAACCTTCTGTCCACATGACACATACTGCTCTGGCAACCTTTCCTTAAAGTGCATGCTGGAGAAGGAGGTAGACTAGCCAGAAGATACTACTTGCCCTATAAATGAGAGCTGATGAGATACAGAGAGGTCAGGGAAAAGAACTAGGGAGGTTCTATGGGATCCAGGAAAGATACAAGAAATCTCCTATGACTCATGGGGGCTGACAAAAAAATAGTTTGCCTGGTTTGTCAGCACACCTTCAAAGGTATGTCCCAGTAGCATGCTTTGTCATGATTATAGACAAAGGTTTGTCCACAAAATAGTTAGGGGTAAAAATGTATTTAAAAAATGAATTTCAATCCTCCCTTTCAGTATTTAGCATTTAATTGTAATCTGACTTTAATAATTATTACAGATTAAAATCTATTTAATGAAATAGAAAGGTTTGTAAAATCTCAGTCTGATTACTCAATGGTAAAGAGGCAAGGTTAACTGCCTGAGTTTCAGTCTAGTAAATGAAGCATACTTTTTGTACTCCGGTCATAGTGCCGCTTTGACAGTACCATTAGTTTAATTTAGGTAATGGCACCATCTAATGGCCAAAAGGAGAAGTGCGGAGGGAAAGGAATAACGGGAGAGCTTTGTGAATAGTATTCTAGGGACGGGGAGATTTCCTTTGTCAGCACTCTCTGACAACTGGGCCTGAGTACTGGCTGTTAAGTGGTGCAGTTAATAAAGGCACTTGATTTTCATAGCTGAAAACCCTGCTTCAGATTTGAGCAGATTAAATTGAAAGGAGTCTTTCGTGTCTTGGTTGCTGCGTCAAATCTAGGTAGGATTAACAGAACCCCAGTGTTATCCTTTGGGAGCTGTGCAGTGGTCTATGCACAGGCTAAGATTTTGTTGTGGATGTTTTTAGTAAAAGTCATAGACAGGCCATGAGCAATAAAGACAAATTCATGGAAACCCTGACCTGTCCCTGACTTTTAACTAAAAATATCCATGATAAAATGGGAAGGGACTAAGCAGCTGCAGTGTGGCTGGGAACTCCAGGGCCACTACCACCCCTGGGGGCTCAGAGCTGCGGGCATTTCCTTGCCCCACCCTGGCCTGTGGGGAGCTGCAGGGTAGATCATGAAATTTTAGATCACCTGTCATTTCCTGTAGGTGGGGCACCAGCAGAGCTTAAAGTGGTCTGAAAAGTGTGTGTGTGTGTAGGAGGTCTGTCATCAACCCCACATCTGCCCTTACCCTTGGTCCAGCAGTTCTGCCCCAACACCCAAATCTAGCCTGCCTTCCAGCTCCATATCAGTTCTGCCCTGTCCAGCCTCACCTCTCTACTCCTTCCTCAGCTCCCAGGGTTCCTCACCCTACTCCCTCTCAGCTTGGGGACAGGCTGCATGAGGGTTCCTTTCCCTATTCCCAGGCTGGATGTTGCACGGAGGGAGTGGGAAGGGAGAAAGAGGGAGTGGAACCACCCTGAGCTGTTGGACTCCCAACACTCTTTCCAATGAGAATGGTGTGTTGGTTCCTGAGAGGAAGGGAAGAGGGCTTTGCCTGCTTCCTGCAGGAGCCCTAATTAGTTGCTCTTCTTCAGGAGGCTGACAAGTGTGCAGAAAAAAAAGCCAATCCAAGGGGATGATCCCTCAGGTGCTACAAAAACATGCTCCCCTCAGCAGCCCAGCTTGCTTTTTATAAACTTTATTTCCAAAGACTGAGACCTGGGGCACTGGGCACCAGAACAACATAAACAAGTGGGAAGATAAGGGGGAAGGCTGTATTGCTACTGTGGCGAGGGGACCTTGGTCACCAAAGCTATCAAACTCATACAATCCATTAGCATTGGTTTATCACACTAAAAAATAATTTGTGAATCTAAAGTGTATTGTGTGGGCTCATCCTAATCCTGAGTGGATGTTCATCCATATCTGTTCAGCAGACATCATTAAGGACAGGCCCCGCTAGAGTAGGGTGCAGTTTCAAACTGAGCAGCATTGGTAGAGCGGCATCCATTGTAGGCTTGCCAACTTTCAAATCACAGAAAACCAAACACCCTTGCCCCGCCTCTGCCCATTCCATTCCCTCCTCCTTCCCCACCACCCTTGTTCATTTTCACTGGGCTAAGACAGAGATATGGGCTCTGGCCGGGGGTGCAGGATCTTGGATGGGGCCAGGGATGACGGTCTTGGCGCATAGGAGGGGGCTCTGGCCGGGAATGGGGCCAAGGGATTCAGTGGGAGGAGGCTCTAGACTGGGGCAGGGGGTTAGGGTGTGGACTCTGAGGTAGGACCAGGGATGAGAGGTTTGGGGTGCAGGCTCCAAGAGGGAGTTTGGTTGGGACTGAGGGGGTTCTGAGATGGAGCAAGGGATTGAGGTGCAGGACAGGCTGAGGGGTGCTGGCTCTGGGTGGCACTTACCTCAGGTGGCTCCCAACAAGCGGCATCATGTTCTTCTGGCTCCTAGGTGGAAAGGCAGCCAGGGGACTCTGCATGCTGCCCTCACCCACAGGCACCACCCCCACAGCTCCCATTGGTTGCGGTTCCCAGCCAATGGGATCTGCGAAGCTAGTGCTTGGGGCAGAGGCACCCCCTGCAATGCCTCCCTGGGCACCCCTGAGCCAGGGAGAAGTGCTGGTCACTTCCGAGGAGCTGCACGGAGTCTGGCAGGGAGCCTACAAGCTCTGCTGCACCACCAACCAGACTTTTAACATCCCTAGCCTGTTGTGTAAATTATGCACTGACCATGCATGTGACCAGTACCAGATTACTGCATGGTCAGAGCCCTCCACCTTAAATTAAAAGCCAAAATAACCTATTTAAATAACTAGAAACAAATGGTTAGTCTATAGGCATCAAGCATGCAGCAGAGACAAAGACCCCTCCACCTCCAAGTTCACACTGTACCCAACCAACAGTGACCGCTGCAAGAGTTGGAACTTGGAAGGAACCATTTGGTGCTAAGACTAGGGCTGAAACGGTTTGTGTTAATCTGTACATTGGGGTGTTGAGGCCTGCACATATTGCATGACTGCTGGGGTACGTGTGTGACTCTTGTAGACTCACCTCCACCCCCAATCCCTAATATTAACAGAGGGCTCATCTCTACTCATGTGTGTTAGATTGTTGAGTGTGGTATTTGTTCTTGAAGTTAATTCCTGCCTCCTGAAGGCTCAGGAACGTCAAGGAGGAGGGGATTCTCAGGCACACAGATTAGGATTTAGGAACAAATATTTAAAAAGAGTAAATGGAATGACTCAGCTAATTATAGGTGTGACAGCCTGACACAGATCTTGGGCAAAAGCAGGAGCTGATGCAGGACTCATATTAAAGAAGGGTAATATAATTAATGCTAATCAACTTGGGCATATGGAAAATAGGGCCTGTCCAACTACCTTGGTATCCTTTTTAGATATTGCAAGTTTTGCTGATAAAGGTAAGAGTGTTTATAACACTTCTGTAAGTCACTGGACTTGGTACCACATGACATTTTGATTAAAAACTATAATGATACAAAAATAATGGGGTCCTGTAATAATTGGTTCTTAGCCCTATACTATTTAACATTTTTTATCAATGACCTGGAAGAAAACAAAAATCACCCCTGATAAAGTTTGCAGATAACACAAAGATTGGGGGAGTGGTAAAGAATGAAGAGGACACATCACTGATACAGAGCAATTTGGAAAGCAAGGCACAAGCAAAGAATATGCATTTTTATATGGGCAGATGTAAATGTGTACATGTAGGAACAAAGAATGTGGGCCATCCTTGATTATAGTCTACAGGTCCCTACTTCGGGAACAAATATTTGATAATAGGCAAGGTATAACAAGATCCAGTGTCTGGAAGTTCAAACTAGATAAATTCAGACCAGAAATAAGGCATATATAGTCAGGGTAATTAAGCATTGGAACAACTTACCAAAGGTTGTGGTGGATCCTCTATCATTGATAACTTTAAAATCAAGCCTTAATATGTTCTAGTTCAAACAGTAATTAAGGCCTATGGTCTGTGCTATCCAGCAAGTCAGACCAGATGATCACAATGGCCTCTTCGATCTTGAAATCTATGACTAACCAGCCCCAGGTCCCCTCACCACAAGAGCATAGAGCAGTCCAACATGAGCAGGAAGCCTGAAAATGAACAACTGCAGAGCCATCATACGGGGAAGGGCTGATGCATTTCAAAAAAAGTCAGTCTGAGTATTTCAGGGTATGTAGCTTCATTGCTAAATAACAATTGCAATAATCATGCCCTTCTGAAGACTGGAGAATTCTTGCCAACTGTCATTGCTTAAACTCTGTCCTGGGTGTTTGCATTAATGGACATCTGTCTGAAATGTCAAAAATAATAATAATCATCATTATCATCATCATCCTGACATCCTACCATTAAAGTCCACTGTGGAGAACAAGGCGGCCTTATGGTGTGGATCAACTTGCCTGGATTATTGTTTGGTTGCTTATAAGTAAGCCTTGCTCTGTGAAGGCCAGAGGGCTGGTGTGGGGGTGGCTTTTTCTGGTTTGTGAGCATCTAGGCGCTGCTGTGCAGTAAGTGGCACAGGACAGGAGAATTTCCAGTTGTTCCTGCTAGAGTGCTCATGAACCTCAAACTGCTAGAGGGATGTTAAGCCCACATGGGCAATAAATAGGTTAATGGGGCCTCACAGGTCAATTATGCTAGCTGGCTGCACCTGGAGGGTAGGTCAGATTTAAAGATGAAGTTCAGCTGGGGAAGGATCTGGATGGTTGCTTTAAGGGCAGGACATGTGGAGCAGAAGGCCCTGTGGCAGAGAAAGGGAAGATCTATAGTCCCTCTCCTGGCACTGGAGAAGTTAGCAGGATCAATGTGGAAGGCCCAGGGAGATCCTTGCTGGAGCAAGGAATTCTGGCAAAAGGCCAGAACTAACCAGGAGCAGCCACTGGAGTGGAGCAAGCATTGGTGATGAGCCTTAATAAAAGAGCAGGAACTTCCTAGAAGAGAGAGACCTCAAAGGCATTTAACTGAGGAACTGTGTAAGGGAGACTTGAGTAGGAACAGGTCAAGCCCAAGGAGGGCAGAGGTTTGAAATTTATTGGGGATTCCATGAAGAGCCCTGGCCCCAAGAAAAGGGAGAACCTAGAGAGGTAGTGGGGAAGCAGTGTTGTAAAAAGTGATGGTAAGAAGCAGCCAAGGGAGGTCGTAGGGACAGGTCTGAGTAGAGCTGGATTTCTCACCTTCAGCTAAAGCAGGGACCCTACATGCTTCCTGGGACTGATCATCAGCTAGAGTCCATCTGTCCTCACCATGATGGGGGCGTGTGGGGAAGCTGCTTCTTCAGCAACCACCTCTGAGGTATCTGGCAGCGTAGAGAGCACTCTCTAGGTGCTAAGGAGGCGAGCAGGCCAATCAAAGCACCCTGGAGAGCTCTGCAAATCTATTTAATGAAAAATGCCTTTTCTCCCTCCCCAAAAGACCAATGCATTGCTGGGGTCCCAAGCCTGGTCTCCACAAGGGGGGAGGGGAATTGATCTAAGTTATAAAACTTCAGCTATGTGAATAACATAGCTGAAGTCTTCACTGCGGTAAGTCGATGGCTGATGTTCTCCCGCCGACTCCACCAGCGCCTCTCACCCAGATGGAGAACTGGAGTCGACGGGAGAGTGCTCGGGCGTTGTTTTATTGCATCTAGATTAGACCCCTGCTCGTCAATCCAGCAGGTAATGTACCCATGCCCTCAGAATCAATCAAGAACAGGACAGCTGCGCCTGCAGTGCCTTGCTTGTGTGGCAGGACAACCTGGCTTATAGCTGGTGAACAAGATCAGTGAAAGCAGACTTAAATTGAGCCCTTAGTGGCAATCTAAAAATCTGGAGCCATGAAAGAATCAGTTTTCTTGCAACCAAGAGCATAGTCTGGAAGCAGCATCTTTATCTCTCAGGAAATGGCATAGCCAGTGCTTTCTTGCCAGTGACTGAAGAAATGCTTTGCTACGCCTGGAGAATGAGGTGCCAGGAAATACCATTGCAACCCAAAAACATTAAATTCGGGGATATGATGAAATTCTCAGAAATCCCAACCCTGGGAGTACTGGAAAGCTCTTCAGGGCAGTAGACTGGCAGCTCTGTAGGTACTTTGGCAGGATATGTACCTGTCATCACTTACTGCCATTTGCTGAAGGGAATGGGAAGATACATCTCTCCCCTTTCCAATCAATGGATATCTGGAAGACGGCGTGGTAGCACTCACTCCAACACACTGACTTGCAGGACAATCACAATTGTGCTAGAGACACTAAAATAAGCTGAAATAGCTATTGTTGCATCCCATAATAAATCACTGATATAACATCAAACTGATGAAGATTCAGTTGTCAAAAGCTGTCCCAGCTGTCAAAAAGGGACAAATTTTATACTGCAAAAGCATGCTGTTATCATTCCTGGTTTTTTTGACCCCCCCAAACCCACACAGGCTGGGTGGCCTGCTAAGGTGAGTCAGGGAATGGAGGTACCACTCCCTCCACAAGCTCCACTGCACAGGGCTGGCCTGAACCTTGCCATTTGGACTGATTTGAGTCGTGTGGTGTCACTGCTCACTCCCTGATCTTCCTCCACAGCCTCCTAAGGGGGCACACCCCAGTTTGAAAATCTCTAGAGGCTGTTGCTAAATGGAAGGCAGAAATCTGGGGGCCCATGACCCCAGGGGTGTGGCAGCACTCTCTGACTTGAAGTGGTTTCATATACAGGGTTTACAGTTTTGTTCAATAGCTTTCAGCAGCCCCACTATACAAATTGTTCCATCACTGCGTGCCCATGTGCCCCCCACCCCACACACACGTTGCCTCTGCCTGTCTCAGATGGGGGTATGCAGTAGACTACATTATTTGTAAAGGGGCATGCAGCCTAAAAAGTTTGAAAACCACTGCACTAAGGCTATATCTACACTATGGAGCTTACAATGTCACAGCTGTGAGGTCTCCTGGGTAGCCACTCTTTGCTGGCAGGAGAGAGCTCAAGCTACCCCTGTTGACACAGTGCTGTCCACACCAGCACTTTTGCTGGTGAAACATACATTTGTCAGGGGTATGGAAAAAAACACCCCCCGCCCCCCTTCAAAAGTGGTAGTGTAGAGAAAGCCTGATCTCAATTTTGCAGAGGTGTTAACAGGCCACTCTATCTTGAATGGTCCCTTACAAAATATGCTAACTACTTATGCTAAACAATCTGCTCCCCTTGCATTTAGCTATGACGCTCCGTACCTTTCCTACAACTTAAGAAGGGCTCTGTGCGACTCCCTCACAAACAGAGGTTGGTCCAGTAAAAGAGAGTACCTCACCCACCTTGTATCTCAAATATCCTGGAACTGACACGGCTACAACTACACTTCATGTGCCCATAAGTCAGTCAAATATTTAATATTCTTGTTTTATGATGTGAAATATTAATTTACACATGGTTATCACTATTATGTGAATATTTTACCTGTAATTATTACTGCAATAATGACCCTCTCATCTACAAGCCAGGCAAATTCTTCAGTGAGTTGGCCTTGGTCGTTCAGTTTAAAATAAACTCAAATTGAAGTCAGAGGCATGGACTGTAATTTGAGTTTTTAGATCCTCATCTGGCAAACCATGATTTCCACATTTAACTTCCAGCACTTGCATAGGTCCCACTAGTTGCAGTGGGGCTCCTCACATGCCTGAAGTTAAATGTGTTCATGAGTATTTGCAGGATCAAAGCCTTTGTGAGAAAGCTATTCCTGTAGAACAGGGGTAGTCAATAGGGGGACAGTGGGACAAATCTGGACCAGCAGACACTTTTGAATGGATCTCAAAATCTATTATTAGTTTTTTTGTTGTTTTTTTTTTTAAAATGATTTTCTCTGGAGTTTGAACATTGACTATACCTGGGCCCAGAAATTTGGGCCTCGACAAAAAATAATTGACTACCCCTGCTGTAGAGTATAAAAAGGATTTCTTGAACAACCAGAAAACCCACAATAAAAACATCAAAATCATGTGAAGTGGTGGATCATCCCACTGTAAGTTCATACTTCACTCATATCTGTTGTGTAGGTATGTTTTTTAAAGTGTTTAATATACACATATTAAAACACTATGCTGTGATTACAAATATACAACAGGCTTTTGATTTATGCTTGAAATATATAGCAAGTTTCAATAAATAATGCAATTCACAGTATAGGTTATTTTATGAAAGTTGGCTCACTGCTTTTTTAAAAAGTTTAAAATGGGCTCGAAAAGTTTCTGAATCACACAGGATCACATTAGGTCAGTTATAAAGAATAAATTTGCACTTTTTTCCTAGTACCCAAGGAACTGCCAGCTATTTAAAACTGTCCCTCTATAATTATTCACAATGCTTTTAACAAAAATAAATACAATTTCTAAGTCGTCTTTGGCATGTTGTAATTCCAGGTGAGTAATATTTAGCAGCATAGTGTAAAAGAAAAAATACATATTGTATAATGCACTACTGGATTCAGCCTTACAAGGAGAAGAATGTAGTACAATGCAAACTTTAATGTCAATATGTACAGAGCTTTAAAGAAAACATCTTTTAAAAAATGAAATAAATACAATATGATACAAAATCCACAATATGTTTAGAGAAGGAACGATAGTTACAATATCTGACAATGGGGACCTTTTGTATAGTTCATCTTTGAAGTACCTCAGATAGCATGTAATTGAATTGCACGCTTTGTTTGACCTTTAATGCCCTTTCATATATTGAGATTTATGCCCAGTCACATGCCAAAACAGTTTTAGCTATAATCAGAGTATCAGTGCAAGAATGCCAAAGTGCTTGGGAAATTATGACAATGCAATAGTAAGCCTAATGCAACATACATATTATAGTAACACTATGCCCTTCTTGCTGTTTTTTTTCAGTACCCTAACAAAAACAGGTGTGATTACTATAAATGAGTTTGAATGATTATTTCTGAAACATATTTATCAATAAGGGGACTTGCCAATTAGAGTTTAAAGATTCCTTTTCACAAAATAATTTGTTTTCCTTACATAGAAAAAACCCAATAAGAGACAAGGATTTGTATTATAAAAGGTTTAAAAAAACAACAACAACAAAAACACAGACTTGTTACTCTATTATTCAGCTTTAGCCATAAAGCTGCTTTTCCTCAATTTAATTTCCATATTATTTATATTCAAAAAAAAATATGCAGGTTTATCAACAGTCAGGAAAATATTGCAGTTTGGGAGCAATTATTCTTAAAAATATACACTGGAAATAAGGACAGCTAGTATTCCAAAATCACTTAATTGAACAATTGCTAATAGAGAAGTGTGGTATATAACCAAGTATAGCGTTTGTCTTCTATACATACACACACTTGGTAATATGTATGAATGCTTTAATAAGTGATTGTGGATCAACTGTTGTGTCAAATATATTATTCCTGTGGTATTATATAACTAAAGGATTTTCCTCCCCCACAACTTTACTACAATTGAATCAACCAGGTTAAACACACTGAAAATTAACTTCTAAAAAAAAATCTCTCATTTATCTTAAAAGCATGCTTCCAGTTTTTGGCTGGGAGTAAGAAACGTTATGGTTATAGTAGTGCACAAAACCCTGTTTGCATGGCTATTTTAGCCTCATTCTGTTGACTAAGTGTGGATAATCACGCTTTTGGACAATTTATACAACTGAATCTCCATCTTTTGCAGGCTTCACCCTCCTCTAATTGTAACATCTGAAAATAAATTAAGTACTTTGATGTTATAGCAACCTGTTACAATGCACTGATGAACAGATGCCTACAATGAATGGTTGTTAAAGTACATCTTAAAATTTGCTAGAAATACGGTTTTCATTATTGGATGTTTCAATTAATTTATTTTTTCAACTCTTAAAAAAAACTTATACACTCACTGTATATTATAAATTATTTTTTCAAAGCTAAAGAGAAAAGGATAAGAATAATTCAGCTCTATAACTGGAAGTCTAAAGATAACAGAGGACTGGTGTGGGGTTGACTTTCATTTTCATATCCATGAGATGTGTTCTCTGGAAGTACTCACTAAGCAGGACTTCTAAGCTATACAGCTGTGCTACCAGCAATTGGACAGCCTCTGTACAACCACATATATCGCAATTTTCTAGCATGGCCAAAGGAATGCTCTCCTTTTGAGCATAAGGAAAACACACAAAAACTAAAACCTGTATTCAATAACAGATCACAAAAGCCAAAACATTTTGGCTTAAGACAATCTGCCCATACTGAAGCTCCCTAGATACTTTTGATTCTGCAACGTCTGCTGTTGGTGCCACCCCATAACTTTTGAGTAATGGGGCCAGGAGCACATTGCAGATCTTTACATTTTACAATCTCACAGTGCACAGGGCATGACGCCTTTTATTACAGATCTGCTCCAGCTCAAACTGAAGTAAATATGAGTCTTCCTACTTACTACAGCGGAAGCTGGTGAGGCTCTACGGGAATATGTATTTGGAAAAAAAAGGCTGATTACAATTGCACTACTGAGACTGAATTTTGGCAGGCTTCTTGCTGGGGAATGATATTTGAGACACTAGCCTGTGTTGGATCATATCAGGTAGGATGGTAATTAGCACTGCAAAAATCCCTATATACAAGTAGCTCTCCATTCTGTTTTTATAAAGGATTTAAGGATGAAAGTAAAAAATTTACTACAGCGTTGTAGCTTATTTTTAAGCCAGTACCCACAATAAAATGCTAACCAGTTTACAGTCTTAGGGTTGCCCACTTTCTAATCGCACAAAATCGAACACCCTTGCCCTGCCCCTTCTGAGGCCCTGGCCCGCCACAAACCTTCTCCAAGTCCCATCCCAGTTCACTCCATCCCCTCTCTGATGCTTGCTCTCCCCCGATCCTCACTCACTCATTTCACTGGGCTGGTGCAGGGGGTTGGTGTGCAGGAGGGGTGAGGGCTGCAGCTGGGGGTGCAGGCTCTGGGATGGAGACAGAAATAAGGTGTGCAGGAGGGAACTCTGGGCTGGGGCCCGAGAGGTTCAGAGTGTGGGAGGGGGTGGGTGTTCTGCCTGAAAATTGGACACCTGGCAACTCCATCTTTGACTGTGTAGTAGCTATATGTACATGACACAAATTATACCATTCAACAGCCCCTACCAAAGACTCAAATAATTGTAATTATCATCATTTTCAAACAATTCACAGATTACTCAGGAGGAGTTCATGTTGCTTACCTTTTAAAATTCCATGACTACTGGGTTCTGCAAAACTGGCATTTTCCTTTGAAATGAGAAAAATCAGTTCAAATCCCAAAAGAGCATTAATGAAGATTGTGTTATGAAACACTGTAGGGGGGTGTTTTGGAAATGTGAAGGTGAAACTTTATTCTGGATTCTAGCAATACCCACAGAAACAAAGATTGACATGATGAAATTTTAAGCATCTAGACAGGATTTTGTTTGCACTAGTTACAATAAGTGTGCCTTATTCCCAAAATAAAAGTGGAAATAGACATGCCATGTAGGTCTGGTGTTTTGTGTCAAATATAACGAAGGTGTTGTCTACACAGTTTGTCTCTGTGAAAAGATTACCCCTCTAATGGTGCAGCCAAGGAAACCTTATTTCTGCCCAGGAAGTGCCACTTGTAGTGGAGCGTCGTGATGTTCTTATCCAAACTGCAGGATTGACTTAGAAATTCACTAACACTAAATTCTGTGTTCACCAATCAGCATGTCTCTGTACATTTTTCCTCTTTACAGTCCTAACCTCCACTCCAGGAAGATACCATTACATGCTAAGTATCTTGGCCTGCTTATTACCAATTTAGTGCACAATACTTGTAATGTGCTTATTGCACAGTGGGTCTGAAAAAGTTAAGTGAAGATACCAATGAAACACTGCTAAATCACTCATGAATAAAACCAAAAAAGACCAGCTGCAACTTTATGAGGGAAAAAATTGAAAACAATTAAGCTTAGCATCTTAGATGTTCTCTTTCCCGCATTTTTATTACTTTAACATTAAAATCTACATTACAAATGGACCTTTGTTTTTAAACGGGCTTTTTGCTCTGTTCCCCACCCAGAGTCTGATTTTTTGTGATCTCAATTTTGATAGAAATAGTTTTTAATGTTACAATATTAGGTGGGAAACATGGAGAGGTGTACACTTAATTGCACGCAAAGGTCTCTAGTAATGAAAAAAGCATAGAACACACAAGATGCAGAATTCTTTCTAGTAGTACTTTTCCCATGTGGCAGCTGTGTTCTTTGTTACTTTTCAAGCATTTCAAACAGGTACCTCAAATTAGGTACAAATGGGCCCTAATATTTCCAACACCCTATTATACCCAAGAAACTGAGTAGCAGGCATGACACACTAGCATACACATGTTCTTCATATTTATTAAATCCCATACTATAAG
This sequence comes from Gopherus evgoodei, assembly GCF_007399415.2. Classification (NCBI taxonomy): domain Eukaryota; kingdom Metazoa; phylum Chordata; order Testudines; family Testudinidae; genus Gopherus; species Gopherus evgoodei. The sequence continues at coordinate 80,499,673 of NC_044330.1, read as the reverse complement.
CATCCCAATTTAAAATACTTAATTGTTCAGTAAGGCAATTCCTACCTCCTGCACATCTACAGTACTCCCAATGACAACAAAAAAAGCAGCGAGTCACCTCCACATTTTAGGATGAGTTACTGCTACTTTTGTTATTCCAGAATCCCCCCAAAAGCTTTCACAGCATTGTATTATCTCAGTATGCAAAGTCTCCCCCTCACCTCAGATTAACATTTTATTATCTGCTATAAAAACATTATGGCATTAGAAATTCAATGATAGCAGACAAGTCAGGACAATAATTGATTTTTGGTCATAATGATTCTCAATGTGTTCAAATTTCGCAGTAGATCACTAGTATACTTTCCTAATATTTAAAATGTTTATCATGCTACTATATCAGAACAATTGTGTAGTAGCATCTAAAGCTTCATGAAATGCTTTCTTTGATCATATCCTCTGAGAATTGCATGAGGTTCTAGTTCACTCCTAGGTGCAATTCAAAGTGTTGGTTTTATTTAGAAAAATCTAAAATCATTTGGGACCTGGCAGTACTACAGACTAACACTCACTCTCTCTCTGTGATATATACCAAAGTAGTTCAAGTCAGCTGAGGCACTTAACTAAATGCCCAGACATTCAAATAGAGAATGAGAGGACAGCAGGATATTTTCAGTGAGGTCCACAACCGTGGAACCTACTCACCCTCTTTAGTCAAAATCCTGTACTACTGACTTTAATGGCACATTTCAAGGCTTACTTATTTTCCCAGATTTCACCTGTGGTTAGCCAAGGAGAGGGTTTTTAACAGGGTCATGAGTCTTTGCATTTATCTTTTATAATATTTGTACATGTGCCAAGGGACATAGGAGCAATTACATACATTTAAATAAATAAAACTAATAAACTATGTGCCAAAAATGCTACAATGAAATGTCAGTTTACCTAACAATCCAGGATAAGCTAACATTGAATATACTTCTCTTCAATAGAAAAGATTGCCAAAGGAACAGCAATATAGTCTACGTACAGAGGGATAGCCAGGTACTGATGGACAGCCTTTGATACAGTGGACAAAACAGCTTTACGGAAGTTGCTGTGCCACTATGGAATCCCTCAGAAATTTGTGATCACACAGAGTTTCTGTGAAAATATGACCTGCCAGTAATACATAACAGCAAGTGAAGCCATTTGAGTTTACTGCCAGCAGCCTTATGTCACCCAGGACCTTTTTACTGGTAGCATATTGGATAATGAGAATGCCACTTGATTGTTCTGTGGTCTTACGATGGAGTTTCACACAAAAGTTATACGATCTAGACTTTGCAGGTGACATCAACTTGCTATCCTATGCTCAGAGAGGCATGCAAGCTGAAACAAACGATCTTTGGGCATATGCACAATTAGTAGGGTTGAAAATCAATACACAACAAGAAACACCAACACTTTCTGGGCCTGACATAGAATCGGTCCAATATTTCACATATCAAGTACAACAGGTAGGACAGACATTAAAGTCAAAAATAGCGAAAACCAGACATGCCTTCATAACTCTAAAGCTGATCTGAAGAAACAGAAATCTTGCCCTTCAAATAAAATTTCAAATATTTAACAACATTGTGAAGTCATTCTTAACAGATGGCACTGAAACTTGGACACTTAAGACTTTACTATCTAAACTCCAAGTTTTCATAAACAACTGCCTGAAACAAATCCTTAATATCAGATAGCCGGGGGGGGGAAGGGGAAAATCGAGCTCTGGAGGACGACAAGATATACTGATATGTCAGGAAACTATGGAACGAAAATGAAGATGACTAGAAGATACATGGAGGAAAGACCAAAATAACATAAGATAGGAGTTGGACTGGAACCCCAAGGGCAAGAGGCAAGAAGGTAGACCAAGCATAACATGGAAACACACAGTAGAAAGCTATCAAAATGATACAGGAAGAGTTAAGACTGCAGCAAGAGTGTGTCAAAAGATGGCAGGCAGTGGTGAAGTCCCTATGTTCCTCATGGAATAGGAAGGCATAATTCAGTCAAGTTACAGAAGGACAGAGAAGATAACTAAAAGCATATGGACTACTTGGACTACTAACACATGTCCTATCTAAACTAGTACCAATATTATTCAGGCTCTCACTCTTGAAGACTTATAATATAATCATTTTCATAGCTCAGTACAGGACACAGTAAAATCTTATGTTGAAAATAGGGGGTGTTTCCCCAAGCTTATGACAATTGACCAGTGGTGGGCAATCTGCGGCCCACATGTGACCTGTCAGGGTAATCCGCTGGTGGGCCACGAGACAGTTTACATTGACTGTCTGCAGGCGTGGCTGCCCACAGCTCCCAGTGCCGTGGTTCACCATTTCCAGCCAATGGGAGCTGCAGGAAGCGGTGTGGGCTCACCACTGCTATAGACAGAAATACACATTAGAGACACTCGTTCCCTAAACAAGGTCACTTGTTATCCAGTTGTTTGGTTCACAAGTAATCATTTAAATTTTATGGATGAAGTGCAATGTCTCAGATGCACCTCATTTTTTAATATTTGTACACAAACCTTTTTAATTCTTGGCACCAGGCAAGTGTAGAACTCCCGTATTAACACTAATGCATTTTGCACTGGCACAATAAGGTGATCAGTTTGTCTTCTAGCATCAATGAGTTAAATGAATGGAGTCCATTGGTAAGTGCCCAATTACAAATTAATTTAAGTAAGAACTTGTGGATTTTTTACAAATAGATTTGATGGTAAAAATACCGACACTGTGACACTTTTTACGTACAACTTGGTTATTGGTAATGGTCCCCTAAACCACTTCATGAACCCAGCAAAACTATACAGTATGCAAAGAATATTTGTAACAAATCTCTGAAAGGACAGTGTATGGAAATACCTTATGATCTTTGTGACGTACCCTGATGTTTAAGTTAAATAAACATGGACACCGCCTGTAAAACAACACAGTGTGAATCCCCCTGAACCTGTGGATTTTTTTCTTTTAAAAAAGGACTTTTACAGAATTCAAGTAGTGTAGCAGGAAACCATATATGTCTTTCGATCACAGGTCAGGCAAATATAGAGCCACTTATTGGATTTTCCTTTGCTCCAGTTTGGCTAAGATGCCCCAGTGGATCTATAAGTCTGTTGAAGTTAGTTTTTTCATGCTCCGTCGTTGAGCTAAACTTGAAGCTGCGACAGGTTCTAAGACTGGCTGAAATGTCTTGTGATTCAGTGCAGAATATGTGGCAGCCATGGCCCCCTAGAGAACAATGAAATCCACAAAGATTGTAAAAGTTATCTGGAAACGAAAACACTGAATGTTAAATATTAATTCTTTATGAATCCTGGAAACGCCACAGAGAGAACTTGTGTTAGGGCAGAATAACTTTTGTAAAACCTTGTGTTGATAAAGAGATAATTAATATTTATGCCTGGGTCCTCAAGGCATCTGAGCATGGGTTCTTCACAGACCTTAGGTATGTTCCCTCTTACCAGTAACATTTATTTCACTTTCCATTAAATTTCCACTATGTTCATGAGGCCAGCGGTGGAAGTAGAATTCATTTCTTACCAGTACGCTGCACTCATGGGAGGGACACAAAGGGGGGCACCAATTAAAGGAGGGAAGGGGGGTCACCTGACCTCCCCACGTGACCCTTCTCCTCCCTGCCCCCAGCCCAGGGCTCATGCACTCTCCCCATCCCCTCCCCATGATCCATCCCACACTACTGGGGGGGGATGGGGATGACTCCCTGTCCTTCTCCCGCTGCGCTGGAGACTTCTGAACTGCAGGGCTCTCTAGAACAGCTGCGGTAAAAGGAGCAGAACGTGGGGCTGCGGGGCAGCCCGACGCCAGTAGCTCTTCTGGCGTAGCTGTACTGCCCCCAGCCCTTCCATGCAGCTCTCCCTCCTGAGTCCTGTCTGGGGTTTGTACAGCAGCCCCACCGGAGGGCAGGGCTGGGGGCAGTACAGCCATGCCAGAGGAGCTGCACATTCTGCTCCTTTTGTAGCTATGGTTCCCGGGAAAGCTCTGCGAGTACCAGGAGGGGCCAGCCAGCCTAAGATGATCCTGTCTGAGATGCTAGGTAGATATTCAGGGTAGCTAGCTCTTCTTTGTGTTCATGCTGCCGCAGTGACACTATTTTTAGCACACTAGCTTGATCAGAGCTAGTGCAGGTAAGTCTCCTCAAGCTGGAAGTATAAATTCCAGCTTGATGTACAGACATCGGCTTGGAGACAGCTAAAGCCTCCAGAAAATTCTCCACCTGGGTATGAGCATTGCCCCGATTACTCTAGTATTTAAAAAAATAGAAAGAACAGCAACAATCTCTTCTCTCAGCCTCTAGGACAAAAAGCTTGATTAGTTTGTCAATATTTTGTTTGAATGTTTATGAGTGAGCATGTGCACTGTGTGACGACAGAGAGAATGCTAATTCTAAGAAAGGTGTTCAGCATCGAGCTCTGAAAGTGGCTGGTTCCATAGTCTAGGACCAGCTCCTGAGAAATCTCTCTCTTTTGTACCCATGAACTATCTTCAACAGTTTCACTGTTCTACACAGTAGGAGGTCGTAGCTGCATAAAATGGATGCAGAGGTGATTCTCAAGTAACTAGGGCCAATCCCCAAGAAGGTTTTGAATACAAGGAGAGAGACTTTGAACTCTGCATTCAGTGAGGAGCCAGCATAGAATGGATGACTGGGTGAAGTGGTCATAGCAACACAAGTTGCTAAGTAGCCAGTCTTCCATGTTTAGTACTACTGGAGTTTTTGGTGGCCATGGATATTCTGGCATCCAACTGAGGAGCCAAAAGGAAGCAAAGGCCATGAACCAAGGTAAGGGCATATAGTGAAGGATGCTACAAAAAAGAATCTAAGGGGAATTTCAAACAGAGTAGATACTCTCCTTCTCACCCCACATACTTCCTTGTGATCTACAAAGCCCTGATCCCACAGAAATAGGATAGAGGGGCTTATCTGGGCAGGGGAGCAAGCTTGGGAACAACTGCCCTCCTCCTTATTTCCTCTGCCAACCCCCTTCTCGGGGAACTCCTCCACTGGCATTAATGGGGAAGGAGGGAACAAGTACCACCCCCTCAAGCAACAGAGCAACCATGGAAAGGACAACTTCAAGTGAAGCACATACAGTAAAAAGTAGATTAACCCCTTTTCAACAAGGTCCTTATTTCCATGCTAACGTCCTCTGTAATAAAAAAAATACATTGAAAAATCCCCAAAGCCACACCTGCAGTTTAGGACAGGAAGTGAAAAGCCATCCTAAATCCAGCTGAAATAGCAATTGGAATTTAGCAGATGATAATTAGCAGAGAGTCAGAAAAAGATTGCTTTTCTCTCAAGTGTTAAGCTCACACATATTGAGATGGAGGACTTTTTGTTTTACCTTAACTAGATGTGGTGCATCTTGTCTGTTTAACTGATAATGAGGCAACTGGTCCCTGCAGGCTATCCACGAGTGTTTTAATACTTGCTCTGCTGTATATCGCTGATGTGGATCTACATGAAGCATATGGGATAGCAAGTCCTAGATTGAAATGATAAACACATATATAGTGGTTACATCCAAATATAAAGTGCCAGAAAGTTAGTGTTAATGACTAACAACATGAAAAAAGCCATTTAATTCATCTGGAAGGATCTAACAAGCCACACTAAACAAGGAAATCAATAGCTGAAGTGGGGCATTCTGTGTCTTGACACTTCAGATGTCTGAATACAATGTGTGACACTATATAGGTACAATGAAGTCTGTTAACAAAATGAGCATTCATTCTAAACAGAGCCTTACTAGAATGTTTATGATTTTTCATATTTTGGTTTGCTTATGTATCCAGTCATCTTTCAGAACAAGGGCAGAAATAGTTAACATTAACCCAAAACAAACAAATAAGCAATCCATTTGCCTCGGATGCATTTCTTCTAGTGGCAGATGCTCCTCCTCACTCCTGCTATATAATTAAAGTCTGGACTACCAGCTGCAAAATCTAAAACTCAAATATAGCGATATGCCTCTGAAGTTTTTCCACTTTAAGGTACAACCTTGTAAGGTGAAACTGACCAGAAGTGTACATTTGGTTTTGCCCTGTTGGAGTATTAGGAAAGTGCTATTTTAAGTTAATATGCAATTGCAAGGTTGGTCAAAAGAAGGTGAGAGAGAGAACAAATCAATTAACACATTAATAGGTGGAAGGAAGGATATCAACAAAAGCAAGAACAAAGAATGATTACTCAGCAATTGGAGTAAGGACAATACGAGGCATTTAAAAAAATATATCAAGAACAAAATAAATCCTAGTAATAGGATAGGTCCATTACTAACAGAAACAAGAAAATTGTCACTAATGAAACAAAAAGGCAGAAGTGTTCATTAAATATTTATGTGGTTTTTGGAAAGAAGCTGGGTGATGCATTCACATCTCACAGTGATGGTTTTTTTGCCTTTTCCAGCAGTAACTAAGTTGGATGTTAAACAGCTACTATAGTTCAATATTTTTAAATATAATTTGCACCTGAGTATTAACCCCCCCCGCCAAGGATCTCTCTTAACCTCTGATGTTGATTTTTAACAAGTCTTGAATTACTAGGAAAGTTCCAGATGGCTGGAAAAAGGCTAGTGTGCAAAAACTTTAAAAGAGTAAACTGAATGGCTTGGATAACTATATAGGCAAACCCTGATCCTGCTGAAATCAAGGAATGGCTGATACAGGAAGCAGTCGTTAAAGAATTACATGATGGTATATTAGTGCCAGTCAACAATATTTTATGGAAAATAGGTAGCATCAAACATATCTGATATCATTCTGGTTAAATTACAAGATGGTTTGAGAAAGGTAACCATGTTGACACAATATACTTATAGACTTGTGTAAAGCATTTGACTTGAGGCTGAAGCTAGACAAACTCAGATTAGAAAAACATTTTATTTTAAACGAGGATAAAACTAAGTGAGGATAACTAATTGGACAGTCATTAAATCTAGATTTAACATCTTTTTAAAAGATATGTCACAAACTATGGGCTTGATGTGGGAATTATGGGTGAAATGCTACTGCCTGTGTTAAGGGGGTAAGCTTAGATGATCAATATTGGTCCCTTTGTAGCTTTAAAGTCTATTAACCTACTCATGGGTCAGGTTAAAATTTATAGCACCATTTTAGGTTACTAAAACTCAGATTTAAAATATAACCTAATTTTTACCATTGATACTGTGTGACTGCTTTTGCAATTCACATAGCTAGATCATGAAAAAATACATTAGTTCCTCCAGCTGATTTTTACTAACTAGCACAACATTCGTAACAGAAGATGCAAAAATTGCAGTGGAATGTTTGCTCCCAAACCAAAAACCTGGTGACACCCAAGCATTGCAAGTAAGAGGCAACTTTACATGTTGAAATATTCAGAATAAATGAATGGCAGTCAACTATTTTTTTCTTATTTTGTTGGTTTGAGTCAAAGCCTTATCATTATTGTTTGTGTTTTGCTTTGCTCTTGGTGCGTTGCATACCAGAATATTAATCCGAGTAGATTTTTCTAGTTTTTAACCACTATCATGTCATTATATTTCACTGAAATTTAAAATTTTCCACCTGGAGTATTTACAAATTTTCTTCAACTTTTTATGCTTTTATTTAAATTTTCTAGTTAAAAGTCTGAAGTCAAGCAAATCCTAAATAAACACATAATTTGATTTAAATGTGAATTGCCATATAAAAGCTGTGCTACTTTTGATACGTCTTTATGGACATAGAAGAAACAATGTTTTTCATTTTTCTGGAAGTATTTTCCTCCTGGTTTTTCCACGACTCAACAAGAACCAGATTTAAAGTAGTCTCACACAATATCCATCCCACGTCAACTGGCTCTGCTGGAAATACAACTCAGGTTTTAGCCCTGAAATATGACATCACCATCTTTGTCCTCCAAAGACTGCCGAAAGTCTTCCAGCAGGAGAGAAGTGTAGAACAAATCCCGAACCTCTTGTACAGAGCACTTAAAAGTTTTACACGTGGGCTTTGTGAGGCACTGTAAAACATTCTTCCCTTGTTAAAAAGGCAACTCTTGATATAGTTCTAGACTCGGAAACCATCAAAAAAAATACCACAGATTCCATACACAGACAAAAATATACCAAAATAAAAATGGCTAAGAGTTAAGTTACACTAGTCAGATATCCAATCAAGTTTAACATATATTTGCTTGTACCCTAGATGGTACTATAGAAGATAAAATATATTTACACCTTTGCTGCATCTGAAACAGTGTCCCAGTTGCCTCCACTTAAAGAGAATTTTCCACTGCCTATTCGTAACAGGATTTCCTCAGGAGTATCATTGGGACCATTGGCAAAAGGAGTATAGCTATTTAAAAAAATTACAAGCAAAGAAAGGATTACATGTATATGAAATGTATAAAGAAACATGACAAGCAAATTTTCAGAAAGCAGTGTCATTCTGTCTAGATACTTATGAGTGGTGTTACTACTATATTATGTGATTTCAGATATTTACTAAAAATACATGAAAATTTAATCTTTAAAATCTTTTCTTTTTATTTATTGCAGTGGCTTATCCAGTGGAACAAATTAAGTACAGACCAAAGATCCATAGTAGCTAAAGGTTAACAACTTGCAGGCTATACATTCTTACCATTCCAGAGTTCATCAATTAAACTGAAATGTTTCACAAATAGAAATGACGTGGAATATCCTCATGTAAGGTCATCACACTTTTTAAACTGAACAGCAACGAAGTGACCAATAAATCTGACTGAAGTCCAGAAATATGTCTATACCTTTTATCATGGACAGAAAATACAAATGTGACTGGGACTGTTTTTAAGACTCAAGTTTGAGAGGCTCTCATTTCTCAAAATTACAGAAAAGCTGTTTTCAGAACCTTTTAGAAAGTTTTAAGAAACAGTCTCTGCCTGTAAAGTCAGATCTCTCAGTAACCATGAATCCAACTGTGGAGCGCTCAGAAGAGCTAAAATTAATAAATATAAACCACATCCAAGAGACCTGAATAGTTCCTGAGAATGTTACGTGGTCTTGTTCCTTCCACGTCTAGAAGCAAACACTGAATAAAACTTGGATAAGGTTTACATTAGCACATGACACTGTTTGCAAACATTTGCAACTACCCTTCAATTGTAATTTACTGTGATTTCAATAATTTATTAATCCCAGATGCATGACTGTTTGCTACCCAGAAAGAGCTGCATTTTTGAGAACTTCATGGTTGAAACCTCCTGCCTTTCCCAACCTATGAGCATGAGGCTATAGAACACTAACACTAACATTCTAAGACACACACAGTGATGGTCAAGTACTTGGTGCATACTGAATATTAATATATTTTAAAAGTTAATGATTTCATAAGTTTTGTTCAAAGTTGAAGCATTAACCTATGAAATTTGTTATGTAACTGCTATCATGGAGGACAAAGTCCACAATGTTTACACATCTAAAATAATCTTCTTTGAGGTCCTGGGAAGGCATAAAATTAAGCCCCTTTGAAAAGCAGAAACCTGTGTGTTTTTGTTACTTCTCTACATCTTAAAAATCAATTACATTCCAGATGTTCCAAAAATATTAATCTTTTGAGTGCAAATAATTACACCGCCACCCAATATAACACGAATTTGGATACAATGCGGCAAAGCTGCGGACTCCAGTGGATAAAAGCAAGTTCAGTATAACACAGTTTCACCTATAACCCAGTAAGATTTTTTAGCTCCCAAGGACAGCGTTATATCAAGGTACAGGTGTATGAGACATTTTAGTCCAGAAAAGTACTTTTCGAAAGTATTGTAGTGGGATGAGAAGTACAGGTTAGAGAACTAAATGGCAGCTACAGCCTTTTACTCACGTGCTGCTACTACTATTGAGTGTCCATTGTGCATTAAAGCTATAATCGCCAGACGACTAAAAGATTGTGAAACTCATGTAGCGAAATTTACCATTTCTTGTCATAAGGAGAATCTCCTCTAAGGATTATTACTTTCAGTACTGTATTCTTGCAAAATCATCTTTAACTGGCCTAACAACAATTAGGACAATGCCCCTTTAGCAGACTGGTATAGGATAAGCAGCAAAGAATCCTGTGGCACCTTATAGACTAACAGATGTTTTGGAGCATGAGCTTTCGTGGGTGAATACCCACTTCCTCAGATGCATGTGAGGAAGTGGGTATTCACCCACGAAAGCTCATGCTCCAAAACGTCTGTTAGTCTATAAGGTGCCACAGGATTCTTTGCTGCTTTTACAGATCCAGACTAACACGGCTACCCTCTGATACTTGGTATAGGATAGCCACCCTGAGAAGCAGTATGTGCTTCAAATTTCAGTAAAATGGGTTGGATTCTTGTTCAGGAGTGTCATGACAGCTGTGAAAGCTTTTCCATGTTTATTGCTAAAGTCTGTGTCACTAATATTCCAGCTCAGAGATATTACTCTGAAGATCCTCAAAATACCAAGAACCATCATATATTCAGATTCTGAATTCAGTGAATTTGAATTAGCATTCTGCGGAATGAAATCTTAACACTAAGCAGCTGTCTACAGAAGGTTCACTAGAACCTTACACAAAACTAATTTGGCCTGTTAGCTGAGAGACAGTTATCAGAAGACAGTATGAAAACTTGATCTGCAAAATTTCTGATGCTGAAGCTAGGGTAGAACATGTGACTAAATAGGAGTCTGACTGCAAATTTTTAAAAGTATTAATTACACACTATCATTGTCATTAGGGTCACAATACAAACATTTATATTTTGAATTTCACATTGATGAATCAAGTAATAATATACTAATTCAAATAGGTAGATACAAATCTATAAATTGGAATTTGCTGCTAAAATTAAGTCAATTGTTTGCCTAAAAGGAATAGGTGATAGCACTAAAGATTAAGGATATGATACTATCATTTTACTAAAAGCATCGCTTTAAATCTCAACCTCAGTTTACTATTTGTTATGAAAACTTCAACAGAAATTGCATCCTTTTATATTTGGATACTGCTAAAGAAAGTAACTCAATTCATTTTTTCCATAATGCTGTAATTTAGAGATTTCAAAACCCATCTAATGCAATGTTCCATACCTATGTAACGTATGATTTTTGTGTCAACATCAAAATCCTTAAGGGATGTTGGCCAATTGAATCTGATCAGAAAAACAGTTGTGTATGTGACCCTAAATCTCCCTGCCAAATTCGGTAGTTTTGCACTCTTATTTTTAAGCACTGTTCTTTCCCCTGTTCCTATACAAAAGATACAGACCAGAATAATTAGCTATTCAGAGGATACAGTGAAAATGACTACATATGTAGGGCTGTCAAACACATCAAGCAAAAACGAAACAGAGGAAAAACGTTTCTAATATTTTAGAGTAGCAGCTCTATTAGTCTATACTGAAAGTTTATGCTCAAATACATTTGTTAGTCTCTAAGATGACACAAGTACTCCTGTTTTTTTTTTGTGGATACAGACTAACATGTCTGCTACTCTGAAACCTGTCGTTATGCAAGGCACTGCACTTAGCCGTATGGAGTGGAAATCCATCAACTTCATGAAAAAACTGCTATGCATCTGATGAAGTGGGCTGTAGCCCACGAAAGCTTATGCTCAAAAAAATTTGTTAGTCTCTAAGGTGCCACAAGTACTCCTGTTCTAGTATTTTAGTTATAGTAATCTTAGATACTAGTTATAACAATATTAGGTACATTTTTTCCAGATAGGAGCACAATTACATTGAAAGCAACTGATTCTAGATTTTGAACATTTCCATAAGTTTATGTTAAATGTTAACACATGAAGAAACACTGCTGAATTATGGAAGCCTTCTATTAAAAAAAATAGTTTCTTGCAATCCACATATTTTAAGACTGTTGCTCAGCATGCCACAATGCCTGATAGTGTACAAAGCTTGTTGCAAGTGGGAAAAAAAATATTTTCCTTCAAACAAGTAGTAAAATCCAGAATTTTTATATTCATTATCATGTCTAATACATCTCAAGGCTGCTGTCATATCAGAATGTCTGTGTGTATACATCACACTAATTCCAGAAAACTAAGATGACATCTGAAAGCTGATAAAAACCTTACCCTGCCAGCATGGTGTAAAGGAGAACACCCAAGCTCCAGATATCACAAGCAGCATCATATCCCTGTCTCATGAGAACCTATAAAACAAAGATCTGTTCAAGTTTTATTTGCTGCATGTAAAAAACTACAGAAAGGGTACGCCAATCCCAACAGCCTCTCTTAAAACCAAACAGAAATATGACAAATATTCTTAAATGTAGACAGCCAGTATAAATATTTTGAAAAGATGCTTGCGTCTTACTACTGGGGGCCACTACCACCATTTTATTAGGTTTGAGCCAGTCCTTGAGAGATCAGCAGCACAAACACATTGACAGTAATATTGTGATGTAAACCCAAGAACCTGATCCTACTATCCTTAATCATGGAAAATTCTCACAGAAACAATTTTCAAATTAAGGTCTGCAGTATTGTATCCCAGTGAGCTTTAGGAACAGATATAAAAGGAAAATACTTTCAGTGTCTTTTACTGTGACATTTCTCATTGTCTAAAGGAAAGTATTCTCTTTAAAGATCCCATTGTGATACTAGATGCACATGGCACAGTTGATGCAATCTAAAGATGCAGAACACAAGCAACATTGTCTCTAAGGAAAAAAGCTTGGGAAAATAAGGAAAAAGGACATGAGTATTTTAAATGTATTCCTGGACAAATATTTAAAGGGAAGATAAAAGTGTTGAAGTTGTAATTAGAAAGATATGTAGCCTAAATTGGAGTCTCTGGAATTTATTTGGAACTAATCCTTTTGAGACTTAGGATGGCAATATTTAAGACCACCACTCTGGAAACATAACCAGAGCATTATCATGACAGGAGAACTGTAACAGCCATTTTAGTGTAACAATGACTTCTAGCGGTTTTGGTAAATTGCTATTAATACTAAGAGTAAAACTGAGGAAGGAGTCCACAAACTAGCCCACAATATAGACAGTACTGAATAAATATTTTGTAGGACAAAAAGGGATCTAAATGTTGGTTACACTGTAAGGAAAGAGTTCATAGTTGGTTAATTTTAGCCCATTAAGCTAGGAAATAAATTTAAGACAAATTTCTCATGAAGTCATGCTTTTAAATTCCAAAGGAAGAGAACATCTTATTTGTGTTAAATAAAAGCCATCGTGAAGACTTATTTACAGTGTGTGAATGGCATTTATAGATAAGTTTCGGGGAAAGGAGAACAAGGGTTGGAACAATTAAACATGTTGTTCACAGCTTTTAGTAGAAAAATATGTCTGACTGACAAGAAAGTTTATGATGATGGAACATGGTTTCTTCATGAGTCAGAATGGTACATATAAAGTCAATATATTAAACTGCTGAAGATACCTCTGGTGCTACAAAGTTGGCAGTGTAGCAAGGAGTTAAAAGAAGTCCATTCTCCCCTCGAAGTTGTTTTGCAAATCCAAAATCACAAATCCTGATAGAGTCAGCATTGTTTGAGTCATCCATATATAAAATATTACTTGGCTTAAGGTCTCGATGCACTACCTTTAAAAAAATGAAGTATAATACTTAGAAACTATTTGTAACTTGTAAAGATAACAAATGTTTATAGGGCACATCTGTAAAAATATGTAACTTCCTTACCTGTTAACTGTTCTATGAAGGTAGCAAAAACTGATCCACACAATTACTTAAAGTACATGATGTAACTCCAGAAATTCTATATCTTCTAAAGTAACATTACATAGGAGCTCCTGAATCATGGTAAAGATGCAATTACCCTTTATTGATCCCCACAACTGATAAATAAAACCTACTGTATGTCATAAGCTACAAAGGTTAATCAATTTCTGAGAACAGTAGGATTGTTACTACAACGTTAAATTATTATTTATGAGAAAGTATATTATTTTTCTATTTGAAATACTGTTTACATTCTAATCTAGGAAAGGTCATTAGCACTGATGTGATGTCAGATACTTTAAATAACTAAAATTAAATTTAACTTTTTACTTAAAAACTTATGAAAAACCAAATGAAAATGCAACTTCTCTCAAGTTCTCTTTCCTGATCTTGTTAACAGGGCTAAATCTGGGAAATAATTGTTTGACTCAAACAGTGTATAATTATAGGCATAAACTTATTATTTTTGTAATTGCTGAAAAGATACATCTCCTGTACTGGATAACACATATTTCCTGTCGGATGATGCTAGGAAGGTTTGCAGTAAAGTGACAACCTCCCTGACACAAGAAGAGCCTAGGATTGAAATGGATTATGAAAAAGATACAAGTATTTCCACACAACATAAAAAAATACTTTTCTTGTTTCGTTCATTGCCCCATACATATGATTTTGTACTACATATGGCATTGTTTCATATAACAATTTAATAGTTACTTGTTTGCATATAATTTTACCCTTTAAGATTTGAAAAAATGTAATAACTACAAAAAACAGAACTCCTAAATGGGCTTTCATTTTATCAAAAGTGTAGCCTGTAGTGAAAGCTACTCTAAGTAGCAGGATGCTTGTGTTCATTACTGAATCTAGGTTTGTACATATGGAATCAAACTCTCTTGCCATAATCTTATGGTGCATCTTATGTTCAGTTCAATAATTTCAAGAAAATGTGAGGGTCTGTACATTCATTAATGATTCTATTACTTGATAGGATATTAGTGTTCACTGTGATTTTACCCTCTATCCCGATATAATACGGTCCTCTGGAGCCAAAACAATCTTACTGTGCTATAGATGAGACTACGTTATATCAAACTCACTTTGGCTCCCCTGACCGCCCCCTCCAGAGACCCCCATCTCTAATCACCCTCAGCACCCCACCCCTACCCAACACCCTGCTCCTCATCCCCTGACTGCCCCGATCCCTATCCACACCCCCGAGAGGCACTCATTGGCAGTGGCGGGAAGCTGAGCAGCCTGGCCCCGGGCTGCTCTACTCCGCCAGCTCCCAGCTGTGGCGCTACACTTCCCGCCGGTGAATGCAGGGAGGTTGTGGAAAGGACGCCCCCCCGTACTCACCTGTGGCAGGAAGTGGAGTGCCATGGCTGGAAGCTTGCAGTGGAGGGGGCTGGGGCTGGGCTGCTCCGCTTCCACCACCGCAGGTGAGTACGGGGAGATTGGGGAAAGGATGACCCCCTGTACTCACCTGCGGCAGTGAAAGCAGAGCAGCCCAGCCACAGCCCACTCCACTCCACCAGCTCCCAGCCACGGCACTTCGCTTCCTGCCGCAGGTGATTACGGGGGGTTTCCTTTCCTCAACCTCCCCGCACTCACCTCGCGGCGAGAAGTGGAGCGCCACAGCTGGGAGCTGATGCTCTGATCCACCAGAGTGCTGCTTTGCCGCGTTGTATGCAAACCTGTGTTATATCGGGTCGCATTATATTGGCAGAGAGGTGTTAAATATTTTTAGTGATAGCACCCCACATATATAGGGGGCCCAATCTTGCAACAATTTCTGATATAAATAGTCTTTACTTATATGAGTAGATACTTTATAGCAAATACGCCTATTCTTGAGTAAGACAGGCAGAGAGGTACTATGACAGCATCCTCACATGACTCTGGTAATGTACCTCAATCATTATCTGTAATAAATATCTTTTACCAGAAGGCTTCATTTATCTGAATTTTAACAACTTTCCATGTGGACATTTTGAATAAGACTAAGATAACCAACCTCATTTGTAATCTAGACATCTCCAAAAAGTGAAAAGCTGGTGCACTTATATTAACTAGATTTTGGAGCCTTAAAAGTAACTTTGCAATATGACTTTTATAAGATACATATATGGATGAACCCTTACCACTAAATATTCCTGCTAATAAGTGTGTAATTAAAAATAAAATCTCTAGCATAAAAACATTTCTAGTACTAAGCATGTGCTTTAAAAACATTTTAAAAGCTATTAAAATTGGAATATGTTGTTTTCAATAATATGTATATAAAAATAAACGCATTAGTAGTGTTACAGGTTTAAAATAGACTACAACCTAAAAGCTGGGGCCTTGTAGGTGAATAAATATAATGTTGTAGTTAAAATCCAACTACATTTTATTCTGAGTTGATAGTGGCTTTGTATTAACAGCAATGTGTATTAATTAAAACATATAGATTGTACAGATGTGTATATAATGAAACCAGAAATTCAGAACAAAATGAAAGTCAGGCTTCCACAAAATGCCCACTTCCTGCTATGTGATATATACACTAATGAGGTTTGTGCAAGCAGTTATGTGGCTGAGCTCTTCAAGGGGATTACGCATTATCTGGTCATTATAAATAAAAATCAGATTATGGCATAGATAACAACCCAACTGGTATTTCGAGCTGCATAGTTCTAATAATTCAGACCATTTTTAAATAGAATAACTGAGTAAACTGTCTATATACTTGAAGTTCACATAGCCAATCAGATCTCTGGGTGGCACATTTCTATAGAAAAAACTTTGTTTCTGATGGTTTAAATACTAGTTTATTTTACATAATTATTCTACAGGAATTAAATAGTTCATATTAGAATAACTCTGCATTCTAGTTTTCCATTAGAGGAGCAAAAAGATTTTCATCTAACTGCATGAGTCAAAACTGAAATCTTCATATGAAATACAGAAAAGTACTCCTCTTCCTCACCCTACATGGAGATGTGGCTTAATTAAAAGGTTATGTAATCAACTTAATTTTCTAGCAAGACATTTTTATAAATTATGCATGAAGTTTAAATTATGTTGTATGCAAATGAAGTCTCAACGCTCTTCATAATGTGCTCACATACTAACAAATCAACAAAAATTTAAGAAAAAGAAAATGTGATTGTTAATTACACAAAGTATAAATACAATCATGATATAATATGTATCACTTACTCCTTGACAATGAAGGTAGTCAACTGTTTTAGTTATAGTGTACAATACAGCACTAGCCTCCCGTTCTGAGAAATACTTTTGTCTGAGAATCCGATCAAGCAGCTCTCCTCCCTTCATCAATTCAGTGACCAGGTAAATATATCTGCCATCATCATACACCTGCAGAAGTTTAAAAACATACACACACTCATTTGAATAATTCACAATTAAACATACATTCTAAGAATTTTAAGGACTAAATAAAGTCTTCTTCTAAATGTATATGAATACAGATAGGTATTGCAAAGTTTAATTCTTCAACTGAAAATTCATGCCTCATGGCACAAGGATTAAAGAAACCTTACATCCCACTAACTAGATAAATTCATGGAGAATGGGTCCATCAATGACTATTAGGCAGGATGGGCAGGGATGGTGTCCCTAGCCTCTGTCTGCCAGAAGCTGAGAATAGGCAACAGGGGATGGATTATTTGATGATTACCTGTTCTGTTCATTTCTTCTAGGGCACCTGGCATTGGCCACTCTCAGAAGACAAGACACAGGGCTAGATGGACCTTTGGTCTGAGCCAGTATGGCCGTTCTTATGCAATGTGGAGTTAGTGGGTCACTAAATGATGATTCTGGGATTCACTCTTTCACTTGTGCTGCCCTGGGAAGAAGCATTTTGTTTCTCTCTATTTTTACCAGATGCAATTTTGAGTGATGGCACTCCGTATATCACCACCTAAGTAGTTTATTTCTACATTAGATCAGCAACACATCAAGTGTTCAGTTGAGATAAGGATGGCAAAGACAAGCTTCCAATATCAGACTCAGATGCATATATTAAAACTGTTCAGGCAGCCATGGATCTTTACATTTATTTATATAAACATAAGATTCTTTATTATTATTTTAAAAGCTAAAAAAGCTTCTTATGTGCTGGCAAAACACCTGGAATCATGATGGCTGCAGTTAGCCAAAGGGCCGCTAGAGATTCTGAAAGGGAAGAATCTCCCCTGTATCCCTCTACCATGTGCTCTCCACCCTTGTTCAACTGCAGTTGTCCCAATCTCCAGCGGCCCATCAATTTGCCACCCACTGAAATGGGAGGCAGTAGGGGTAGCATTTTGGTTCTTTATAGCTAATGATGAAAGCCCCAATGAACTTGGTTTCTGCTTGGTTTGGTTTTCTGTTGTTTTTGTTTTTTAACCTTAGAAAGAGCAGGAGTATTCTTTTGGTCCTTTTAAAAATTTCTGCTAACAGAACTCTTTGGAAAGCCAAAGAGCTACAGAGGGCTTGTCTATACTTATCGGGGAATCGACAAGTGGTAAACGATGTATAGGTGGTCGATTTAGTGGATCTAGTGAAGACCCGCTAAATTTACCACAGATTGCTCTCCCATCAACTCCTGTACTCCACTGGATCAAGAAGATTGGGGGAGTCAATGGGAGAGCATCTCCCATCAACATTGCATAGATCTAAGCCACGTGGATTTGCATTACGCTATTCATGTAACTCAAATTGGGTAGCTTAGATCAAATTTCCCCTGTAGTGTAGGCAAGGCCTGAGCCATCAATTTAAAGTGTGTAAGTGTTGACTCTTTCACAAGTAGATCTTAACTGTTAGGCATTTTGAGTTAAATCAACATTAAACAAAAACAAAGAAATTAGTAGTAAAAATCCCATTCCCTCTCACATGCACAAGTTCCATTAATTAATTATGGTATCAAAATTCTATTAGCTCTCTAGCTGTCTACAGAATCTTCCAGTAGAAACAAGATCTAAATTTCAAATGAGAGAGAAAGTGGAAACAAAAGCAATAAAGTGCAGAATTTTCTTTTCTTTGCAGGTCACCTTTAAAACCCAGAATCATTTAGGAATTTAATAATTAATTTATGAGCAAAGGCCAAAAACATTTTGAGTCTCCCAAAACCTAGCATATTTGCAAAAAAATTAAGATATAATGTACAAGTAACCGCATATGCCATATTTGAAATATTTTACCTTTTTAAAAAAAACTATAAAAGACGGTTACTCACCTTTGTAACTGTTGTTCTTCGAGATGTGTTGCTCATATCCATTCCAGTTAGGTGTACGCGCCGCGCGTGCACATTCGTCGGAAAACTTTTACCCTAGCAACTCCGTGGGCCGGCAGGTCGCCCCCTAGAGTGGCGCCACCATGGCGCTCCATATATACTCCTGCCGGCCCACCCGCTCCTCAGTTCCTTCTTGCCGGCTACTCCGACAGTGGGGAAGGAGGGCGGGTGCGGAATGGATATGAGCAACACATCTCGAAGAACAACAGTTACAAAGGTGAGTAACCGTCTTTTCTTCTTCGAGTGATTGCTCATATCCATTCCAGTTAGGTGAATCCCAAGCCTTACAAAGGCGGTGGGGTCGGAGTGAAATGTGGCAGAATAAAACTGCTGAGCCAGAGGCTACAGCCTCTCTTGACTGCTGAACAAGGTATACTGCGAAGCAAAGGTAAGGACCGAGGACCAATGTAGCTTCGCGACAGGTCTCGTGGGTAGAAACACGAGCCAGCAAGGCGGCAGATGAAGCCTGAGCCCTGGTAGAATGCACGGTGATGTGGCTTGGGGAAATATGAGCCAAATCATAACAAGTGGGGATGTCCGCCATCACCCAAGATGAGATCCTCTGAGAGGAAAACAAGCAAGCCCTCCCTTTGGCCCGCTACCGGGGCAGAGCTGGGGCACCTTAGGAAATGATTCTGTCAGCACAATATAATGCGAGCACTCCACAGATGTCCAAGGAGTGCAACGGTTATGCCCATTGCGTTGAGCTGTGGGTAACATGAAAGGCCAAAACACCTTAGGGAGGTAAGCCGGGTGCGGTCATAACTGCACCTTGTCTTTGTGGAACCTTCGTAAGAGCTCTGATCTCAGAGACCCGTCTGGCCAAGACTAGGTTGAGGTCCCAGGGCGGGGCTGGGTGGCGCACCCGAGGGTGCAAGCGCTCCAAGCCCTTGAGGGACCTCGAACCCATAGAGCGTGGGACACTGAACGTCCATCTTAGCCTGCTGGAAGGTAGGGATGGCCACTGAGAGTGTCCTCAGCGATGATACCGCCAGATCCTGCCGCTGAAGGCCAGAGGCAGGCCAAATAGAGGGGATCGAGACCTCAGCAGGAGCAAGATCGAGCGTACTGCAGCTGTAAAGGAAACGCTTCCACCTGGCTCGGTACGTTGACCAGGTGGAAGGCTGCCTGTCACCCCGACTCAGGTACGCAGGAGCCACCGTGAGGCGAAGAGGCTGCAGGTCCGAGTGACGAAGCCTGTCATTGCCCTGAGTGATGAGGTCTGGGCTGACAGGCCGAGCAACGTGGTATGTCAGTGCTGCCTGGACCACTCTGGAGTGATCATGATGATGCACGCTCTGCCCCCGCGGAGTTTGAGCAGGACGTAACGAACCAGCGGGAACAGTGGGGAGGCATAATGCAGTTGGCCGTTCCACGGCATCAGGAATGCGTCCAAGATCGATTCCGAGGAGAGACCTTGGAAGGAGCAGAACACCTGGCATTTCCTGCTCTCGCGGTGAGCGAACAGGTCTGTGTGAGGAAACATCTCCACTTCCGGAAAGCGGGACGCCTCACATGGGGCAGAGTGATCACTCGTAAGACAGGAAAAACCTGCTGAGTCAAAGAGTTAAGACGTTCCGAACGCCTGGGAGAAAGGACGTCGCCAGCTCCATCGAGTGGGCCATGCAAAAGACCCGGAAATGGATGGCCTGCTGACAAAAAAGGGGGGAGGACTATGTCCCCCCTGAATACTTATGAAGCACCTGGCCCTTGTGTTGGCTGTAAACACCGAGATACAACGGCCTCGCAGCTGCCGCTGGAACCCCTGGCATGCCAGGCGGACTACTCTCATTTTTGGGGCATTAACGAGGAATGCCAGCTTCTTAGAAGACCAAAGGCCTTAAGCTCGGAGGCGACCATGAGCACTCGAGCAGAGAGATGATGCGTCCGCCGTCAGGGGCAGTGAGGGCTGGGGCGGATGAAACCGCATCCCTGTCCACACCAAGGAGGGAGTTAGCCACCACTCTAGGGAGCCTAAGACGTTCGAGGGAACGGTGACTACCATGACCATTGGCTCCCTGACCAAGCGGTACGCCGAGGTGGGCCGGACTTGGAGAGGACGGAGGCGGAGCTTGGCGTGTTTGGTTACAAACTTGCGGGCAACCATGGACCCAGGAGCCTGAGACAAGAGCGAGCTGAGGTCGTTGGGAAAGCCTTCAGACCTCAGATGATTGTTGCCCTCGCCTAAAACCGCAGTTGTGATAAGCAGGCTCCGGCTAGGTAGGAGACCAGGATAGCCCCTAGGAAGCCCAACCTCTGCGTGGGAACCAGAGTGGATTGCTCTATAGTAATCATCAGGCCTTGATCTGTGAATAAGACCGTGACGATGCCCACGGCTGAGCGGTTTGTGTCTCAGAGTCTCCTCGGATAAGCGAATCGTCCAGATACGGAAAAACGCATATCCGACATCAGCGACGGAAGGCGGCGACTATGGCCGTAAACCGGGAGTATTCACCGCTGGCTATAAAGCGGAGGCATCTCCCGTGTGGAGGGAAGATGGCACTGCGAAAGTACGCGTCCTTCATATCCAGGGCGGCATAGTAGCCCCCAGGAGGCAAGGATGGAATAATGGTTCCCAGGGATACCATGTAGAACTTCAACCTTATCCTAAACCGGTTGAGTCCATGCAGGACCAGGGAGGTCTGAGACCTGTGTTCGAGTGGGGGACTAGGGCATAACGGGAGTAAAACCCCTTGCCCCTTTCGTCCGCTGAAGGGGGACAGGGCTGGAGCAAATTAAAGGTGGTACCTATGCTCCATCGTGCGCAGGACCCAGCGATCTGAAAGTAACTGGGGCCATGCCAGAAGAAAACGGGATCGGGATCCCGTCCTGCGACTGGTACACCGCCCTCCGGCGAACCTTGGAAGGTCCGTCTTTGGTCCCAGTGGTAATTGCGAGGGACCTTGACTTTGGCTTTTTAGGGGGCCTGACGTTTGTCTGCAACCACCTTGGCCTTGCCGTTTTCCAGAGTTCTGCCTCTGGCTAGGCACAGAGTATGGCGGCTGGGGCCATAAAGGCCTGCGTTTGGTCGCTGGCGTATACATGCTGAGACGCATTAGGACCCTATTGTCCAGCAGGCTTCGCAGTCTGGGGCTGTCTCTGCCGCGAAGATGCCTTTACCAACAAAGGGTAAATTCTTTCCCCCGTCCTCCAAGACGGCAGCGAACTCCAGGTGGGAGGTTCGAGGGAGAAACTCCTCCACCCAGGTGCTATAATTATCGCAGCTAAGCAAGGCTTGTTGCTTTGCTACCCAGAGGTGCAGGGCCCCTGCAGAGTACACCTTGCATTCGCCAAGGCTCTTTCTGCTTCGGGGCTGGCGCCCGCTGGCCATCATATCAGGATCGTGGTCCTGAGCATAAAATCTGCGCATATGGGCTGACACGGATGCGTGTCCGGACGGCCATGGAGGTACTAAAAGAAGGCATGGGCCGAGTCTCTGACTCACTCGGACCTTGCCCAACTCGGCACCGGGGACCGGCATCGGGAGGCGTATCGGTACCTGGAACGAGATCCAGACCCGCAACCAGAACGGTGTTGGGAGGTCGACCGAGATCTCGAGGCTCGGAGAAGAGCTACAGGAGTCAAGGTACCTGCCCCGGTGCCAGATGTCGGAACGGTGCCGATAGCGGGTCGGCGAACGGGATACCGACCGGTGCAGCGAGTGTGACCAGTACCGAGGAAAACAGCACCGGGACTGCCAGTGGTGTCCGGCGTGCCGACAGGACTTGGAGTGTCTGCGGGACCGTGATCATGAACGGTGCCGCTCTGCTGTACTGACAGGGGACAGTCCCTTGAAGAGACTGTATTACCCGTACCGGCGGTGCCCGGGTCAGGCAGCACTGACTCTGTCATGGCACTGAGAGCCCTCGCCGTTGGTAACATCTCCGGCGTGCAGGGAACAGCAGGCTCAACCACAGTGCGTACTGGGGAGCTGTCAGGCACCGGATTCGACGGCCCTCGTGGGGCCGGGATCCACGGTACCGAGGTCATCAGAGCTTCGGTAGGAGCCGGTGCCGGGCGAACCGATTTAGATAAGCTGTCTGGCTGCGGTGCCGTCAGCACTGAAGCAGCGGGAGTAATACGCTCAACCACGGCGCGTGCCGGGGAGCCGTCGGGCACCGGATTCGATAGCCCTTGTGGGACTGGAATCGACGGTGCCGATGTTGTCGGTGCCTCAGAGGCTTCGGTTGGCATGGAAGCAGCCGGAGCAGGAGCTCAACCACGGCGCGTGCCGGGGAGCCATCAGGCACCGGATTCTACGGCCCTTGCGGGACCGGGATCGACGGTGCCGACGTCATCGGTGCCGCAGCAGGTGTCGGTGCCGGGCGATCCGACTTAGACTAGCCCTCTGGCCGCGGTGCCGTTGGCACGGAAGCAGCCGGAGCATTAGCTCGACCACGGCGCGTGCCGGGGAGCCGTCAGGCACCGGATACTACGGCCCTTGCGGGACCGGGATCGACGGTGCCGACGTCATCGGTGCCGCAGCAGGTGTCGGTGCCGGGCGATCCGACGTAGACGAGCTCTCTGGCTGCGGTGCCGTTGGCACGGAAGCAGCAGGAGCAATACGCTCAACCACGGCGCGTGCCGGGGAGCCGTCAGGCACCGGATTCTACGGCCCTTGTGGGACCGGGATCGACGGTGCCGACGTCATCGGTGCCGCAGCAGGTGTCGGTGCCGGGCGATCCGACGTAGACGAGCCCTCTGGCTGCGGTGCCACTGGCACGGAAGCAGCAGGAGCAATACGCTCAACCACGGCGCGTGCCGGGGAGCCGTCAGGCACCGGATTCTACGGCCCTTGTGGGACCGGGATCGACGGTGCCGACGCCATCGGTGCCGCAGCAGGTGTCGGTGCCGGGCGATCCGACGTAGACGAGCCCTCTGGCTGCGGTGCCACTGGCACGGAAGCAGCAGGAGCAATACGCTCAACCACGGCGCGTGCCGGGGAGCCGTCAGGCACCGGATTCTACGGCCCTTGTGGGACCGGGATCGACGGTGACGACGTCATTGGTGCCGTAGCAGGTGTCGGCGCCGGGCGATCCGACTTAGACGAGCTCTCTGGCTGCGGTGCCGCTGGCACGGAAGCAGCAGGAGCAATACGCTCAACCACGGCGCGTGCCGGGGAGCCGTCAGGCACCGGATTCTACGGCCCTCGTGGGACCGGGATCGACGGTGCCGACGTCGGCGGTGCCGGGCGAGCCATCTTAGACGAGCTGTCTAGCTGTGGTGCAGCTGGCACAGAAGCAGCAGGAGCAGTAAGCTCTACCACGGCGCGAGCCGGGGAGCTGCCAGGCACCGGATTCCATGGTCCTGGGGGACTGGAATCGACGGAGCCGAAGTCATCGGTGCCTCTGCAGGTGACGGTGCCGGATAACGCAACTTAGGCGAGCTCTCTGGCTGCGATGCAGGTGGCACGGAAGTAGCGGGAGCAAGGGGCTCAACCACGGCGCGTGCCGGGGAGCTGCCAGGCACCAGCAGGAATCGTAGACTCTCTCGACCTCGGAAGAAGGGAGCGGTGCCGAGTCGACATCGGTGCCGGCGACGGTCGGTGCCGAAAGGCCTTGGTGGTACCGGCGGGGTCCGGTGCCGAGGAGGCGCTTCTGCCCGCCGCTTGAACATCGCTCGGCGCCCAAGGTGGAGGGATAAGTGAAAGTCCCGCACCTTTTTGTTCTCGGCTTAAAAGCCTTGCACATGGGGCACTTATCTGTTAAGTGTGATTCCCTGAGGCACTTCAAACAGGAGTCATGTAGATCTCTCTTCGGCCGCGGCTTCTGGCAAGCCGGGCCCCTTTTAAAACCGGGTGAGCCATGCATGGCTCCGGCACTGGGCTCATGGAAGGGCTACTTCCTGAACCCCGCTAACTAAACTAACCATGTTAGCAAAGAAACACGTATAACCATACAAATATATATATAAAAGTGTTATAACTGCATAATTATATACGAGAAAACGAGTAGCTAGGGAAGTGGAGGTCAGCTAAGCCGCGCTCCACTGTTCCAACGACCGACACGGGCGGTAAGAAGGAACTGAGGAGCGGGTGGGCCGGCAGGAGTATATATGGAGCGCCATGGTGGCGCCACTCTAGGGGGCGACCTGCCGGCCCACGGAGTTGCTAGGGTAAAAGTTTTCCGACGAATGTGCACGCGCGGCGTGTACACCTAACTGGAATGGATATGAGCAATCACTCGAAGAAGAAGTATTGTTTCTATCATATTTTACTGGAAATGCAAAACATGGGATCCCTACCCAACAATTATTTTATTTATTGTTTGACTGCTTTGTGGTAAGAATTGTAAAATTTAAAAAAGAAAGAGTACATACATCTTTTAAAGTAATAATATTAGGGTGCTGTCCATAGCGCATCAAAATCTCAATTTCTTCTGAGGGATCTCTCTTACTTTTGTCAATTATCTGTGAAATAAATGGTGGAAAAGGGCTCAATGTTAAATGAAGTATTTCCTCAGAAAGGCAAAATGGATTAAAATCCTGGATTTTGGATAAGAGACCACAAAAGCTACAAGTAACAAGAATTTTCAAACTAAGCAAGACAGCAGTTTTGACTATAAAAGTCACATTATTGCTCTCTTTATTTTCATGCTTCATCCTTAGTAGTTAGGAGTGAAACATTATCCAGCCTATTCACTTAAAGCTTGAAGTTAACAGTTACAAAACAAGTTCTAGCGTATATTGAAAATTGCTCTAATTTGAAGATATCAGTGAATTTATCTGACTGTCCTAAATACTTCTAATTCCCTCCTGCCCACTTCCCCACCTAAAGAGCCCACTGATCTGACCTTTGTTGTATTCTTATTGTAAGGGCAAATAAAAAAGGAAAAGGGAACATTTAACAAGACGTCTATTCACGCTAATGAAACATGATAATTTAAGTAATTTCAAAGCCAACTGAATTAGGTTTCAAATAATTGATATATTGCTCTGTAAGTCTTTTTCCAACAAAGTCTGATGGCAACCTTTCCTCTAACAAGAAATAATGGTAAAAGCAAATACAAAATTTAGCTGAATGGAAAAATTTATTTTTTCACTTCTCAAAGCACATACAACATTACGCTGACTGAAAAAATTAGTTTTTTTTTAAAAAGTTCTCTTTACTTACTAGTACATTAAAAAGATACATGACTCAACTGTGGAGTAACTATTCAAATACCAAAAAGAGAATTTACACCAAGTACCTTCACGGCAAACTCCATATTGGTAGCTATGTGCACACATCTCTTGCAAACAGAGTAGGAGCCAACACCAATATCCTCCTTCAGCTCATACACATCAGTGAACTGTGCACTGTTTCCATGAAGTTGCTTTAAACAAATATAAACTGCATTTTAAAACAATAAACTGTACTTCAACAAAACATCATTTTTATTTTCTCAAGTAGCAGATTTTTCTTTACTTTGCAGTTTTTTCCTTTTGAAATTTGCATTTAAAGAAACATTCAACTTGATTTTTGACAATGGATTAGCTTAAACTGCTGCACATAATGTTTATGTATATTATAAGTGCTTTGGTGCTGATGTGCTGATATAAGGGTCTTTCCAACAGAGGAGAATGGAGGTTAACTATCAAAACACACATCAGCTTTCGCATTTTAGTTAAGAAATATCTATAACAAGAAAAATAAATTTTACCTGTACTATTGGCAATATATTGGTGAGGGGTGAAATTTTATGATCTTCTATGGCAGTAGTCGCAACAAAGCTAAATCCTTTGAACAGCTGATGCGCATTAGCACTAGGTGGAACTCCTGGAGAATCTAATTGTTAAATACACATGGTTTAATTAGAATCTGAAGAGTATTCTGCTACTTCAGTATATTCAAGCTAAGCTATTCTATGTGTTTACCATAGGGATGTTCTCAAAAGTATTTTGAGGAAAATATAAGAAAGTAGAATTGGTTCTGAACTACAAGATGTAGTCGGGGTGCTAATATATCACCTTTCACTTATATTCTCACTTTTACTTATTTTAACAGTATCACATGCTAAATAAAATACATGCCTGCCCCCCACTCTTTTTTTTTTTAAAACTACAAGACTTCAAGATGTCGCATAAACTAGAATACATGTAATTACATCTATCCCCCCAAAAAAACACCCTATCTGTGACTATGCACGAAGAACTAAAGATTGGTGCCACGGTTTCATTCACAGCAGCGAGCTCAAGTATGTGGAGTCAAAAAGGGTGCATATGAGGGCACTGCTAGCTAGAAGTTTCAACTGAAGAACCATAGATGTGGGCACGGCAGAAGTACAGGGATCCATGGAGACAATACTTGAATATAGTGATATGTTTCAAAAGTCATGAGAACCCAGATCTTCCCCAATGTACAGTGTGTGCAACTTCTACTTCACTGTACTCTGTCTAAACACAAATAAAGCACAATTTGGTCCAGAGGTTTTTTAACATATGTATGTAAACTTAAGGGCTACGTTGGAATACAAACTGCTGATAACACATCACGTGGCCAAGAAACCAGATATCTGGTTTTAAAGTCCAGGTGAAACCGTCAAGGGGAGATTTATAAACAGGACCCTTAAATGAACATACTAAATTGTTGAACAGAAATGATTATAAGCCTTAACTGAGTGACTGAACATTAGAACAAACCCATTTCACTGTGCGGTAATTTTGTATTTAAAAGATGACTTCACAAAAGATATTTACACAAGTTTACTTGAAGCACTACTAAAATTGATTTGATAGCACTAGCTCAAGTCAGGCAAAACATTAACATATACCATTTTACTTTCCCCACACATTCAGTTTTACCATTGCACCTCAATACTGACATGGAAAAATCCCTCATCTCTAAAGCTGGATTTCACCTAAATTCAAATTTGACTGGCCAAAAGAAAAGTAAATCCATCAAAAACTTTACTGAGCCAAATTATTTACAGCTGTAGAGGACAGTGATCCTGAAATATACTCAAACGTTCACAAGGGACTAGGATGTCAGAGTCATCTTCACTTCACTTTTGACAAGATGTGGAGAACTATGTATGAACATATCTAGGCTCACAAGCAATGTCTGAGACTTAGCCATAGGACAGATCAGCTCCAACAACTGTATTAACCTAATCCCAGTGACAGGCACAGATTCTGCAGAATCAAGACTTTTAATATAAAAATGGTTCCCAGCTCTTACCATTAGAAAAATAATCTCTTCCAATGTGAAACCAAATAAAACATTGTACTGCTGTCTTCCTGATCTATAGACAGGCTGGTACAATACCTTCATGAGGGTGAACTGTCCTAATTCATTACGATGAGGTGTTAATTTTGAAATTACAACAGAATTGATATTAATAATTTCAGTGCTAATTTTTCAATGTTTATTAGCAGAAATATTCAAGGACCACTACTAAATACAATCCCATTAGCTGGATATCAATCACTTTAAAAAAAAAAGAACAGTTCTTTCTCTCCATGACTGACTGGCAACTCTTGCCCTCTAATACACATTGGTCAAAATGGAACAGAAGAAAAATTGCACTGCTCTTCAATTTCCCCTCACCTTACCCACTTAGAGAAGACGGCAGAGAAAAAAAAACACTTTCTCTGCAGTTTCTCTCTCCAGCAGCTAGGAAGGGATGAATGGGAGATGATTCACTGCCTAAGAATGCTCCTCTCCGGGGCCTGCACTGAGGTAAGGATGGTTTGTAAAGGATAAGGAAATGAAGCTAGGTGGGGCCAATTATGAGTCACTTGGGAGAGAAGAGGGAGATTTGGATTTCAAGCCCCTTTCTACAATATTAAGTCAATCCACCACTGCAGACAATAGGGATTAAAAAAAAAAAAAAGATAAAGGCCAAAACAGGAACAAGAGAAATGGAGAAGGGGAATAAAACTGAAACAAGAATAAAACACTATTCACTAAACGACACTAATGCCACAGTTGATTTTACTGTGATTGGTATATATTCTGCCTTTCATATTTGTGCCAACTCCCAAGATTAATGGCTCTAAATTTTATAGCTCAAACTCCTAGGTATCAAACAACAATGTAATTTAGTCCTCCCCATACAATGCGTTCATTATATTGACTCATTATTTTCTAAATATATGCATTACCTTTTGGGGTTTTTGCTGTGAATTCTGGATCAAAACAGAAGGTATCTTCTGGCTTACCAGAAGCAGGTTTAAATGGGGGCTGAATTTCTCTTCTGAACAGTTTCTGGAACAGAAAAGCCACAAAAGAAGTTTAACTAAACTTCAGAATTACTTTACAGATATATTATATATTTTGCTAAACTGAAAGGAACACAACTAGAATGTTTTTCATCTATTTTCAAAAGATTTAGCTTTCTGAAAGAGCACATTACAAAATAGCAGGCACAAAACACAAACATGTATTGCTGATCCTTTTTTAAAAAGATTTATTCAGGTTTTTCTGCTCTCCTGCTCTGAAAGATCTTAGAAGGAAATAGAGAGTCAGAAAGCCACAAGAAATATACCAAAGCTTGCCCCCTCTCCTTACCCACCAGTCCTCTCCCCTTCCAGCTTATTAAGTAGACAACAGCATACAATTGCAGCCCTCCCCCACCTCAACTCATCCTTACCTCAGAAGGAAATGGGTAGACAGTGGTGTATTCCCCAAATACCTGAACTGGATCCCAGTTTCTGTCTATTGCAGAGGGAGCCACATTCTCCAAACCACTCCAATCCCAAGAGGAGGGAGAGAGGATCCACCCCATACTTTGCCATTCTAGTTCCCTAGGGCAGGAGATTCTCCTTTGTGTCTTGCTCTTCCTGCCTTACGGGATGAGGGGATTTACCCCCTCTTAAACCAATACTCCAGGTCTTTCCTAGGTCCCTTAAGGGAACAGTGAGGAATGGCAGCTCCTCATTATCCTCTGTCCTGATGCGCAGTACAGAAGTAAAGCATTACTCCAAACAGGTACTCCCCAGCGCTATTCAGGGTTTAGGAAGAGAAAAAGGAGGCTCATTCACCACCTCTGTTTTCATCCTTGCATGTCAAGGTCTGTGAAAGGCTGAGTGGCTTGTAGAGGCTTTCTGCCTCTACCCTGGCCAGGTGGTACTCCCTGATCACCACCAGACTCTCACAGCTACTTGTCCTTGTGTGCAGGAATATTCCCTGAAGCGAAGTCATCCCAGCCCCTCTATGACAGGACTTGGGGAAAATGTGCATGAGCTCAACCAGTGCAGTGCATGAGACAGGAAGTGAAAATGACCATTACCAAACCAGAATTGATTATACACTAAGTGCGGTCAAATACTCAAAGTGCACCCTGTACAAAAAGCAGGTACAAAACTTTCAGGTAAAAGTGCAATTTTCTCAGTGGTTTTCAACTTCAACTTTCAAATTCTGAACGGAGGTTCAGACCACTTTGGAAAACAGAAAATCTGTGGATCCCCAGTTGTCTGCAGACCACAGGTTGAAAACTGTTCTAGATACTGCTCCCTTAGAAATCCCAGTTCCTTATCGATATAAATCCTCTTGCTACTGTATCAATATATTTTCCTATTACTAGGTATATAAAAATAGGATTTTTTTCTTTATTTAATATTTGTATTCCAATAGCACCTGCCAGACAGATTGGGAAATAAGATAAGATTGATCAGCATAATAGGCAGTGGTCTCAGCACACCAGCTGCCACCTGTTCAGATTTTTGTAGGCATCACAGCAAAGGAGAGAGTTTTAAGGAGGAATTTGAAGGACAATCATGTTTCACGGTTCAAGGACGCTCCTTCCAAGCATAAAGGGAAGCATGGGAGAAAAAAAAAAAAAAGGAGCTAGTTTGAAAATTCAACAAGCGGGCAATGGAAGTTGGCCGCACGGGCTGATTGGAGATGGCAGTTGTCATCTTGGCAGCGAATGGGAGAGGACTGGTAGTGTAAGGCTGTGAAGAGCCTTGAAAAGTGAAGACAAGCAGTTTATGTTTGATGGAACAGAGAAGGAGGAGCCAGTAGAGGGATGCAAAAAGGCAGTGAAGGCGGGAGTGATATGATCAAGTCATCGGACTAGGAGAATGTTCTTTGCAGCAACATTCTGAATAAATTACGACCAGTGCAAGATTTCATTTGTGAAGGTCAACAAAAAGGATATTACAGTATTGAGATGTGAGATAAGAATTTAGCTGTGTGGATGGATTGGAAGAATCCACAGATAAGGCCAGAAGGGACCACTGTGATCATCTAGTCAGACTTCCTGTAGAACAGGTCTTTAGGACTTCCTTGCATTAATCCTTGTTTGAACTAGAGCATATCCTTTTAGAAGAAGATCCAACACTAATTTAAAAGGCTGTATTTTAGAGATGTTATGCAGAAAGAATCGGTCAAGATTCAGACAAAGCCTGGATGTGAGGACTTGGTGAGGTCCAAATTGAAGAGGATGCTGATGTTATGGGTCTAAGACAGGCAAGAAGAGTGGCATTGTCCACAGTAATCAAGAAAGAAGGCATTAGGGAGGGTTTTGGTGGCAGAGATTAAAAGCTCTGTTTTAGTCACGTTGAGCTTGGTCTGACAACTAGACATCCACAAGGATACGTCAGAAAGAGGCAGAAGTTTTAGTCTGGACAAACTGAGAAAGATCTGGAGCAAAGAGGTAGATACACAAGTCAGCAGCATGGAAAGCGTAGTTTAATTTGTGCAAATGAGATTACCCAAATAACATGTAGAAAAAGAGAAGAGATAAGGACCAAGGATAGAGCCCTGTGGAACCCACACAGAAAGCTGAAAGAGGAGGTAAGGAGGAGAACCAGGACAGGACAGTCACAGACAGCCAAGGGAAGCCAAAATTTCAAGAACATGGTTGACAAGTCGATGAGGATGGAGCACTAGTTCCGAGCTTGGGCAAGGAAAAGTTCATTAGAGACTTTAGCAAGAGGAATACCAGGGATGGAAGCCAGATTAGAAAGGGCCTTGCATGGAATTGGGACAGGAAACCCCCACACACTTCATTCAATGAGCTTAGAGATAAAAGGGGAAAGGACATAAAATGATAGCTGGAGAGGCAAGTGGGGTCATGGATGGGCTTTTTTTCTTTCTTTCTTTCTTTTTTTTTTTTTTTTTTTTTTTTAAGATGTGAGACTAAAACACGATTGTATTATTAAGATAAAAGCCAGAGGAAAGCGAGATATTAACAAGTGCCAGGGAGAAGATGAGAGTGGGTGGCTAGCTCCTTCAAATGAAGCATGTCAAGATCCCCTGTATCTTAGGAGGAGCTCCCAGTTTGGCCAATTATGAGAGCGGGGCAGCATCTGGGCTTATCAAAGAATCAGAAAGGAAGGAGATCCATGAAGAAAGCTACAGAAGGTTCCTGGAAAGGCTGAAGGCATGAGAGCAGCAGAGAGTTGCTGACTTCCAAGCCAGATAGCTAGAGCTGAGAGCCACAGAAGGCTGAGGCATGGGAGCAGCAGAGGGGTTTACCCTCTGACATTTTCACGCTGAAAAGCGGGAACCAGTGGATTGAGTGCCAGGGGAACAGTGGAAGGGCCTACCTGCTGCCCTGCCTGAGAGTTACTGAACGGGGGACCAATGGATGCTCTCCTGGTGAGGATGATCTCCCAGCAAAGAGGCGGGGGAGGGGGAACCTGCTGGGAAGAGCTGGGTTATGCTCCAGTTCAAGGGGCTGTCATGGAAGGAGGACAGGAAAAAAACAAAGAAAATCCAAGGTGTGCTAGAAGATGCCAGAGTATAGTATGTGCACTGTCGATGGACTAGGCAGTGTGGAGTTTTAAGGATTCTATGCCTTGAGGTGATAAATGACCTAGTTTTGGGAACTTTTGGTTATGGATTGGGTGGGCTATGTTTAGTAATTAACTGACCCCCAAGGAGGGGTATTACTGAGACAAGAGAGCATGTCATGGAGTCTTTACCAGCCTGAGAGGGCAAATGGGACAGTAACTACAGCATAAGGATGACCAGCCACAAGGAAGAACTGAGGGCAGAGGAGTAATTGTTCACAGCGTATAAATGTGTTCTGAGTAGGTGGATTCCACCTTTGCTGATAAGGCCTGTATCACATCCCTCCCATACCAGGTACAAAAGGGGGGTCCATTAGAGACTCAGTGACTGCATATTCTGATAGAAGCATCCTGGGACAATAGATTAGCTGGAGCCCAAGACAACCAGTTTTTCCCTACCCTTCTGGAGGGGGCTGGTGTTTGGAAAGTGGAAAATCCACAAACACAGGACAAAGACATCAAGGTTTTGATGCTAGCCTTTAAAAACTACAGAGACTGGGCAGGTCACAGGAAGATGACTCAGAACCACACTGGAAGTTTTGGTCAGGAAAAGGGAAGAGATGAGCATGCTTGCATAGCAAGGAGCCCAGTTTAGCTGTAGGACCAAACAAGTCAGAGCAAGCTGACCTGGATAGAGAGGGGCTCTCTGGTTAAGAAATCAAGCCATGAGCTGCAGCAGAAGGGTTCCCCAGACACCTCTAGAAGATTCAGACCCAAGCCCAAAAAATGCTGCAGAATGATAAGGAAACTGAGTCAGCAAAATGTGATTTTTTTTTCAAGTGCAGAGTTTGACTAAGACCTCTTCTCTTCTTCAGGATAAGGAAATATCAAGAGTAGAAGCCTCATTCCCTGTATTCCTGCAATTTCTCTTCTACGGCTCCTAGACAAATTATCAAGGCCCTGTATGTTTGTAGTAAGCTCTACAATAAGGTCCCTGAAGAGGGCCAGGGAAGGTATCAGTTAACACTCAGGAGCAAGAGATATAGGGGATTCTGCATGGGCATAACCTAGTCTGGTTGTGGGCATCAACACAAGTACTGGGGTCCTGTACCCAATGCTATTTCCACAAAGGTGAAGGTCTTAAGAGCTTCCACCCATGGAGAAGTGATGATTTCTGTCCTTGTGGGATGGCACCAAGTATTGTCTGGAGATGCATTTATGCTCCGTATGAAATTATGCCTCAGCTTCTCTCATTCTGTCAGCATGGCATAGGTGTTGGCTGTGATGCTGAAGTTGCTAGCCCCAATTTCAACAATGTCTTCTTCCCTGCCTTTCTATCTGTACCTGATCCTAGGAAACAGAGGCATCCATCTACATGAGGGAGTGCTGGCCAAGGCAGACCTGAACCTCCATCTTGATGGTGATTGTTTCCTCTAGGTCTGAAATGACCTGCATGGATTGCTCAAGCAGCTGTAACTAGAACTGTGTCCCTCTGAACTGATGGGTCTTGGAGGAAAGCAATCAGCACACAACACCTGCCTGGGGTATGGCTGTCCCCTAGGCAAGAGATGCAATATCTATGTCAGCCAGTGAGGGGATGAAACATGGCTATTTAGATTCCATACTACTATGAAGCACCTCACCCCTGCTGTACCAGGGAGGGGTGAGGGGGCGGGGGATGAGAAGAGAGATGTCTTTTTTATTGGAATATCCAAAAGAAAGAAAATGAGATAAAAAGGGTGAAGATCAATTATCTTCACCAAACTAGTTGGGAAAAGGATGAGTTTGACTTTCAGTGAATGTTGTGAGGTGGACACCCACTGGGTTCAGCCCTGCTGCCACAGGCAGTAGTAGGGAACAGAGGGAGAACTGTGGCCACATTGCCTTTTATGACTTCACACAAGGAGGCACAGTGTGCATGCAGAGCCCTGACAAACACTGCTATTCAAAAGAATCCAGTCTCTTGAACACAGACACCTACCTCGGGCTTACAATGACACACACACAAAACACAAATTTCTGTACCTGTCCCCTCTTAGTCATTTTGAAGGAGTTTTATTTAGGATTTTAAGATTTAGAATGTTGCAATTCTAATTACTATTAAAAATGTTAATGCATGTTTTAAAATTTTAGTGAGACCCTCAATAGTGTACAGCAATGAGGAGAAATACAGTCTCAGAATACAATAGTGAGAAGTCTCATTTGTCTAGTATAGCCTGTTTAATTATATTGCAATTTACAGAAATGTTGCAAATGTAACAAAACTAAAAATGGCTATGAAATTAAACTGTTTTGTACTTACATTCCAATCAACTGTTGAAAAAAAAGGATGTCTCTTGATTTCTTCAACTCCATCTGAACCAGCTCCTGTAATTATAGGGAACAAAAGTGACTAAATTAAAACCAGCTTCAGTATAAAAATCTCTATACAAAATTGCATTAAAAGCTAGTCACTTGGTTTCTTGGAAAATTGCATGGAATCACTTATTCATGGAATACTGCCTAAGGTTAAGAGTTTCCAAGCAAGATATTTGACTGAGAACAGACTGGCATATAGCTAATCGAATTCATACATGCTGAAGAAAAACCTGGAAAAGGAAAAAAGTGAACTTGTGCCTTGTTTGCTTCTTTGAATATATAAAGGAGCCCTACTCACAGGGCATCTTTATATCTAGCAGTTTACAAAAAATCACGAGTACTTCCCTGAAAACCACTAATTTAATATGAAATCTCCAAACAAGTAATTGGAGACTATGCTTAGGGGAGCATAACAGCGTTTTCTAATCTGCTTCCTGATTTTTTGTTTGGCACCTTAATACATAGTTTTTACTCCAGAATTACAGCCTTTTGGATGGTCTGATAAAGCCACTGTTCCATGCACCTGTGGAGGGCTGCCAGCAAAAACAAGAAAATGGGACAGTATACTAAGCCACAGAAAGGCATATTGAGGGAGCTAAAATAAGAGAAAGGCTACCTTTTTCTGAATTATGGCTTGCTGACATTGTCAGACTAGCAGTATGGGCTACACTGCTGAGGGAAGTCAGCACAATATGTGGTAAAACACTAAGGCTATGATGCACATCCTCTTGCAATTGGCTGGAATACAGATTCAGTGCACAGAATCTTTGGGTGACTAAGAGAAGATCAACTGGTTCCAATTCCTGAAAATTCAATTTATTTGGTGTATCCAAGCAGTTGGCAAGAGCCAATTCATATATATCAAAGCTTCCCTTATAGACTGCATGGCAGCTGCTTAAGTGAACTGGAGCTCTGTAGAATGCTGCATCCAGAATCTAGGTGAATGACTGGTCCAAGAAAGTCATCTTCAGCCTACCTTCCTCTGTCATTTACTCAGGTGAGCCAAATCCAGAACAAACATACTGCAAACTCAAGAAAATATGAGAAAATGAAGTCTGCTGAATAACCAAGAACTGATAGGACTGTTCAATGAAGCTTCACTTAAATTGTTCACAAGTTATGCTGTAGATGGTTCTACTTCAAGACCCAGGTCAAAAAGAACCAACCAAAACAAGTTCACATTACCTAATCTGTTTGATGGGTTCCTTTTAAACAACATCCTTAGAAGGCTTTGCGCTTCAGGGCTAAGGAACTGTGGCATTCCAAGCTTTGCTCTGGAGAAAGAGAATGGAGAAACGATTACTTCAAAATAATGTTTTGCTAAAAACACTCTACACGGGCTCATTAAACTAAGGGTAAGAAACTCTGCCATCAGATCTGTCAATGTGTGTCACAAAGGTAGGGAAATTGTGTGAACAGGATTTCAAATTGAATATTAAAATAACTACCTGTTCAAGAAACTTCTAGAAAAAAGAGCACACAGTGTGGTATGGTGATTTTCAACAAATAGGCTGCTTCAAACTAAAGCTGCATGAAGTACTTAAAGTTGTGTATCCTTGAGGAGATCTAAGGATATCCAAACATGCTGGCATATGACAAAAAGGAAGTATTCATCCTTGCCTATCAGAACCAACTCTTGAAGGCATTTGGAAATAGCCAAAACACCTTTGTAATCTACACAACCACACAAGTCACCTTTTTATTCCTCCACTCATAAAATGCCTCAAGAATTAGATCATAAAGTCATTAGAGAAAGCCAATGGGGTCAACTTCACAGAGATTATTTTGTAAGGACAATTACTAAATTTAAAACAACGTAAGTGATTTGAACAATTTTTTTAATAATTGAAGTGTCTAGTTCAGCCTGAAATTTCTAGGTAGAATTGTTATACATGTACATATTCATTATGCCACAAATCCTGAAATAGGTGGTGAACTAATCAATCTTCTGTATCAATGCTGCTATACATTTTTGACAAACACTCCCTCTGCCATGCAGTCAGGACTAAAACCCCTTTTCTTTAGCACCCATCCACCTCAGAAGGTCCTAGAAGTCTAACCATTTGAGCTGCAGGATACCCCTCTGACTACTCACAAAAGCAATAAATTCTTGCTCCCTCAGTTAAAGAGTGGCAAAAGAGTACAGTTAGGACTTGTTTACCAATCACCACTGTACACTTGTCTTACTGTTTTTACAACATGGATTAAACAATT
The DNA here is from genome assembly GCF_007399415.2 of Gopherus evgoodei. Lineage (NCBI taxonomy): Eukaryota > Metazoa > Chordata > Testudines > Testudinidae > Gopherus > Gopherus evgoodei. The sequence goes on along the minus strand of NC_044330.1, from coordinate 80,462,424 downwards.
TTATATAGAAAGTGTGTGTATACACACTTATGTACACAGAGAGAATAGCATAAACAATCTGCATAAAATAGGTTGTTTTGTTTTTATATAAGCTATGTTGTAACAAAGAAACAGCGTACAGACAGGTAAATAACTCTAGTGTACTTTACTGCCCTATTTTTAATACTAACTTCACACAAACACACACACACAATCTTACACTTACTTTTTTCAGTTTTAAGCCTTGGAAATATTCTCCAGTATCTACATTGCTTGTGATCAAATTCTTACTTTTGTGTTTGACATTTTATAATTTCACATCCTGAAAGTGAGCAAACTACAATACACAAGCTAAAGCATAATATCTATAGCTACATTTTCTGTTACTTTCAAAAAATAAGGGTAATTCTATTAAAAAAATACTTACTTTAGTATCATATTCATAGTTTCATTTCGATCTTTACCTTGAAATGGCAGCGTACCAGTAAGCATTTCAAACTGAAAAGAACAAATGTTTAATCAACATCAAGTGGTTAGTTATTTTAAAAGTACTCTTACAAGATTTTAATTAACATGGTATTCCACTTATACTACACACACTAAGACCTGAGAAGCCTTCAGGGTGATTAGCAAATACATACTAATTTTAATTTTTAAAATATCCAAAAAAGTTAAACATTTTCTCTTTGAAGGCAATTTACATGACAATCAATATCAACAGTAGATGGGATAAAAAGATGATGTAGAACACCTTGGAGGGTTTTGCAGACTAATGGTGGTTCATGGACCATAATTCAAAAGCTACTTGAGGAGTCAAATGGAATTCTCCTTGAAGTCATGTACTGCTACACTACAAAAAAGTAGCCAAAAAATGTGTTTGCCTTTATTTTTCCTCCTCAGTACAAATGCTAATGGTGTAACAATTTACTGTCCGCAACAGCACAAATATTATTATTACTGGTGTACTCCACTTTTCCATGTTGTTCATTCAACAGGCTTGTAGTTAAACTCAGTTTTTTTGTTTTTTTTTCCTAATGTAAATACTAAGCAATGTGTCAAAGAAACTTTCAAACTGAAGCCTAACAACCACCTAGGAAAGTGACTGAATAAAATTGTTCTGGACTGCTACAAAGTCACATATATGTCCATGGTCCTTAGAGCAAGAATTGGCAACCTTTGGCACATGGCTCTCCAGGGTAACCACTGGTTCGGCCAATTGTGGTGCCCACTGGCCACAGTTCACCGCTCCAGGCCAATGGGGGCGGCAGGAAGTGGCAGCCGGCACATCCCTTGGCCTGTGCTGATTCCCACAGCTCCCATTGGCCTGGGACTGCAAACCATGGCCAATAGGAGCTGCGGTCAGCTGAACCAGCAGATGCGGCAGGTAAACAAACCGGCCCACCAGGGTGATTACCCTGGAGAGCCACGTTCCAAAGGTTGCCGATCCCTGCCTTAGAAGTATGCATTTCCTTAAAGGTATAAACAAGTCAAGGTTCAACTTATTTCAAAACTATTGTTTCTTCAGTATAATCTAGTTACCAACTTCTCCCAGGTCTTCCCTTTAACCTAAAGTTGTCCTAATTCGGCTTAGGCAAGTTTATTCTAAATAAATTTAACATTACTCTGTGGAGGCATGCAGAGTATTTGACTGCAAACAACATTATGCAATTAATCATACAGTACCATAAGAACACCAAATGACCACCAATCAGCACTCTGGTTGTGGCCTCGCCTGTTTACTACTTCAGGTGCCATGTATTCTACAGTACCACAGAAAGAGTAGGCCTTCTTTTCTTGATCTACTGATTCTTTGCTGAGTCCGAAGTCTACAACAACAGCATTACAGAGATATATCTAGTAAAGAACTTTAAAAACAGCTTTTTATACAATAATTTTATATTTTGGATTCAAACCACCAAAGATTGTTTATGAGTAAAGAAATAGTTATCCTAAAGCTCACTGGAGAATGAAAGTTAAATAGTACATTACACAATTGATTGTACAGTGCCAGGAACATTTGAAAGTGAACTGAAAGTCTTAGTGACCATTACTGTTGCTAAGTACATCTGCAATTAGGTATTTAAAACTTTACATACTTAGAACCTTAAAATTATGAAAGGTTCTGCTTTTATTTTTCTTATTTGCTGAGACTTTGCTGCCTGCTTTATAGGATGGAAAAACTTGATTTAAAGAAAAATGTTTCATCGTAGAAAACACCAAGTACTAAGGCCATGTCTACACTTTCAAGCTTGCAGCAGCACAGCTGTACCAATACAGACATGCCGCTGAAAGAGCTCTCGTGCAGTCACGATATGTCGAGGGGTGAGAGCTCTCCCAACAACATAATGAAACCAGCCCAACAAGTGTTGGCAGCTTTGTCGGTAGAAGAGTGTCTCCCACCGACACAGCGCTGTGCATATGGACACTTATACAGGCAAAACTCATGTCACTCGTAAGGGTGTTCTTTTCATACTGCTGAGCGACAAAAGTCTTGCAGACATATCTGCTGGTGTAGACATGGCCTTATTTTACCAAAAACAGCTTATGTAAAAATCAGACTTAAGGTATTTCTACACTTAAAAAGCTACAGCAGCACAGTTACACCACTGCAGCGTGGATACTCCAGTGTAGACGCTACCTCCGCTGACAGGAGAGATTCTCCCATCAGCAAATAGGTAATCTACCTCCCTGAGAGGCAGTAGCTAGGGGCTGGTCTACACTGGGGGGCGGGGGAAATCGATCTAAGATACGCAACTTCAGCTACGTGAATAGCGTAGCTGAAGTCGAAGCATCTTAGATCGAGTTACCTACCGTCCTCACGGTGCAGGATCGACATCCGCGGCTCCCCCTGTCGACTCCGCTACCGCTGTTCACATTGGTGCAGTTCCGGAGTCGACAGGAGCTCGTTCAGAGATCGATATATCGCGTCTAGATGAGACGTGATATATCAATCCTCAAGAAATCGATTGCTACCCACCGATACGGCCGGTAGTGAAGACGTACCCTAGGTCAAAAGAAGAATTCTTCTGTTGACCTACCACTGTCTACATCGGGGTTTACTACTCCAGATATACATAAACTTGTCAAAGTCAGACTTGTTTATATCAAGTACACCTCTCAGTTCTCTTTTCCATTGTAAGAAGGAAAATGGAATTTTATAAGTGCTTGTTAATTCAAAAAGCTGCCTTACAAGCAGCTTCCAAATGCTGATGGAAAAGAAAAGCCTCCAAGAATTACAAGAATTATTTTCCTTTGGACCTAAGTTGAAACTGAATTTAAGTATTGGTGTACCCTACAAAACAATATAATCCCGTAATCCTGATTTTCTCACTACCCCCCATTTTTCCACTAGTCCCTGCTCTGTGAAAGCCCCAAATGGCTAAGGTGTTTGTGGTCTGGAAGGTGCAGTTAATCTAAATTAAATCCCTCAATTTAGATTTTTGGCATTTCAAGAGAAGCAGAAAGCAAGAGAGAAAACCCCTCAGAAGCTGAAGGAGTCCAAGAGAATGGTATCCAGAAATCAATAATATTGTATAGGGATTCAAATCCCCGATGTTGCCTAAGAGTCTAAAGCAAGTCTGAAACAAAAACACATCCTTTTAAATAATGAATATCCAGTAATTCTGTGATCTAAGCAAAGCCCATTTAGCTAAAAGTTCTATCAGAAAGAATAAAAGATTACAAGTAAAACTATTGTGTATATACATTGCACTAAATGGATGAGAGTTTAAATAATGAATTTCTTTTTAATCTTGCAAGGTGGTTCTAATGGCTGTTAGTATTTATACAGCACAGCATACAGTGGACTTTATGATATAATCTAAGTGGTAATTTTATTATAATTTTAATATGGTAATATCATTTAAGAATAAACTAGTTCAGAACACTTTGTACATATCCAAATGTTTATAATGCAAGTCTTGTTGGTTTCCTAAAAGGAAATAGCACCATTTTTTCCAGGGCCGGCTCTAGCAATTTCGCCGCCCCAAGCACGGCGGCACGCCGCGGGGGGCGCTCTGCCGCTCACCGGTCCTGTGGCTTCGGTAGACCTGCCGCAGGTGTTTCTGCGGATGGTCCGCTTGTCCCGCGGCTCCGGTGGACCTCCCGCAGACACGCTTGCGGCAGCTCCACCGGAGCCGCGGGACCAGCAGACCGTCCGCAGGCATGCTTGCAGCAGGTCCACCGGAGCCACCTGCCGCCCTCCCAGCAACCCAGCAGAGCACTCCCAGCGGCGTGCCGCCCCAAGCACGCACTAGGAGTGCTGTGGCCTGGAGCCGGCCCTGATTTTTTCTTGTAATACAGAATTTTTCTGCACCTTTGTTTTTAAACTGATTAGACTATAATTTCTGAAATCACATTTTTTTAAAGAACATGTCTGCACGAAATCTTTCTTTCCTTAAAAGACCGAGTCAGCATATTGATATTTCAGCTTTACTGAACCTCTGCCTTGCTCAATCGCATTAGCTGTTGATCTTCAGATAAAGAGACATTTTATAATCAACCTTGCTATAATCTCAACAGTAGTTTATTTTTGTTATTGATGAAGAGTCATCTGAAATTTACCTTATTTTTAAAAATGGAAGTTTATAAACAATTTCTAAAACCATTTTACCCACAGAAATTAACCTTTTCAGTGGTTTTTGTTTTTTATTTTTGGTTTAACACAAATAAGATGGCTCCAATCCTGCCATCTAATCCACATGGGCAGATCTCACTCATGTGGAGTCACAATAACTTCAATGGGATTATGCACAGGCATAATAGTCTCCTAGTGCAGATCAGACTGCATAATCTAGGGCAGGGGTAGGCAATCTATGGCACGAGTGCCGAAGGCAGCACACAAGCTGATTTTCAGTGGCACTCACACTGCCCAGGTCCTGGCCACCGGTCCAGGGGGCCCTACATTTTAATTTAATTTTAAATGAAGCTTCTTAAACATTTTTAAAACCTTATTTACTTTACATACAACAATAGTTTAGTTATATATTATAGACATAGAAAAAGACCTTCTACAAATGTTAAAATGTATTGCTGGCACGTGAAACTTTAAATTAGAGTGAATAAATGAAGACTCGGCACACCACTTCTGAAAGGCTGCTGACTCCAGATCTAGGGCTATATCCGTTAATTACTGTTAAATAACTGTTAAATTAAGTACTGGTATATCAAGATTGTTATACAAGAAATTATATGGAACTCCACCGTAAAATACCTAATTTCATTAAAATATTTAAGAGCTATACTATTAAATTTTACCTACCTGTTAACTTGATATGTCCTGCTTCATCAAGCAAAATGCTGAAAATTAAAATTCACATTCACCAATACACGTAACAGGAATATTTATATAAGACATTTTAAACATAGTAGCTAAAGACAGATCTGAACCAATCTCCCAATCTTTAATTTAATAATGCTGTACATTATATTTCAATCAATGCATATATTTAACTATTAAACCCAATACATACAGCTTATAAAAACATCTTTTACTCCATTTTATATAATTATAGAGATGTATAATGAAAATGCAAAGAAATAATTAAACAAAATACATGTAATAGTGGATAAAATAAATTTTACTTTACTTTTCTGGCTTCAGATCCCTGTATACAATCCCCAAGCTGTGTAGATGATCCAAAGCAAGGGCCAGTTCTGCGAGGTAGAATTTCACATCTTCCTCTGTAAACATAACCTAATAAGAACTGTATAGATTTACCTTCAGATCTTGTCAGTTTCTAATACTGCAATCTAAAAACAGACAGTTCTTCTGCTTCCCTAAATTGAAATATTTCTCATAACTACTACATTCCACAAATTCTCAGATGACAATGTTACTTAATACAGGTGATATGCAAGAATAAAACTATCAACTATGAAGTTTTCTGTATATCTAACCCTGAAATTATTTTATGCTGTTCCTCACAATCCAGCTCTTACAGAATTTAAAGTAAAACTAAATGTTATTGCAACTGTAAGGTAGCATAGTTAAAGGAAAGTTAAGTTTTGTATCTGACTTGCTGGTTTACCAGTGTTCATTCAGCCACAATGCCCTATACAAAGCACTTCCTATTCCTGTTTTTCCAGTTTAACATGTAATTTGATATACTATTGCTTACAACAGTACAAAATATACAGGATGTGTAATTGTAACCTTAAAATTTTATATTCCCATTTTATAGTTTTCAATTGAGTGATGTTAACACTATTAAGACTTTTTATTATTATTATTACTGTGTATACTCGATCATAAGCCAGTTCATTTATAAGCCGACCCCCCGCAAGATGGATAAGTAAAAACAGAAAATTTTTATGACCCGTTCATAAGACGACCCTATAATTCAGGGGTCAGCAAACTCTGGCTCCCGGGTCATCAGGATAAGCCACTGGCAGCCTGAGATGGTTTGTTTACCTCGAGCATCCACAGGCACGGAGGTAAACTTAAGTAAACAACGTGAGGGGACAGGGCCGAGCAGCACGGCTGCAGCCTGATAGTCCCAGAGCTGCAGCTGCTTCAGAGGCTAGAGGGAGAGCAGTGTGGCCAGAAGCAGAGACACTCTGGCCCTGCCTCTTCCGTTCTGTCTCTGCTAGCTTATGAAGGAGTACATACAGTAAGTTTCCTTCTAAAAAAGGAATTGCCTGTTCCTAAAGTTAAATTCATACTTCACTGAGGTGAATGAGGTTGAAGAATGGACAGAATCTGCACATCATTTACATGAACAGAGATGCATTCAAACCTTTTCTGCTCCCTTTTTTTGGAGGGATTGAACATTTTGCTACAAGGTTGGGTTAAACAGCAACAGCACATCTTTCCATTTTGATGGTCGTATTTTGTCAATGGGAAAAAAATGAGATCCAGGAATTTTCTTCTTTAGTTTGCCTGCCTCTCTCCCTTATCACTATGGCTTTTCATGTAAAAGAGCCAAAGATGTTTGGGCACAGTCTCTACTTATTCGCCCCCTAGCCCGGTGTAACAGAAGTAGAGGTGTTCTCTGGCAGCCAAGAGATTATTCACTCTCCTTATTCTAGACCTGCTTCAATATATTCTAAGACTTTCAAGTACTTAACTCCTTCAAAAATCACAGCAGCGGTGTTGCCAACTCATGATTTTAAGTCTCATGGTATTTACTGATCTTCTCAAAGCCCTGAATCCTGGGGTCAGGTGATTATGAAAGAATCTCAGCTTTCATTTAAAAACAAGTTTGTAGCCTTACTGATTGTATGTATATATGCGTGAGAGCTTTTTACACACACACACGTCTCTCTCTCTCTCTCTCTCTCTCTCTCTCTGTGTCTGTCTTCCTCCAGCTTCCCTTTCTCTCTCTCTCTAGATATATCATTTTCAAATGCTTTGGTAATACTGTAATAGGTATACATACAAAATATAAACCATTTAGACAGTCTCTGCACAGACAGAAAATCAGTCTGAGGGAGGACTATTTCAATGGCCATGATTCTCCACTACATCACAGGGGACAGAGTGGAGGAGGTAGTGGGATCATCTCTGCTCATTTTGTGCAACCTGGCCTATCAGACAAGAAATTCATGCTCTAAATGCCACATATAACCCAGGATACTTGAATATATATTCAGTCGTACCTAGCCAAATGTTACACCAAGGGAGGTTAGTAGTGCCTAGACAAGGAGGTTGAGGGATTCATTCACATAAAATAAGAAATAACCAGTCACATATGTGGGGTACAGATAAAGCATTGCCTTACCTATATACAATACCATGTACACTAGCTGGTTGACCCTGCATGACTGGGGCCTCAACAGGATTGAGAAAAATATATTTGCCCTCAGAAACACAGTGAGTTCTCCCATCTGCTCTCACTACTTGCTCTTTCTTTCACCACCTTTCTTCACTTAGGCCAGGTCCACACTACAGCGTTAAATCGATTTAAACAGCGTTAAATCGATTTAACGCTGTAACCGTCCACATTACAAGGCACTTAAAATTGATTTTAAGGGGTCTTAAAATCGATTTCTGTACTCCAGCTAAACGAAAGTACCCCTAAAATCGATATTACTATATCGATTTAGGGTTAGTGTGGACGGAAATCGAAGTTATTGGTCCCATTCTTTTACTGAGCTACCCAGAGTGCACCGCTCTGGAAATTGATGGTAGCTTGGGACCATGGACGCACACCACCGAAGTAATGTGCCCTAGTGTGGATGTGTAAAATCGATTTTATAAACCCCGTTTTATAAAATCGATTTTACTAATATTGATTTTAAGCTCTAGTGTGGACGTACCCTTAGTGTTATGGCATACATATTACTTTACCATTTTGATTTAACATGCTGGTACCATACAGCTACACAGACAGTCATTATCTGAGGAAACGATAACATAACTAGTAATAACTTCAAGCATTTTGGAGGATCTATATTCTTAGATTTTTTATTTTTTTTAGCTCTTTAAAACCTCAAATTATATTCCAAGATGAACTATTCTCCATTTGCTGAAATCATTGAGAGTGTGAAGGAGCGGAGAAACTTTGTTCATTTAGTCTCCTTATATAGGACTAGTTAGTCTTGTATAAACAGTGTTGATTAAGCTTAATAATATACATCAGTGTTTGGAACTGAATACAAGATGTACTCTTATTGCTGAACAGCTCTGCTCAAGATTACTACTCCTAATTTGAACAGCACACAGGTATTACAGTAGTTTATGTCATGTCAATGTTTTATGCAACAGAAATAAAAGGCTTAAGTTCTTTTATAGTGCCCACAAAGAAAGCTACAGTCCTCTCTCCTATTTTTGAATTAAGAATGAAGTACAATGAACAAAAATGACTATTACAGTCCAAAGATACAAAGGAAGTTTCCAAATCTCCAAATACAATTATTCTAATTATTACTTTGCAACCTAACAATTTTGCACAAATTCATTTTAAATATGATTTTTTTCCTGCAAATGAAATGTGGCAAAAGTCAACAAATTGCATTGTTTTATTTCTGAAGTGAAAGCTCCAGTAATAGCACTTTATTGGATGGATATCAGCCATTTTCTGCATTGCAGCCGAAAAAGTCCCAAATTAACACTTTAAATATCTCAACAGCTAAACATTCAAAAACAATTTCAGATATGCCTGACTATCCATGAGTGGGATGGTTTCAAGTGGCCCTAGGAACCGGTACCCCCTCAATCATCATGGGTCATTCACTTTCCATTGCCATGTGGTATAGCAATAAAAAATGGTTGTTTTTAAAACTATCATGTTTTCTTTACAGAAAACATCTCAGGTGTCTTAAGATACAAAATGAAATGTTAAAAAAACCATAGTACTTTAGAAACTATATGAAGTTTGTTGAAAACCAAAAATAAACTTGAGTAATAATTGACCTCCAAATTACTGCTTATTTCTTTACTCCTAAAAGAGAGATTTATGCCTTTTTCAGATACCCAGCCAATATTTTTACAGTCAGATTTGCACCCTTCATTTAAGTTAACTATTTTTGAGGATCAGTAAATTCTAGCTGCACTATCACAAGACCTGAACTCATTTCCTATTATACTGAGATTTCTTAAGAGAGACATCTCAGATCAAATGGAAGTAGAGATTGACCACTTTCCGGCTTTATGCCTCATTAATTCTTAACAGGTCTGCTGACTCCTAGAAATAGACAACTCTCTCAATATTTTCATAGCACAGCCACAGGATATTCACATTGAGTTTAGTTGTTAAATACTGAGAGATCAATACTGCAAGCTAATAAAAGGAGTTCAGTGTAATTTTAGGGCATGTACTAGGTAAGCTCACTTAGTTCCCTGCCCCATCCCCAATATGTAGCTTAACTTTAGGAAACAGATGCACTGAGAAAATCCAACTCATTGGTTCTTAAAGATTAAGGATACTAATTTGAAACTACTACTGACAATCTATTTCACATCAAAAGTCAATCAGCCAGCTACTTCGCCCAATTTTAGACAATGTCCTCTGTTAGACATTATCAAAAGGAATGTCTTGAAATCATATGGAAGCAGATTTAAAATCTTGACTTGTGAAATTTATGAAGCACTAAAAACTCTCATTATGAAGATATTTTCAAAAGTTGAATTAAACACCTAGAATTTTTACAGAAAAGTTTTCAAAACCAGAAATATTTCTTAGCTTGAAATATTACAAATGTATCATTACAGTCCGCATGCAATTTCACAGACTGACAGATTTAAAGACATGTCATCAGAGCAGTACAATTAACATCCCTCCCCAAACAAACAATAGTGAGCTGTCAATTAAGGTTGTGATTTTTCCAAAATTGAAAAAAGTATTTTACCTAGAAAAAAATATTCCAGATTCAAGAAACTAAAATGATTCAACAGACTCTCAGGGGCAGCTAAACTGACATCAGGCTCTAATTACACTTCTGTTCTTTATTATATAAACCTGATTTACCTCAATTAGGTCTCTATGCAACAAGACCACTTTTAGATTAGAGAATTTGGTATGGGAGGTACAGAAAAGAAATTTTAGACCAATTATCAATAAAAATCTGACACCGAGGTTTCTTAAACTATGGAACATTGTCCCACGGGATGGAGATATATATAAATGAAAGTTCAACTGAGTTCCTAAAAATGAATGGGTGAAGAATTAGAGAAAAAGACATAAGGAGCAACCCCGTATTCACAGGGGGTTAGACAAGGATGACATTTTCCAGCTCTAATTTCTGTGCTTCTTTGAAAAATTTTTTACTATTGTATTCAGTTAAAATGTAGGTACTTACCTCTTTGGATAATCGTGTGAATACATCTCCTCCCCTGAGAAAATCCAATATTAAATATAGCTTTCCTTCGGTCTGAAAGGCTGATTTTAAAACATCACAAAACTTAATGGATAGTTTTATATGACAATAGTGAAATTAGACAATACTCAGGCATTCTAAGACTTATTTTAGGGTAATAGAGCACAGTTACTTCTGAACTGAGGTAATTCAATTAGGCATGACAGATTCATATGAACTAGTGAAATTTGTGAACTCACCTGAATAATTAACACCACATGAATACTACACCAAAATGTACTATATTCATTTGAGAAATGTAATTTAGTTTTCTAATGTTGTTAATATTTTGTGCAGAGAAGTTTGAAAAAGGAGACCACTACTAATATACTGCAAAGTCTTTGTGACAAGAGATCTTATTACAGCACTGCCGTTCTATTACATCTTTGCTAAACACGGGGAGACCCCAATATTTGTACAATAATTATGTTTTTAATTATTGATATGGGAATTAATGAGATTCTACTGTAATAAAATTTGCCCACAAGTTGTTAGGACCTAACGTAACAGTTTGAAAAATTAAGAGATTAGGAATTCAAACAAATAATCCATGCACCACCATGCCGACTGGTGTGCCAGTCCCAGGTTTTATACTGGCTGAATGTTACTGTACCTAAATTATTGCAAAGTATTGATTTTAAAAATGTAAAAGAAAAAAATCTGTGGGACATTTTGCAAAATTTGTCAAAAGTCTTTGGGGAGCTTAATACTAGTACACGCATTCAAAAATTATGAAAGTGTTATATGGCTGTGATGGGGTGTTGTATTCCTCATACTGGCCCTGAGAAGGTTGAATTAGGCCAGGCAGACCCAACCAACCAATTAAGCTCCAAGTCATGAAGAGGAGGCTGTGCTTCCTGGAAGAAGAGGAGCCTGCAAGGTGAGAAAGGATGACTGATAGGGACACTGCCAGAGAAGGACAGAGCTAATCCCCAGGACTGCCACGAGGAGGACCCATGATCAGTAAGTGGACCCCGTGGCAATGGCATAAAGATTGAAAAATATACAAGGGATAAGATGCTGTGTGACTTGCTCATACGTACGTGCAGTGAATGGGAGAAGCACAAGAAGCCTCTTACTCCAAACCCTTGCACTGCCCATAAAAAGTCAAGTAATTACATTTTAAACTTAGCGATACATTTTAACATACTCTTTAGCCTCTTGGGAGAAGCACTATCCTGATCTGAACTACATTGGAACAGATAAACACGTACATATGAGAAATATATCCCTGAGAGGTTTGCAATTCATCTCAAGATGTGTTCAAATCTTACAGAAAGTCAGACAAAAGGCCTAAATGACAAGCCTTTACACCATGCACAGGCTGTCATTACAGAATGGACTGGGCAGATACTTTGACACAGAGTGAGGTGTAGACCACAATAGTGAAAACTGAGGTATACTCAGTAATTATAAAAGGAATGTTTACATAAGTGAGGTACATTCAAACCTCTCAAGGCAGGAATACCGGTTCTGTTAAACTCTGCAGAGGTTAATGCTTCAGAAAGGTTGGATTGATGTTTATCTGCTAATGTCACTTTTTTCCAGCAAATGTGTTTTCCTTATTGTCCTTAGTTACATACTGGAAGGTAGAAATTTCTAGTCATCTATGCCTAGCTTTCACATTATCTGTACCTGCTTACAGTAACTGTTAACAAAAGTAAGGCAGAATAAGATTACATTTGACGTGCTTAATGAAAGCTAGGTTTTAGAGCAAATGCACTCCAACTATTAAGAAAGAGATGACTAATGCCCTTAACAGCTAATCCTGCCAAAAATATATAGGCAACAGAACAAAAATACCAACCATAGTGCAGTTTGACGATAAATGGATGATTTACTTCTACTAATATATCTCTCTCCATCTTTGTACGAACTCTATCTCGTACTGAAAAAAAGCAGAATAGTAATAAATAATTCTCTATTTCAGCACGGTGAAGGTAGGATGGGAAGCAGTAAAAAGTAAGTTCTAAATTTCCAGACAAATATAAAATAATCTTTATTTACCCTTTAAATCATTTCTTTTTCTTTTGAGATATTACATTTTCCCCTCCTACCTCTATATATTTTAATCTTTCTAAATTCCGCAACATATCCAGCTATATTTTGTGATCTAGCAAGTTTCTTTTCAAAAATAGTAAAAAAATTGGGGAAGGCTGGGTAGGGTTTTTTGGGGGGAGGAAGGAGGCTTCAGCTAACTTCAACTTCTGGATTCTGCCCCCTGTGAATACGTATTGTCTATTAAGATTATATTTTGGATTTTCTATCAGTAATACCTCATGCCCAAATGTAACCCACAGTGAAGCAGAGTCCAGTGAAGAGTCTTGTAAAGACAGAAATACCTTATAATTTGGCTTACTTTGCTTTCCATAATAAAGCAAGGTTGACTCAAAACTTGACAAATCAAGTTTTGACTAAATGAGAACCATGGAAAATACAGGAAAACTGTTTCTCTGTAATTCTCTTGCTGTAATAAAAAAAATGCTAAATGGACTTACAGAAGGTTAATATGAAAAAAAATTGAAGTAATCTGGACAGGTTTGAAATAATTCTTAAGGCATGGCCTCAAAAAGATTAATAAAAAACAGATGTCAAAGAAAGGATTGACTTCACTGAAGGAACAGCTTGTTTAAGACAGAGGGCTATTAAATACAAAAATATTTACAATACTGATTTCAACACAAGAAACAACAAAAGTATTTTCCAAGACCATTATAAAGAAAACACACTTACCTTTTAGAGAAGCTTTTTTCAACACTTTCATTGCATAAAGCTGCCCAGCATCAGGACCAATTATTTTCCTCACAAGAAAAACCTGACCCAAAAAAATTTCATATTTCAAATTATTGCAAAAATTGCTATATATAACAGTGATCTAGTTTGAACAAAAAATTATTACATCATGATCTGTTTTAGTATGAGGAAAAGAGAACAGACTATGCACGAAATCATAGCCTCCATAGGAAAAAAACTAAGATGAAGGGGGTAGGAAAGAGAAAATCAGCAGGTTTTCACAATACATCATCTTTTTGAGAAAGTAATTATTAAATCTAGTAAGGGACTATGGGATCTTCTTTTGGCTGGGTGTAGGAAGTAGCACTAGATACTAGGACACACACCTGTGCATGCAGAGCAACAAAAGTAATTGCACTCTCACCTCCCCAAGTAACAGGACTGCAGGTGGTAGAAACCCCCAAGGTTCCTGAAGTAGCTAGACCTGTGCCCCAGGCACTTGTTAGTTTTTCTACAGAGATCAGCTTAAATCAATGCTTACAGAATGAATATTAACTTACATGCCAAGAACCAACATATTTTATATTAGTGTGTTAGGAAAGGGCAGCAAAGGGTGTCCCTAGCTCCGGGCTTGTCTACATCACAAAGTAGCAGCGCTGGTGAGGGGGTTACAGCGCTGCAACTTAGGAGGTGTACACATCTGCAGGGCATCACCAGCGCTGCAACTCCCTGTTTGCAGCGCTGGCCGTACTCCCGTTTTGTCTCGGGTGTAGAGGATCCAGCGCTGGTGATCCAGCGCTGGTAATCAAGTGTAGACACTTACCAGCGCTTTTCTTGACCTCCGTGGAATAAGCAGGTATCCCAGCATACCTGAGGAAGCCTCTGGTAATCAAGCAGGTCTCCTTCCCCGGTTTGCTCTCGCGTTCCCCGAACCCCCGAGCAAGCAGGTCTCCTTCCCTGCGGTTTGCAGGGGGGTTCGGGGAACGCGAGAGCAAACCGCGGCGAAGCTGGTCTCCTTCCCCGGTTTGCTCTCGCGTTCCCCGAACCCCTGTGCAAGCAGGTCTCCTTCCCTGCGGTTTGCAGGGGGGTTCGGGGAACGCGAGAGCAAACCGCGGCGAAGCTGGTCTCCTTCCCCGGTTTGCTCTCGCGTTCCCTGAACCCCCATGCAAGCAGGTCTCCTTCCCTGCCGTTTGCGCTCGCGTTCCCCGAATCCCCGAGCAAGCAGGTCTCCTTCCCTGCGGTTTGCAGGGGGGTTCGGGGAACGCGAGAGCAAACCGCGGCGAAGCTGTTCGCCTTCCCCGGTTTGCTCTCGCGTTCCCCGAACCCCCCTTGAAGCCGCCCAACAGCGCTGCAGTGTGGCCACATCTAACACCACTTGCAGCGCTGGTTGCTGTAAGTGTGGCCACTCTGCAGCGCTGGCCCTATACAGCTGTACTAATACAGCTGTAACAACCAGCGCTGCAAAATTGTAGATGTAGACATACCCTCCGTCTCCTTCCCTACAAATGCTATATAACCTCAAATACATAGAGGCTTCACATAAAGGTCTCTGAATCTGGAGTGTGAGAAGGGAGTGGGGAAATACACCATGTAAGATCAAGGCCCTGCCACCTTGGAGGGTGTGGCGGAGCAGAAGTCCAGAAGTTTTACTACCATTTTGCCCCTCAGTGTGCTTAGATTTGGACAGTATGATCTTGCAGAATAACAACGATCAGAAAAATCACGTGCTATGGATTATGTGCATTTTCATTATCCAAACATATGACTACGAGCTCTCCTAGCATAACTACTGAATTATCTTTTCTAATATGTTTCAATGAGCCAACTTTTACTATATTATCATAACATTAAAGCCCAGTCATAGGTATATCTCCATATATATTTATTTAAACCTTTCTCATAGAATTGGAAGGGATCCTGAAAGGTCATTGAGTCCAGCCCCCTGCCTTCACTAGCAGGACCAAGTACTGATTTTTGCCCCAGATCCCTAAGTGGCCCCCTCAAGGATTGATCTCACAACCCTGGGTTTAGCAGGCCAATGCTCAAACCACTGAGCTATCCCTCCCCCCTTAAGAGTATGCTAACAAAAATCTCAGATTCAAAAGTGTTTTCATTCTTATATTCTGCCCAGATTTTCAACACCAGAAGCAAAAAAATATACCACTCTGTTTATGGTTTTAATTAGAAGTGGTTAACTAAAAGTATAATTAATCTAATAAATAAAATCTTTTCCATTCCAAGATCAGGCCTTCTTCATCCCTTTCTATTGACTTTTGATTATTTAGTCAGTCGGTCAGAGATGTTCTAAACATAAGCCTATCCGGATGAAGGATTGTTACCTTTTTAATTTTTGCCCAGTGACTGACATAGTGCCCTGTTTTCATTCTTAAATTACCGGTACTCTTTGAGAAGCCAAAAGTATCAAGGGCAGCATGTCAAACCTCAGTGGATGAAAAAAATCTGAACTAAGATTGTGACAATGTATTAGTTGCTAATAAAAAAGGAATTAGTGAGCTACAGATAGTACATCAGACAGAAGGTAGATATTTACAAATATTTTCATGTTAGCAACAGTGTAACACCTTACCACACATTTATTTAAAGCAGAAAGTTTTCATAACGTTAATATTTTTGCCAATTATTCACTAACGGCAAGCTTCCAGAAGGTCTAAAGTAAAGTATTACACTTTTCCCCTGACTCTACTACTGGCACAGGTTTATTACTGTGCATGTGATGGTCTGGCAATGGGCAGACTGATTGGTGAAGGGATATATTTGTCTTAGAAAGACAGACAGAACTGGATCAGTTTTTTTTTTAAAAGGGGGAGGGATAGCTCAGTGGTTTGAGCACTGGCCTGCTAAACCCAGGCCTGTGAGCTCAATCCTTGAGGGGGCCATTTAGGGATAGGGAGCAAAAATCTGTCAGGATTAGTTCTGCTTTGAGCAGGGGGATGGACTAGATGACCTCCTGAGGTCTCTTCCAACCCTAATAGTCTATGATTCTATTGAAAGGTTTTTGTTTTTTTAACTCCAGAACAGAATTGGTACATGGACTTTAAATCAGATTTGAAGAAAAAAATGTCTGCAAAGGAATTAAATGGTTAATCCTAAAATGTGGCTAGCTACTTTAATATTTAATGTATGCATTTCCAATTTTGTAGTGTTCATTTACTGTCCCAGACATCTGATATTTCAATTCCCGCACGGAATGGGACAAGATAAAGTAGGTTCTGTAGTAAAAGAAAACATCAAATCCAATTTATCATTAGAAATGTGACACCACCAAATATTCAATTAGGATGCTTTTACTTAATATTCTTTGTTTCAAATCACTTCAGATAAATACAGTACAATAAAAAACAAAAACAAAACAAAACAAAACATATTTCATGGGTTGAAAAAAGATGTGAAGTTTCTCTTGCTATAGATCTACATATGCCCAGTGAGAGGTTTGTTATTCTTTCCTCCAGCTATAGCTGTTGACCACTAAATACAAGTGTCTGCCTCTGAACAGCACAAGGAGTTTTTTAAAAAAATTCATATGAAATGACTGCATTTTAGACCCAAAACAATCTTTTTCTTTAAAAAAAAAAAAAGAACACAACAACCCATGACTTCCACACTAGCCCTTGCTGTTTTTGAAAGTCAGAGAACACTACTGCAGTATTTTGACAGTTTTTTGCTATCAGACTAATGTAGGCAATACAGCTACACAATTGCCAACAAAATCATGGTGGTTAAAATTAAAAAAGATCCTATACTTAGATAAAAAAGAAAGAAAAAACAAATAAAAGAGAACTGCAACGTGGTAGTCTTCCTCCCACTTCAGTCTTAGAAAAGTATCCGCAAATAACGAATGAAATCTCCAGAAGCTGGAGACTCATCTCGCTAGACAATGAAAACTGTTTACTTATCAGAACGTCCAGAGTCTACGAAAATCGAATTCCTTGCTCCAATCAGCTACATACATCCAACCACTGCCTTTCTTTGCCCCTCCACCCACTAAACCCTATAAGCCTCCAAGCTGACCTAGCTACAGAATCCAACAGTCTCTGTTAACTGCTCTGGACACTCCATTCAAGTTTTCTTCACAAAGCCAAAAATGTACATGCATTTTGATTCCTATCCATATTATTGTGGTGCTTTAATAGCTTAGCTGTTCATCCAAAGCTTTCATGTATCTAAACAGTGATGAGCAAATACACATCAAATAATCTATTCATTATGTAAATAAAAGATTGCAAAGATTCAGGAGAACTAGAGTCTTTTGATTTCACAAAGTCATCTGAGAAATAGGTCCTTCTCCTCTCACTTGCCCCTCAACCACCCATTTCATTTTCCATTCTTCCCCCTACTGTGGCAAAGAACCCCCATCTGAAGGGTGGCACAGAATGCTTGGAAGGAGTACATGCAGCATGTGCTGCAACAGCAGAGATTAGGCCTGTCTCCCCCTGCTGGTTTTTCTAGCTCCCTACCTCCTTATAGCCACTGCCAGAAAGAATGAAGGAGATAGTTTTGGGAGGCATGAGAGAGACAGTACTCACACATACAGGTGATGGCTGATAGCCAGAATGACGACACCACAAAGAGGGGGAAGAAATAGAAGAAGGAAAACAGAAAGAAAGAAAATGGAGATGGTGAGGATGAAGAGAGTGAGGGAGAGAAAACAATGAACCACAAAACAAAGGAAAGACCTAATCAGAAGAAAACTGAGTGGATAGATAAGAATATGGATATATAAGTAGTACTGAACATTAAAGAACATTAATCTGAGTGAAACAATGAAACCTAAAGACCACTGAAGGAAAGAAAGGCATCACAACATGGATAGGGAAAGAGAAAGAAAAATTATACGTTACTTTATTTTATATAAAGACTGCTTTATTCAATGCTTTAATCGACGATTTCATGGTGGTTTGGCTGTTTCCAACAAGATAAGATTTAGAAGTTCTCACAGATTTTGGCTGCAGAGGCCAACAACACTTCCCTGTAAGTTTAACCTAGAAATTGACAGATGTAGAGTAAGAGCTTCTCACCCCCAATCCATGCCTCTTATTGCTTCACTTCTCACCCTACAAACAGGTCCCACCACTGAACTAACTGTTCATTCACCCACTGAAACTTCATCACTGGGCACATCCTTGATCATGTGTGCATCAGAGTCCAAAATATGATTAAAAACTGTCAGGAATTTGAGGCTAAAGAGACTTCATATCATAGGCATAACACTGAACTAACAACTCAACCAATGTAATGACTGTATGGTTATTTGCCAGTGAAACTAGTCCATTTTAATTTCCCCAAGTCAAATGAGGTATACTCTGAATAGTGTTTTGCATTGCCAAGTTTCTCATGCAGTGCCTATAACCTGAAAAAAGTTTTAACTCTTAGTTTTACAATTTTAACGTGAATGCAACAGAAGTAAGTTTAACTTCAAAAACAATATTTTAAAAGCAGTTCTATATCTTTATTTTTCAATTAAATCAGATATAAAGTTTTAAGGTCTTGAAGCTCTATCTGGATAAGAATTCAATTCTGCATTTTGAAAAAGTGACCTCACCCAGCTATCACTGAAGGAGAACTAGAGCCTGGGGTTTTTCATGAAATGTAAAACACAATATCAAAACAATTAAAATGAAAAACTCACCCCACAGCAGCGCCCCCGAGTCTCCTGTCCCACAGGGGTGGGCCCAGCTCCCTGCTCCAGCCATTGCAATCTGACACAGGGGACTGGAGCACCCCTCACATTATGACCCCCAGATAGCGCCTCCAGGGGCAGGATCTCACTGTGCCTCCCTCCCCCCACACCAGCTTCCTACATACCCCTGAGGACAGAACCAGACCCCCAGGTGAGGGGAAAATGGATACAACCAAATAACAAAAAAAAAAATAACCCAAAATAAAATGAATTTCCCAGAACTCCAAGTATAACCTTGGTGGTTATAGCAACAATCAGTAGTGAATCCTATCAGATGCCTCATCACTCTGTAGGTCTATGGACAGCGATCAGAAAAGCCTTGTATCAATTTCTGAGGGCCAATATATCCACATTCCTTTCTTACACAGGCCCCGCAGCAGTTGTATGTGCACTTGTCACCTTAGAACTTGATTACTTCAACTTACTGCATATAAAGTTGCTCAAACGCTTAGGAAGACACTTGGCGGCAGCAGCAGTCTACCAAGAGCTAGAGAAGTAGATGTCTGTCAGAGTAACCTGGGTGACTTCAATAGTCCCTTACTGATGAGCACTGCAAGACATCCAGGCATGGAGGTGTGTAGGAGGTCTAAGAGCTTGTGCAACTTCCCTTGGACAACTTCCCCCGGAATCTCAAATGTACCTGTCATTCTGCATAGCAAATCCTGGAATATTTTGAAGTCAACTGGCTGTAAGGTAGATCTCAGGTACTACCCCTCATCAAAAGGTGGCAACAAAACAAGTGCTGGGATGGAACAGTCCTTCACCTAAAAGTCCTCATCAGAGCCCTGATCATCCCACACAGTCAACAACACTGCAGCATGAGCTGACAGTCGAGCTGATGGTGGGGAAGGGATCTCTAGGGGTATGTCTACACTACCCGCCAGATTGCTGGGCAGCGAACGATCCAGCGGGGGTCGATTTATCGTGTCTAGTCTAGATGCGATAAATCGATCTCCGAGCGCTTTCCCGTCAACTCCTGTACTCCACCGCTGCAAGAGGCGCATACAGAGTCATCGGCGGAGTGGCAGACACCATGGTAAGTCAATCTAAGCGTGTCAACTTCAGTTAAGATATTCAGATAGCTGAAGTTCATAATTTAGATAGATTCTCCCCCAGTGTAGACCAGAGCTAGCTCTAGACTGGACTAGGGTGCAGAAGCTGGTCTTCTGTCTTATAATCTCCATAGTGCTCAATAAGGCCATAGGTTTTAGTAAGTATAGGGAGAAGGAGGCCATGGGGTGGAAACCAAGGGATAGTATCAATGGGATAATAAAAAAATGAGTCCTAGACTCCCACTCTGAGATGTAAGGATTTCAACACCTAGACCACAGAGAACGTACTGGAGACTCCTCATTGCTATTATCTGAGCCTGAGGAAGAGAAGCAGTACCCCTCTTGGGGGGTTGGAGTTTGAGTAGCTGGGACCACAACAGGCTGTGCTCGGTACTAAGCTTGGGGCATCAGACCATACCTTCATTACCAAAAACAGTGCCCAGTACCAAAGAGGCAATAAAGTAAGGCTACGATTTTGTCACAGAGATAACAAAGTCACGGATTCCGTGACTTTCAAAGACCTCTGTGACGTCAGCCCCCATGGGTACCCCGGCCACCTCTGGCCACGGGGGAGTCCCGCAGCTCTGAGCCTCTGTGGATGGGCACCATGGAGCTCCAAGCCGGCCCCACAGCTGCCCAGCGGCTTCTCATTTTGTCATGGATATTTTTAGTAAAAGTCATAAACTTCACCTTAGCCACAAGATCCCTTGATATCACACAGGTTTCAGTACCAAGTACATTAGTGCTGCAGGTAGGCAAATGTAAGGTGCTGGTACCAGAGGTATCAATAACGGGGGCTTCAGTGCAAGGGGTTAGTACCTGCTAATTTCTGACTCAGTGAAGAAGTTGGTCCTGGTGTTCTGTGACTGATGCCTGAGTGGGCACCACAAGGTCCCTTCTTGGGCCTTGAACTACTCTTCTCAAATGTAATTCAAGGGAATTTCTAGTTTAAGGCAGGACCCAGTGATGGAGGTCTAGACCTCTTCCCCTTAGAGATTCAGTCCTCCTCCTTCCCCTCAACCTCTGAGGTTTTAGCAACTGTGGAGGATGATTCTTTACAAGTGCTTGTCTCATATATGAAAGCCTAAGAGCCAGTGGGAGCACTTTGAGGAGGAATAGTCAAAATTTTCACCCCTAGCTGCTTCAGGACCTGAAAAGGAGCACAATGACCTATCCAGACGAAACAATTCTAAGCAAGACATTTCTGAGTTCTCTGAGAATGATTTACAAATGTCACTTCTGTCTTGTATATATCCCTCACCATGTCACAATAAGCACCTCATACATCCATCAGAAAAAGTAATTTTTAAAGCCTGAAGATGTGCATTATCATAATGATGGGATCCCAGTACCAGGAAGTCTCACAGGCAAACAAAAGGGCTGCTTCTTACAGTAAGAAAGGAAACAAAAGTAAAAAAAATAGCTGAACAAATCCTCTCTATTTACAATGCAATGGATAGATCAAAGCGAAGGAGGAACTCACTGCTAGTTCCAATTCATATCCACAGTAGGGACAAGGAACTAAGAGTCACCCCAACCTTTCTAATCTCAGATGGAAGGCACGAGGACACTCAGGGGGCAGGTGTGGCCCCAAACAAACCCTGCTGGCCAAATGAATCCGAACTCAAGAGCTTGGGATGCAGATGCTCAGATATTGCAATGTGGACAAATTCATATTTTTGGTCAAGGAGCATCTGCAACAAAAATCTTTTAGCAATGAAATGTTTCATGGTATTGTTCTAACAAAGTCAATTTAGGATTTTGGCCACACTCCTGGTTTAAATATTGCATATAGTAAAAAGTTAAGACCACACAGCATCCAACCAGATGACAACTCATGTATACTAATATAATACCTAATAAGTAAGTTAAGGACATGTCCCAGCAAAGGACTAAAGTCAACATGACAATACCCCATAGCATCCCATTTAAGGCTGAAACATGTTTCTCTGGTCCATGCTGTATTCTATTACTAGTTCTTTCTAAACTCTAATCAAAACTCGCTTTTTCAACCTACTGTTTAATATCATTACCTTCCTCTAAGCCCCACACAGACAGGTGGGTATCACATACATTGAATAAAAAACGTTTAAAGGGCAGGAGAGACGGACTTAAGAGAAAACAGTTGGCTAAAGAACAATTCAGGGGCTACATATGGCAGGTCAAACATGTATGATTGTAAAAACACCCATTATATAACAGGTATAATTAGGAGTTATGGAAGGGATCATTTATGTTGAACTTCATAGGAAGCTTCTTGACAGATCTATTAGGCTGTGAAATAGTCTCCCAAGGAAAGTCTCAATGCACAGGCCAATTAAAGCTAGACTGGACAAAGCACTAGTAACTGCACAACAGGGAATTATCCTACATTAGCAGGAAGATTGAGTAGAAAAAAGACCTTTCCCATCTCTAACTTGTGAGAAAATAATGTACTCCACATTTAGAGACAGTAACTGTGGAAGAGGATAAAGGAAACTTACCACAAATACCAAGAGATACTATATACCCTTCCACATGAGTTTTACCCTTCTCATGTGACATGGCTAAATAAATGAACTCCACTGTACATCTCTTCTGCAAGAAACTGACAAGTGATCTCAGCATGGATAACAGGAAGAATGGAAGGAAAACACCGGTCTTAGACTTAGTTATAGCAACAAAAAAGGTAAAGAATGTCTAAAGGACAAGCAAGTTCAGGTTAATAGGGGGCTACTGGGCACAAAGTTTAAGTTTTCTAACACTGTCACCTCCACACAAGAACTTGCAAGACAGGGAATAACTTCCTCAAAAACACACCAATTTTTACAGGTGTGTTTTTGTGGCTTATTAGACTTCTAAAAACTATGTTGGCTTTCTCTAACTCAGTCTCAAACTGCTGACTGTAATCTGTTTCATCAAGTTTAAGAATGTTTTTATATTATTCTGCACCCAACCCTGCAGTCCTGTTACTTATAGGAAAATTACCCTTGACTTTAATGGGAGCTTTGCCTGCATGAGGACTGCAGGATAAACAATATAGTGATCAAAGGGAGAAATTCATGTCCTGCTTCATAGACAGAGTAGTAATGTACAAAGGCCTCAAGAATCCATCAGTATCCAGCGACACTGTAAAATCTACAGAAAAAGAAGATGTACTTTTGACAGCAGTCAAGAGGATTCAGAAGCTACAAAACCAACTTTAATGGAGAAGTTCATTAATGTTAACAAGGAGGACTAAGAAGCTGTGTATTAGAAGTAGAGGATTGGAATAAAAAGGAAGCTTATATCTTACCTTTCCAAATGAACCCTGACCAAGAACCTTAAGTAGTTCAAACTGTGCGGGATCTGCTTTCTCACACCCTTCTTTCACATGGTGGGTAATAGGAATTTCTTTCACATTTCCTTCATCCTGTTAAAAAAACAATGAGGTGGGGGGAGGAGGAGAGGGAAGAAATCAACACAACACTGAAAAGTATTGAAATAGTTATCTCTTACATTATGTATATACAACTATCTCCTGCATTTTGTAGATAATTACTGAAAGGGCACTAATATTACATTTATTATTTAAAAAGTTATTTTCCTTACTGTTTATACCTATTCTCCTTTAAGAATCCTGAACCTGAAGTCTGTTTCTTCACCAAATTCCCTTCCACTAAGACAATATTCTTTATGGAAGGGTTGTAAGTAGATGATAGATTGTAACCATTACAAGTTTCCCAAGATGAAAGAAATTACAGCATCACAATAGAAATACTCTAGCTAAGGCTGAGGTGGCACTTCCATTCTAAATCCCTGGCTTCAGTTCCTTTTAGCTTTCTCAAAAATCATCATCTAGGGCTGAAATTTATGCTTGGCCTTGGCCAAAATATTGTGAATTAAAATTTACTGGCAATTCCTTCATCTTTTTGAGTTAACTGGGAATAAAAGCAAGAGTTCGGAACAAACAACCAATGAGGTTATTGACCTGAACAACAGAAGGATGTGCGTCATTTGGTGACAGTCACCTATATATGAATAGTCTAACTAAGCTTAAGAATTCTTCATCCAATGGAAAAGCCACCTCGTGATATGTAAAACAGTTCACAGAAAGATCAGTCTTTGCTGTGATCAGTTCACTCTTTTCAAAGTTAAGTACAAATCTGAGGTAGGGAAAGAGATTCACTAGGTCTTCAACTACTCTAGTTGCTTCTTGCAAGGATGGCACCTTCTCTCATAAGCAGTACAGATGACAGTATGAAAATGTGTGGTACAGCACGACAGTAACAACTATTAAGAAAACTCTGGGAGCCAAGGTGAAACCAAATGAGATGATGTATTGCTGATGTATTTAACACAAGGTGAATGAGAGAAACTTCTGGTGAGCCACACAGTTAGCATATCAAATAAGCATCCTTCAAATGAAGTTAAATGCTTGGGTCTACTACAATAATAGAAAAGGTTATTTGAGCCTTGAAATATCTGAAGGTGGAAGAGATCAGATCTGATGAGAAAAATGCTGACATTTCTTGAGCACTGCAAGCAGAAGTGAAGAGACTCCAGAGAATCTTGCCTGAATGGATTACACATTGACCTGCTAAACCCAGAGTTGTGAGTTCAATCCTTGAGGGGGCCATTTAGGGAACTGGGGTAAAAATCTGTCTGGGGATTGGTCCTGCTTTGAGCAGGGGGTTGGACTAGATGACCTCTGAGATCCCTTCCAATCTTGATATTCCATGAACTGGCATTGGGCTCACTGCTTTCAAGTCCTGGAAGCGCCCAATTGCTACCCACTTCCTCCATATTAGTTCCTTACCATGCTCAGAAGCTATGTCTTCAGGGAAGACAGCTAAAACTCAGTACATACATTATGGTATTGCACCTCAGATATGGGGGTGAGTGGAAGGGGAAAGCCAACCCTGCCCTTTGTGGAAGGATTGGCTTTCTGGCATCAAAATTTTTCCATGGCCAGTTTGAGGACTGGGAGAGCTACTGCCTAATATCGTCCATCACAGCTTCCAAGGTCAGATCTAAAGAGTCTCTTGAGGCAAGAACAGATATGGAAACTCTCAGATGATCTGTGGAAGCTCTGCTGATCCTGATTGTAAGCAGAAAAAGCAGTGCTTCTTGTAAACAGACAGTCTTTCTTCTTAAGATCTTGATTCAAGGCATCCCCAAAAAGCATCTCCTTTGTCAAAAGCAACAATAAGATGTTGTTTGGTTTGGAACTCTGATAGCCATATTCAAAGCTAGAAGGTACTTCTACTCAAATTAACAGGCAGGAGTAAGGAAAACAGTGTGCATGTTTCTGGGAGGAAGTATCAAAGTCAAAACCCAAGGTTAGGCGTTAACTCATGAAGCTTTATGCCCAGGCAAATAGGTTAATATTTTCCTTTGATGCAAGATGCTACAACTGTAATATTAAATCTCTCTTTTGTGACAAGATTATTTCTCCTTTAATTATATTAAATGCCCAGAGACTTCATTAACACAAAGATAAGGTCTCCTACTGGTTTCTCGTGCCCTTCCAGAACGAGAAGAGTAGCTAAACTTAAACTTCTGAAAGGTAGAAAATACAAAGTTAAGGTACACACCAGCCCTGGAATGTAGCTTAACTCTGCTTCTTCTGGAGCTGGCCACAACCACTGGGAATGGTTCAGCAAGGATGCTGCAAAGGTTAAGCTAACAAAGAAAGTGGTAGATTGTCCATCTCTTGATGTCTTGAAACCAAGACATCAAGAGATGGACAGTCAGCCTCCACTCCAAAACCCGTTTTGCATCAGCATTTATAGTGGTGTTAAATATATTTTTAGAAGTGTTTTTAATTTATAGGGCAGGGGTCGCACTCAGAGATTTGCAATGTGAAAGGGGTCACCAGTACAAAAGTTGGAGAATCACTGCTTTCGCTGAATTGTTCGGGTACAGGCCTGGGACATGAAAGACCCTGGTTTCAAGTCCCTGCTCTACTCGACTTGGAATGACTTTGGATGAAAAACAGGCAAAGCAAAGATTTGAGCATGGGTCTCCCACATCCCAAACCAGAACCTTAGCCACCAGCCCACAGAGCAACACTGACATAACTATCTGTTTATGACATGGCGGAAGGTAAGAGATAATGTCTCTTTTACCTATAAAGGATTAACAAACAGGGACCAAAACACCTGACCAGAGGACCAATTAGGAAACAAGATACTTTCAAAACTAGGTGGAGGGAAGCCTTTGTTTGTGGGCTTTGGGTTTTGCTTTGTTCTCTCCAGGCTCTGAGAGTGACCACACATACTTACAGGCTCTCTAATCTTCTGTTCCAATTTTGTAAGTACAAAAGTAGAAAGACAGTTTAGTCTTTTTAATTGTTTTTCTGTATTTGCAACTGTGTATCTGGCTGGTAGAGTTTTACTGTGTATTTGGGTGAAAGTATTCTAAATTGTATTTCTGCTGGAGAAAGCTTTCTTTCCATTGTCTATAAGCTGAAAGACCCTGTAACTTTTTACCATCTAAATTGCAGAGAGAGACCTTTTATTATTTTTTTTTAAAGCAAAAAATTGGATCAGAAAAAAATAAAAAGGTCTCTCTCTGCAATTTAGATGCTAAAAAGTTACAGGGTCTTTCAGCTTATAGACAATGGAAAGAAAGCTTTCTCCAGCAGAAATACAATTTAGAATACTTTCACCCAAATACACAATAAAACTCTACCAGCCAGATACACAGTTGCAAATACAGAAAAACAATTAAAAAGACTAAACTGTCTTTCTACTTTTGTACTTACAAAATTGGAACAGAAGATTAGAGCGCCTGTAGGTATGTGTGGTCACTCTCAGAGCCTGGAGAGAACAAAGCAAAACCCAAACCCCACAAACAAAGGCTTCCCTCCACCTAGATTTGAAAGTATCTTGTTTCTTGATTGGTCCTCTGGTCAGGTGTTTGGGTCCCTGTTTGTTAACCCTTTACAGGTAAGAGAGACATTAACCCTTAACTATTTGTTTATGACGCCCCCCAAATCGCAGACAGTGGGGAACCTCACTGGCGGTGATTTCTTCCTACAACTTTAGAACAAACAGATTAATACAAGACATGCACCTTTACATATACTAATACGTACGTAAACTACAAGACTTTCTACATTTCAAGGACAAATTTCAACCAGTGGATTCTGGGAAACTTTCACGAGAGAGTGCATTAGCTACTTTGTTAGAAGCTCCTGAAATGTGTTGAATTTCAAAATCAAAATCTCGGAGAGCTAAACTCCATCGAAGCAGTTTTTTGTTGTTCCCCTTGGCAGTATGAAGCCACTTTAGCGCAGCATGGTCGGTTTGTAGCTGGAACCGCCGTCCCCAAACATATGGGCGTAGGTTTTCCAGGGCGTATACAATGGCGTAGCATTCCTTTTCACTGACTGATCAGTGACTTTCCCTCTCAGACAGTTTCTTGCTGAGAAACACGACTGGATGGAAGTTATGATCCGATCCTTCCTGCATGAGAACTGCTCCTATACCACGCTCAGATGCATCTGTGGTTACTAGGAATGGTCTGTCAAAGTCTGGGGCCCTTAGCACAGGGTCAGGCATGAGAGTTGCCTTAAGTTGGCTAAAGGCTTTTTGACACTCATTAGTCCACTTGACTGCATTCGGCTGGATCTTTTTGGTCAGGTCGGTCAGTGGGGCAGCGATTTGGCTGTAGTGTGGTACAAATCGCTTGTAATATTCAGCCAAGTCTAGGAAGGATTGGACCTGTTTCTTGGACTTTGGGACAGGCCACTTTTGGATAGCATCCATCTTGGCCTGTAGGGGGTTTATGGTTCCTAGACCCACCTGGTGTCTCAGGTAAGTCACTCTGTTTTGGCCTATTTGACACTTTTTGGCCTTAACAGTTAGCCCGGCCTGCCTGATGCGCTCAAAGACCTTTTCCAGGTGTTCTAGGTGTTCGGGCCAGGAGTCAGAAAAGATGGCCACATCATCGAGGTTGGCAACTCCATATTCGCCCAGTCCTGCTAGTAGACCATCTACCAGCCTCTGGAAGGTGGTGGGTACATTTCGCAGCCCGAAAGGAAGTACATTAAATTCATACACCCCCGCATGGGTGATGAATGCTGACCTTTCCTTGGCAGGTTCATCTAGCGGTACTTGCCACTACCCCTTGGTTAAGTCTATCGTAGATATGAATTGGGCACATCCCAACTTCTCCAATAGCTCATCGGTGCGTGGCATTGGATAGTTGTCTGGACGAGTTACTGCATTTAGCTTACGGTAGTCCACGTAAAAGCATATTTCCCCATCTGGTTTGGGTACCAGAACCACTGGAGATGCCCATGCACTGGTAGAAGGGCGGATTATACCCATCTGTAGCATGTTCTGGATCTCCTTTTCTATAGCAGCTTGGGCGTGAGGAGACACCCGGTAGAGTGGGGTTCTAATTGGGTGAGCATTACCTGTGTCAATGAAGTGGTATGCCCTTTCAGTCCGTCCTAGGGTGGCTGAGCACAATGGGGCAAAGCTAATGCACAGCTCCTTGATTTGTTGCTGCTGCAGACGTTCCAGGGTTGTGGAGAGGTTCACCTCTTCCACGCCACCGTCACTTTTTCCTTCGTAGTAGACACCTTCAGGCCACTCAGCATCATCTCCTCCCTGGACTGTAAACTGGCAAACCTGTAAGTCTCTGGAATAAAAGGGCTTGAGAGAATTAACATGGTAAACTTTAAGCTTTAGGGAGGAATTGGAAATGCTATGAGGTAGTTAACAGCTCCCAGGCGCTCTTGGACCGTGAATGGCCCTTCCCATGATGCTTCCATCTTATGGGCCTGTTGCGCCTTCAAGACCATAACCTGGTCTCCTACCTTGAAGTAATGCTCTCTGGTATGTCTGTCATACCAGGCCTTCTGCTCTTTTTGAGCATCCTTTAGGTTTTCTTCAGCAAGGGATAAAGAGTGTCGGAGGGTGTTTTGTAGGTTGCTTACAAAAGTCTAGAATGTTAGTCCCTGGAGAAGGCGTAAACCTCTTCCATTGCTGCTTCACCAACTGTAATGGCCTCTTAACCTCGTGACCATACACAAGTTCAAACGGTGAAAACCCTAAACGGAGATGTGGTAGAGCCCTGTAGGCAAAAAGCAACTGCTGCAACACTAGGTCCCAGTCATTGGAGTGTTCATTGACAAATTTACGTATCATGGCCCCCAAAGTTCCATTAAACTTTTCCACCAGGCCATTGGTTTGATGGTGGTACGGGGTGGCAACCAAGTGGTTCACCCCATGAGTTTCCCACAGTTCCTTCATGGTCCCTGCCAGGAAATTAGATCCTGAATCTGTAAGGATGTCGGAGGGCCAACCTACCCTGGCAAAAATGTCTCTTAGAGCCAGGCACACAGCTTTAGCCCTGGTGTTGCCTAGAGCTACTGCTTCCGGCCATCGGGTAGCAAAGTCCACCAAAGTCAGTATGTACTGCTTTCCTCTGGGGGTCTTTTTTGGGAAAGGACCCAGAATATCCACAGCTACTCGCTGAAATGGGACCTCAATTATGGGGAGTGGCTGGAGAGGGGCCTTGACCTGGTCTTGGGGCTTTCCCACTCTTTAGCACACCCCACAAGACCGGACATACTTGGCAATGTCCTTGCCCATCCCCTCCCAGTGGAAGGACTTCCCCAACCGGTCTTTGGTTCTGTTCACCCCAGCATGGCCACTGGGATGATCATGGGCTAAGCTTAAGAGCTTTTCCCTGTACTTAGTTGTACCACTAACTGTTTTTGCGGATGTCAGTCTTCCTTGTGTCCACCAGAAAGAGTCTCCTTGTATAAAAGTCCTTGTTCTACAACAAACCGAGATCGATTAGAAGAGCTGAGAGGCGGTGGGGTGCTCCGTGCCGCTGCCCAAGCTTTCTGAAGGCTGTCATCTGCTTCCTGCTCAGTCTGGAACTGTTCCCTTGAAGCTGGAGACACCAGCTCTTCCCTAGACTGTGGACTTAGGCTTAGAAGTGATGTAGGTGAGGGGGTTGTTTTCGTTGCTGGTGAACTGCTCTCTGCTGGTGCACCAGGTAGTATTCCAGGCTCTGGCTGAGCCTCTTGGGTATGGTTGTCTGCTGCTTCTGCCAGTTCAGGCTCGCTGGCGCCCTCTGGCGTTGGGGTTGAAGATGGATTTGCAAGCACTGTCATCAGTGCTGGCAACAGTTCTGGTGCTGGCTGCTTTTCCAGTTCCTGGTCTGGGACTGGAAGCACTGTGGCTGTTTCCGTTGTTGGCATGGGATCCGGGTCCACTACCTCTGTCTGGGTCTCTGGTAACCCAGACGGGGCCCCTGTGGACGGCTCAGGAACAGGAATGGGTCTGGAAGCTTGCCTGGTTTGGCTACGTGTAACCATTCCCACTTGCTTGTCCCACTTTACCTGGTTGGCCAAATCTTCCCCCAGTAGCATGGGGATGGAATAATTGTCATAGACTGCAAAAGTCCACATTCCTGACCAGCCTTTGTACTGGACAGGTAGTTTAGCGGTAGGCAAGTCTACAGCTTATGACATGAAGGGGTAAATTGTCACTTGGGCCTTTGGGTTGATGAATTTGGGGTCCACGAAGGATTGGTGGATAGCTGACACTTGTGCCCCTGCGTCTCTCCACGCAGTAACCTTCTTTCCGCCCACTCTCAAAATTTCCCTTCGCTCCAAGGGTATTTGAGAGGCATCTGTGCCTGGGGATCTTTGGTGTGATGGTGGTGTAATGAACTGCACTCAGTTGGGATTCTTTGGGCAGTTGGCCTTTATATGTCCCAGTTCATTACACTTAAAGCATCTTCCAGCTGACTGGTCACTGGGTCGAGGTGGGTTACTGGAGACTGGTGAGGTGGAAGAATAGGGCATCTGTGGCTTTCCTTGGGTTGTAGGTGGGGTCTTGGGCTGCCCTCGGTTATACGGTTTATTGTTGGTGTGCCCCCCTAGGGTATTCGCTCCCCTTGACAGTAGCCTTTTTCTTTTCTGCCACTTCCATCCATTTGGCTCCAATCTCCCCCACCTCGATTACCGTTTTGGGTTTTCCATCTAGGATGTACCTTTCTTTTTCCTCGGGAACACCATCTAAGAACTGCTCCATTTGTATCAGGAGGTGCAGCTCGTTCAGATTGTTAACCTTTGTTCCTGATATCCAGACTTCATAATTCTTTGCAATGTGGTAGGCGTGTCGGGAGAATGACACATCTGGTTTCCATTTTAGGCTCTGAACCGCCGACGGGCATGTTCAGGTGTGATCCCCATTTGGTATCTGGCCTTGGTTTGAAAAAGTTTATAGTTGTTCATTTTCTCCTTAGGCATTTCAGCTACCACCTCTGCTAAAGGTCCACTGAGCTGTGATCTCAGCTCTATCATGTTCTGGTCTTCAGGGATGCTGTACCCAAGGCAGGCTCTTTCAAAATTTTCTAAGAAGGCCTCAGTGTCATCACCTGCCTTGTAGGTGGGAAATTTTTTGGGATGTGGAACAACTTGAGACGGGTTGTTAGGATTGGCTGGGTTCTGTTGCTTAGCCTTTTCTAATTCCAGGGCCTGCTGGTAGGTCTCCCTCTGGAGTTCCAGCTGTCTTTGGTGGTCTGCATCTTTGGCTGCTTGCTCTCTTTTGTAGGCTGCCTCTCTTTCTCTTTGCTCCATCTCTTGTAGTTTTTTTTCCATGTCTTGCCTGTGCTCTGCGTCTTTGATTTGTTCCTCTGCCTCCAGTCTCGCTCATTCCTGTTTCAGGGCATCCTTGGTAGTCATGGTTCCTGCTTTCTTGCGTTGGGGTGCCCTCTGGTGTTTATTGCCTGAACTGCGGCTTTTCTGTTGCTTCTCGGGTTGCCTAGCAACAGTGCCTTTCTAATTAGCCTTCCCGGATAAAAAAAATTGGAACAGACAAAAATAAAAGGTCTATCTCTGCAATTTAGATGCTAAAAAGTTACAGGGTTTTTCAGCTCATAGACAATAGAAAGAAAGCTTTCTCCAGCAGAAATACAATTTAGAATACTTTCACCCAAATACACAGTAAAACTCTACCAGCCAGATACACAGTTGCAAATACAGAAAAACAATTAAAAAGACTAAACTGTCTTTCTACTTTTGTACTTACAAAATTGGAACAGAAGATTAGAGAGCCTGTAGGTATGTGTGATCACTCTCAGAGCCTAGAGTGAACAAAGGAAAACCCAAAGCCCACAAACAAAGGCTTCCCTCCACCTAGATTTGAAAGTATCTTGTTTCCTGATTGGTCCTCTCGTCAGGTGTTTGGATCCCTGTTTCTTAACCCTTTACAGGTAAAAGAGACATTAACCCTTAACTATCTGTTTATGACACGCCTGTCTTCTGACAAATCTGTTTTTCTCAAAAATCTTTGAAAAGTTCTGTTTTCATTTCATAGCAGAATGAGAACAAATTTTTGAACCTCAAAAGCTACCACAAAACAGAACTGTTGTGCTCCAGTCAGCTCTACTGATTAGCATTTCAGCACAGCAAATATTAATCCACAAAGTCTGAGGGCATGGTAATAGGAGAAACTTTCAGACAGAAGAACAAGTGTTCAATTCCTTTCTTTTCCATTTCTTTCCACCTGT
This sequence comes from Gopherus evgoodei, assembly GCF_007399415.2. Classification (NCBI taxonomy): domain Eukaryota; kingdom Metazoa; phylum Chordata; order Testudines; family Testudinidae; genus Gopherus; species Gopherus evgoodei. The sequence goes on along the minus strand of NC_044330.1, from coordinate 80,429,661 downwards.
TAATCCAGAGGTGGGCAAACTACAGCCCGCAGACCAGATGCAGCCCACCAGCTCCCACTGGGGAGTGGGGTCTGGGTCTTGCCCCACTCCGGTACTCCAGCCGGGGAGTAGGGTCAGGGGTTGCACCACACAGCTCCTGGAAGCAGCGGCATGGCCCCAATCTCCAGCTCCTATGAATAGAGGAAGCCTGGGGCTTCCATCCCACATGCCGCTCCCACCCAAAGTGTCACTGCTACAGCTCCCATTGGCTGGGAACTGCAGTCAATAGGAGCTGCAGGGGTGGTGTCTGCAGAGGGGCAGTGTGCAGCACCACCTGGCCGTGCCTCCGTGTAGGAGACGGAGCACGGACATGCCGCTGCTTCCGGGAGCCGCTCGAGGTAAGCGCTGCCCAGATCTTGCACCCCTGAGCCTCTCCCCATGCCCCAGCCCCCTCTTGGCTTCCAAACCCCTCAATCCCAGCCCAGAGCACCCTCCTACACCCTGAACTTCTCATTTCTGGCCCTCATCCCAGAGCCAGCACCCCCCAACCAAGAGCTCTCACCCTCTCCCACACCCCAACCCCAATTTTGTGAGCATCATGGCCTACCATACAATTTCTATTCCCAGATGTGGCCCTCGGGCCAAAAAGTTTGCTCACCCCTGTGGTAAGCTAAGGAAGCACAGCACAACTTACTACATTTCCATAGGCTCCACTTCCATACCACCCCTTAGTGTATTCTGGTGGGAGCAGTGGTAAAGCGACTTCATTTTAAAGAAGTCTGGTTCTCTCTATCAGCACAAGGAAACAGCAGATGAACTACACTGGCACAAAAATCCCTAACGCAGACAATACATCCAAGCCTCAGTCCATCCAATACAAGAAACAAAAACGCCTTTCCAATTGGTTTTCATTCTACGCATATTAGGAATTTAAGGCTATGTCTACATTAGCAAGCTAACAGCAGCACAGCTATACCGATGCAGCTGTGTCTCTGTAAGATCACTCGTGGCCACTCTACGTCGACAGGTGACCGTTCTCCCATCTACATAATTAAACCACCCCCAATGAGCAGTGGTAGCTATGTCAGTAGGAAAGCGCCTCCCACCAACATAACACTATCCACACCAGCACTTCTGTTAGTGTAACTTATGTTGCTCAGAAGGGTATTTTTTCACACCTCACATCACACATCTGATATCAACTTATGCTGATAAGTTATACCAACAAAAGTGCTACTGAAGACCTAATGTAAGTTTTACTTTAAACAAATGGCAGGAAAGAAATACTAGCAGCATTCAAGTTGCCTGGTGACAGCAAGAATTTTCTTAGTTACACATTTAACTGCCTAATGAAATCTTAAATAGCTGTTGATGCTTCCATTAAGACAGAGAAACATTCTACTTAGAAGCCTTTCTATTTCAACATCACGGCCTTCATTTTTGTTCCTTAATACTTAAAATATTTGCATGAAAAGAAATTTCTTAAGAGTTCATCTGCTCTTATGTTTATCACCCACCTTGAATCATTATACTCTGACATCACAATTGGTTGCTGTGGAAACTGACAGTTATTAAATGGGAACTCACGAGAATAATTTATTTTTCATGCTAATGTCAATTAAAATAAAGAATAAGTTGATATAAAGCACCCTCTATAAAGGTAAAACATTTATTTTAAGAAGCAGCTTATTTTATATTTAGTATACGATGTAGTTTACTACTATTAGAAAGTTGCAACTTGGCACCCTTGCTGAGCATGCAGAGACCTCTGCAACATCCACATCAAAGAATAAATAGGTAAAAAAAAAATAAAAATAATAATTTTTTTATGCACCAAAAAGGTAAAACTGAGTAACGAATTCCAGTGCTGCTTTTATAAATTTCAGTTAGGTGAAGCAACTACCAATGTGTTACATCTGCAGTGTATTTGCTATGGGCATGTCTACACAGTTAGTGCATGGCAAGCCAAGGTGTGAATGTACAACACACTAGTTGCCATGCAGATGATCCTACCAGGCACTAGAAGTTCTGTACTGCACTTTCACTTCTGGGAGTAGCTTCGGGGAGTTAGTTTGCGGCAAGACAGTGTGCTATAGATTCACACTCTGGCTTGTGCCTATTAACTTGCCCTTTGCAAATACATTTCACCACAAGTATAATTCCACATAATCTGACCTTGATCATAAACTTTAAATTTTAATATTTTTCCCCAAAGGGTCACACTCAGATTACAATTTTTCCCCAACAAATCTGATATTAAAACTGAAAATTTCTAAATGCTAATTTATTTTTCACTATTTCTTTTTACATGCATTCAGGTTGAACACTGAAAATATATTAACCCGTTTCTATTTTATTTCTAGTCTAGTCTCTCTCAATTACAAATCTGGTTAAGTGCTTTTGTGCTTTGCTGCCTGGGCAACAACATCCATTTCAGGGTTTAGCATGTGCCAAGCCTCGCTGACTCGCTTGCTTGCATAAGAGGTACTTGCTTCAAACTGCTTAAAGTGGAGGTAATCCAGCACCTACAGTGATACCACTATCAGTTCTGGTTGCTTCCCAGTAATTTAGTTGCAGCGTGAGGGGTGTTGGCTAAGTGCCTCACAATCAGATCAAGCAAGCACTGAGAGATTTCTTTAGATCAGGTAAAGCAAAGGGCTTTGATGCAACCCATTGCTCATCTCCATTTACCATGTGGAACAGATTTCTACCAGATTGGAGGCTGTTTACTCCATTGCGCTGGAAGATGTACAAACATAAAATAAGAGTTGCTGCCCCAGGCTTACAATTTACACCACTTAAAGAAGACTCAGATATTTTGGTAGTAATGTAGTAGCGCACAGACTGGCTATTATTACATGAAAGGTCTATTTGACACCTCTTCTCCAGGGGCCCATCCAGAAGCTATGGATATCATATTTGCTGATAAACTACTTTTCCCATTATAAATTTAGGCTTTTTACTGTGGGAAAATTACTTAGTTTGAGATTGATTCTACACAGAAAGTACCAATATTCAACAAGTTTTGGGGATGTAACTTGACAAAACATTGGACAGGATCTGTCTTTGGTACGGTATTTCTAAAAAGGCCATCTTCAGAGAATGGACAAAATGACTATATCTTTGTTTTCCAACAGGCAGATTACACAATTTAGTATTTATCTTATGGGACTGGTAGACACTTCAGAAGATGTACAGCCAAACTACCAAAACAACTACAGTGAAAAGGGTGGCTGAAGTTTTCAAAGTCAAAATAGTAATACATTAAGCTTTGTCACCCAATACAAGATCTGGCATAACTGATCAAACAAACAATCTGTTACCAACAAATTGGTCCAATAAAAGGTATTACTTCACCCACTTTGCCTCTCAAACAATCCACACAAGTTCAGTATCCCTGTTCTAGCATCTGATGCTTCAGAGGGCATTGAAAACCACTTCATAAAAGCATCTAATCTCTTGTTTAATGTAGTATAGAACAAGACAAAGTTCTTTCCTAATCCCCGCCAGTAGCTCATGCCCTAAAGCTTGACAAGTTTTCTCCCTTTCAAATCAAACTAAATTGACTCAATAACAAGGGCTAGATCAAAATATTTAAATTAAGTGGGTCTAGGATGATTCACAGAATATTTAAGAATTCCTAGCTAACAGCCCAGGATCCAAACAGCCCAATAAAAACAAAGAGCCCACAATTTCTTTAAGTGATAGACTGTCTATTTTGGCACCCAACTTGAGACTCCTTTAAGGAGCCCGTTTTACAGAAAGAGCTGAGAATCTTCCTCAGAACCTTGAGAAGCAATGAGGTATAGAGAAATAATTGAAAATGAGCTCTGTCCCCAATAAGAAAAACATCTATCAAACTTCAGATGCTTGCTTTGAAATAAAACATCAGATATGTAGCTTTCAAGGCTTGTGGTCAAAAGATTCACTCCACGTATCTTCAAGAATTGCACCTATAAATATCAACAGCAGAGTCAAGCTCAGTACAGGACTCTTCTACCTTCTCCTTTAACCCCAAAGAACTGAAAAGGGGGCATTATACCTTGACTTAAATGAAGATTTTATGAGCCAGTCGTCTTGGCAAGGTTATATGTTACTTATGAGGATAAGGATGATCAGTCACCATCACCAAATATTAAATGAACAACTTTGTGGAATGCAGACAGCACAAGATATAAGATCATAAAATGGAAATGGTTGTTGCGCAGTTTAAATCTGATACACATCCTAGGCATGTTTCTGAGCAATATTTGGGAGCAAGACATATACTTTCATGCCTTGATCAGGAGAATGCCCAGAAGAAGCTATGCTGAAACTGAGGGCCATAATCCAATCTACTAATCTGGAGAAGGGATAACATTTTCCAGAAAAAAAAAAAGAATATGAAACATCTTCCTGAGATGCTTAGTCAGCTTTCAAAAGTCAAGAATGGGGTGCAGGCCTGCTTTTTCTTTGGAATCAGAAAACCAGAATTAATCTCTTTGCTCTATTATGCCTCTAATGTAAAATCAACAGTTGAGATCATCTCACAGAAACGAAAGATTAGGAAAGGGGCTGGGTTTAAACCTGGCCTCCAACTGGAAGGCAGCCTCATTCAGTCATCTACAATTGTTTATACCGCTTGCTTTATGGCTCAAACCATGGTGCACAATTCCTACAGAGGGTAAATGTTTTTAATGGACTTCCCCCTGGCTCTATGCAAGCAATAAGCATCCAATACTATATTCATCAAAATGTACTTACATTGTAAGAATATGGTTCTCCTTCTTCCATGGGCTCATCCACCATTTTAAGACCATTCAGCTGGGAGGGAAAAAAGATTAAACATCAGCAGCAGTATTAGAGAGACAGGAGTAAATTAGAATAGAATTACAACACAATTCCAACAGAAATACATTCATTGCTTGCTTTACAATATTAATCAGATTAGCAAATATGAGAGTTGGGTTTCTGTTGGATTGACAACTGTTATTTTGAACCAGGTCAGACTACAAAGAGACACCGGCTTATTTATTTAACAAACTGCTTTATAAATGTTGGTACCTTGTTCTGATTGATTGGGGATTAATTTAAAATAGAAGCTGTGCATAACACTTATGTCAGACATTGCGTACAGTGCCTTCCCCACTCTTGCTTGGAAAGGTCTGCCCCACAGTTTAAGAAACTGTAGTTTGCCAATGAGCTAATTTAGCGTTTAAGAAGGAAAGATTATGAACAGGTCTTAAATTTATCAAGAAGTTAAAATCAAGTATAAATTCTATGTGTACTAGAAAATTTTGAAAAATAGTTTGAGATTCCATAACTATATTTCCTGAAAGTAATTTTTAAAATTGTTATATTTGCTGTGATTCAAATTATCTAGATAATTTTAGCTTGGCAACCTTTGTGAGGTACTAGCATTTCTAGTGGATGAATTGAGGTCTACAGGATTTTTAAAATTGGGAACAAAGAATTATAGATGCCACAGAGAAGGAAACTTGTCTGTGAACAGATCATTTTAAACAGCTGGTATGTAAAAAGAAAAAAGGAAAAATAGGAGTAATATTGTGTAGATTTAATACAAACAATTTGGAAGAAAATGAAACTAGTTTAATTAAAACACTACCCCACCTGTAACAAAACTTTCTTTCTCAGCTTCTCAAACCAACTAAAAGAAAGCCAACATACTAAACACATTTACAAAATTACTAATGTAGATGTCCTGTAGTTAAACTTTTCCTCTTCACTAGCAAACACTAAATTTGGCTTAACAGTTGAAACTTAAACAAAAAAAATAAAAGGATATGCCTTGCTTCAACATGCAACGCATTAATTTAAAAACTGGAAAAACCTGGTGAAAAGGGTGAGGCCAATTATTCATTCTGATATAGTAATTACCATGCAATTCAAAAAAACAGGAATTATCACAACATCTCCACCCTCATGTGGCACACACATCACTCAGGAAAATGTTAAATATAAATATTATGAGAAACATGTTAGTAAACTAATATTTTTTGTTTCTGGACATGAAAATTCAGGTAATACATTGGATTACTCAGCTAAATACAAATCAGATTTTAAATTTTACGTACTCTTTTTGGCTTATCTAAAATACCAAGAGAAAGAATAGAATGTTTACCAATACATCTTTTCCTTCACTGTTGCATGTAATTTTTTAGGAGTTTAATTCTTGAATTAGTGAAATCTGATGCAAACTAAATCTGAAATCTGGTTAGCAAGATGCAACCCAGAAAAAAGCGGTAGTATTCTTTTTTTTTTTTTTTTTTTTTTTAAATGTACTCAAGATGCTGTTCAGAGCAAAAGTTGAGGTTTTGGCTAACTTCCGTCTCTTCCTAGTTTTTTTATTTTATATATCTTTTTATCAGAGTTAGATGATTTTTTCACATTAAACAAATCTCTCTTAATTTGACTGCTGGTTAATCAGATGCTAGTCAGTTCTGCCCCCTCTTCCTAATAATATGCACAAACTCCACTTCCTCAAGACAGTAGATCTCTATGCTACTACCTGAAGGTTCTGGATACTTCCAAAACACTTTTAAAAACAGCTTGCTTCTGAACTGTACACAAAAAGTCTTATAAGTGAGAAACCTTAGAGGGGAAAATCAACATGCTACCTGGAGTTGTGCACATAGTACAACTTCTCTCTTGTGCACTCCGCCACTTGAGATTTATCAGACTTATCAGTCTTTTATTATTATTATTTTACTTTTAAGTAAATTTAGCGTTCATAAAATTGCCATAATGACAACTCTGGAGAGTGAGCACTGTTCATCCACAACAGAAGTACAATTCAGTATAAGCAGAAGCTTCTCCATGCTACCCTGTTCTGGAGGGGCTGTACAAGGAATCAGGTGTTACTATTAATCTCGACTGGAACGTAAAAGGCTTTGTATTCCATATATGATACCTGAACCAAACAACTACTAGTTTTAGAGGTTTTAAATAATACAGATGTACATATTCCTTTCTCCATGAAAGATATTCATTAGACAACGTTTTTGTATGCAAGCCATCATTGCAATCAATGGATTAGTGATCTTGATATTGAACTGTGGACGTTCTATAAGGCACTCTGATATCAACAGTAAGATGTCGCCAAAACTTAAAGCTGGTTACCTAAAATTAAGCTCCTGGATCCATATTTAGGCACCTACATTTTAGTGGCCAGATTTACAAGCATGCCAAACACTTGTAGGCCCGATAAGAGCTCAACTTTAGGCAAGCAGGCATGAAAACTTTGGTCAACACCTAGATGTAATTTTTCCCCAAAAATCCATTATGCTGTTTGTTCAGCAAACTTTCCACACATCCTGCATATTCATACTTTTGCATTCCTGTCAACTCATATACAGTAAAGTTACCTTAATTTGCCGTTTCCTGTTATATGTTTTGTCTCTCCAATACAGTATTAGTTTTTTCTGTTCATTCTCTCTTTCTTTATCTATCTTTAAAACTAACTCTACTGGGCCCAGTGAATACTAGAACATGTCACATCCCAAGGTTGTTGCTACTAAACCACAGTTTCACCTATTGAACTCTGTCAATGTAGCTGACTACTCAGACTTCACAAAAACAAGCTTTTGGTTCACCAAAACTTGACTCACCTGCAGTGTGCACTTTTAAAATAAAATTTAGTTCTAATATTTTTCAGATAAGCTATCAGATCGATCCACATTAGATACATGACTGCAAATTTAAAGACTAAAATGTTGCAAACAAACATTCTCTATCATCCTCAAATTCGACCTCTCTTGTCAAGCGTTTACTAGAGAAATTTCCTTTTAGTTTTAACTCTATATACCAACTTTTTAGTCCAAAGAAATATTCAAGTTTATAAATCTGGTTTTACAGTCTGATGTTGCTGGAGACTATAATGTTGGATTATTAACTTGTGAACTATAACCACCACTCCTCAGACAAATCCTCAAATAAACCTATGGACTGTAAGCCGCAATTCAGTAGTTTTAAACAAGGGCACAAACTTTGTGCTATTGACCTACAAAAAGTCAAAATTATGACAAAATGAGTCACTAGCTTTTTAATATTCTGTATAATTACTTACATTCAGCAAGGGTTTAATATTCAGCATTATGTATTACCTTACATAAAATGCTGTACGGCAAATACTAAATAAAATATCAATCCTAACTCCCACCCTTAAAGAAAAACAAAACAAATACTAACTTGAATTCTGGCTTTTCAGATTACTTTTTTCAGTAGAAGTTATCACTGGCAAGTAGCTTATCCACTGAGATACATTCAGCTATTTTTAATAAGGTTTCTGATTGTTATATACAAAGGATAAAAGAATTATTCTAGCCCACCAAATAAATAACATGTATCTATTGGGGGTGGGGGCACAAAATTAAGTTCAGAACATCTAGATACTTGGGTGCACTTATATTCAGAAAAGAAATGTGAACTAGAAAACACAGGCTAATCCCTTCACAGGAAACTTGTGAAAGGAAACAACATACCTAGTGAGAACCAACAAATGCCATCAGAATAAGACACATTGGAATCACTCAGCTGTTCAGTATTTAACTTCTTTGTAATTATTAAAAGGCTATTAAACCATCAACTAAAAAGCTAACTGCAGCAATACTTTTCAGCAAACTGTATAAATTTTAAAAAGGTGCTCTAGATTACTGGTAGTACAGATTAAAAAGAAACCTCTGCATACAGAAAGACAAGACTAAAGTCATATTATATAAGCCAAGACAATACTAATGGTGAAAACTTACTTTTTCAGATGAACAGCTCTGAATGTCCAAGCAACCTTTCAATGCAAAACTGCCTGTCTATATGAAGTTAGAGTGTAATTTGCTTTCTAATTTAAATACATTGCTACAGGTTCAGTGAATCCCGTGACTGGTTGGGAGTGCACTGTATTAATTTGGAAGACTACATTCATGTTTGTTTGTTTTTTATTTCCTTTAAATCAAGCCTTTTGGCTAAACAGGGCCAAAATATGTCTACTAGTGTAATATGATATTTTACTCAACAGCCTGAGTTCCATAACTCCTCCAACAAGAGAAACTCTCAGTGTCATCACAGGCCCCTAAAAAAAAAAAATAGCCACAATAGTTCTAACACTACTAAAGTTGTCTCAGCTTGTTTAGTGAGTTTGTTTTGCTTTAATGTGCCTGGAGGTTTTATCCAGAAGAAGAGAGAAAAGAAGTGGAGCACTCCAACTGGTAGACAACAACTCCAAACCATGAGGGAATCCAATTCTCAAAGGTCAAAAACTGGTTGGATTACCCCTCTACTTAAAATTCTTCATTTTGTCTTTCCAACAGAATTAAAGAAAAATAAAAGCAGCAGAAGTGGGCATTGTATAAATGCAATACCATCAGGGGTGCAGGATTAAGATCTACAGTCAACCAGGTAAAGCCACCACATATAAAGGGAGGGCTCATAAATTTGGAACAACAGGTAAAAACATCGCATTTAGATCAGGTAAAAGTTTCTGCTAAATACTATGCTTCCATGAAGATGGTCTTCACTCTGACCATGCTAAGTCACTGCAACTATATTACTTAAGATTTACAGCTTCCCTAATATTCTCTCAAAGAGACACATCGATGAGAAGTCCTTTATTCTGCAAAAGGGGTAGGATGTTTACAAACCCACATTAAAGTTCTAAATAAAATGTGTCTATTTAACGTCAGTTATTTTTAAAAGGTTTTTCAAAAAAGTATACTATCAGAAAAACATGTCCTCATTTTTTTTTAAATAAAGCCTGGGCAGAATTTGCCACATTAGTGAGATTCAAAGGACAACAATCTTGCTAATTAAGTTAGAGTTCCTGAGATTTGTTTGGAAAATTCCACATTTTCATGCCCAGGCAGAGATTCCCCCCTAGAAGTTTCTTTCAGCTGAAATTGTTTCCTTTTTTATTACAGCAACTTGTTCTTATTATAAAAGATGCATCGACTGTATCTGTACCCCTGCCTGAAATGTCATCACTGCGGTACCTGGTCACTTGAGTTGCATGTGTTAGCTATCTTATAGTATCGGTTTTGCATGCTTCCAGAAGGGGATGTAGGCAGTGATGAGCTCCCAAAATCCTAAGAACAAGTTCCCTACGTGGTCCTCAGTGATAAGGGGGTCTTCACTCACTCTGGGTTTTCGGCAGCAGTCCTTCACCTGAAGCAAGTGAAGGACCCGCCGCCAAAGACCCGGTAGGGAACCGCGTGGTGAGTACAAGTCCCATGTGCCTGTCTTTCCCCCCACTACCCACCCCATGTCCTGCCCCCACTGTCCCCCTCAGAACCCACAATCCATCAACCCCCCCCTCCTCGTCCCCTGACCACCACCCCCCAAGACCCCACACCCTACCTGCCCCCCAGGGCCCACCGCCTACCCAACTTGACCCAATTTCTGTCTCCTGACTGCCCCAACCCCATCTACCACCACCTTGACAGACCCCTGGGCCTCCCACGCTGGGCCTCCCACGCCGGGCCTTCCACGCCTACCCCCCCCCATTCCCTGACGCCCCCCCCAATCTCCGCCTGCTCGAACTACTCCCTACCCCTTATCCAACCCCTCCTCCCAGCCCCAGCTGGCCCCTTTACCATGCTGTTGTGTAAGGATGCCATGCAGCCGTTGGAGCTTGCAGCCCCACCCCCTTACCCAGAGGTGAAAGTAAGCCAGTACGCCCCCATATGGCATACTGGCAAGAGCCGGTGCGCTGTACCAGGGTGGCCTGGCTTCCCCAGGGGGCTATTTAAAGGGCCTGAGGCTCCCAGCAGGGGCTGAAGCCCCAGGCCCTTTAAATTGCCACCAGAGCCCCACTGCTGAAGCCCTGGGGTAGCGGGGCTCTGGAGGCTATTGAAAAAGTCCAGGGCTCTTGCTGCTTCTACTGCCCTGGCCCTTTAAATAGCCTCCAGAGCCCCACCGCCACTACTCCAGGGCTCTGGCAGCTATTTAAAGAGCTGGGGCAGTAGAAGCAGGGGAGCCCCGGGCCCTTTAAATAGCCCCCAGAGCCCTGGGGGGTGGGGGGCTCCAGGGGCTATTTAAATGGCCAGGGCTCCAGCTGCCTCTGCTGCCCCACTCCTTTAAATAGCCACTGGAGCCCTGACGCTACCCCCAGGGCTCCGGCAGCTCTGTGGGGGGGGAAGCGGGGGAGGGGCAAGGGGAGCCTCGGCCTCCCCAGCTGGGAGCTCAGTTGGACCAGATGGGACGGTCTCGCAGGCCGGTAGTGGCCAGCAGACCAGAGTTTTCCTGCCTGTCCACCCCTGTTCCACATGGGCTTCTAAATTTAGCAACCGGTTCTTGCAAACCGGCTCCAGCTCACCACTGGATGTAGATATAAGTCTCACACTACAATGTTAAATAGGTCTGGATGTAAAGCAGGAATCCCATTTTGCAAAATATTGAGATTGACATTTATTTTCATTCTGATGTGAAAAAAACAGACCTTTCAAAAATTTTAGCCAAAAGAAAAAAAAAAAAAAAAAAGGCACCCCAGAACAATCATCAGCCCGATGACTATGGCATTCACATGGGATGTGGGAGATGCTGGTTCAAGTCCTGTTCTGCCTAATCACCAACTATAAAAATCTTCCTTTGGCCCAATGAATATTTAACTATTCATACAAAGTGGAACAACTACAACAGTAGACCAACTCTATAGCCTGTGGTTATGGCACTCATCTGAGAAGTGGAAGACCCAGGTTCAAGTCAATCATTCATTGGGTTACTGGCTATTTCTAGGTCTCCCTCTCCCTCTCACCCCCTCCAAATGTTTTGTGTAAATCAATACATTTCCAAGAAAAGTTGTGTTAAAAAAAATCAATACTTTCCACCAAGAAAAAAAATATAAACAAATTCTTAACCAGCTCTAATAGTAAGTGACCAAATGAGGAAGTGAATTATAGAAGTTATTAGGGTCACTATATATGGAACTCAACCCTAACTATGAGTCTTGAATAGAACCTCCACAATACCTGGAAGGATAGATGAGACAAGGAAGAGGATGGTCCAATATCTAGGACACGAACCTGGGACTCTGGTTAAATCTTCTGCTCCACTTAATCAGTCTCTATCCATAAAAATGGGGACAATATTACCTCCACTCATGGCATAACAAAAGAATCACTACATTAAAGATTGAGACATGCTAACTACTACAGTAACGAGGACCATATGTTTAATTTAAGAAGACAGGGAAGATTTGGGCTGTGTAACTCAGAGCAGTCTATGTAACTAAAAGACTAACATTTCTTAAGTCCTTTGTATATCACACATATAACTAAGTTATTGGGGCAAGTTATAAAATGTTTGGTCCCTGATCTAGGTTCAACTGTATGAAGTATGGATGGGATCTCACCATGCCCCACAACTGGATTAAATCCCTGAATAGCCCAAAACCAAGGATTTCACCAACTGTAAGGACACAGTAAGGCCCCTTTCACATTATGAGCTTTAACTAGATTGGGGCAGCTGCACTGTAAGTTTGTCCCATATCAGTTACAGAGAGGGCCCTGCATAAATCATGATTTCACGGAGGGCATGGATGTGAAAAATGCACCCAAACTTATTTAAATTTTGTTTTTAAAAATAAATATCTATAAATTCTTTAATACAATAAAATCACCTTCACTAGTCAATTTCAAGGACGGAATGAATTTCACAAGTATCCTTTGTCAAAATTAATGAAGTTTACTGGTAGAATTCATTCCATTCTCAAAATTGGCTAAATTTAAATTGAAAAATTCTTGGTCCATTTTATGATAGTAAGACAGTAGTTTATAGAACAGTATTCTGTGTACAGAAGGAAATTGTGATCCATAATGGAAATGCAGAAAAGAGGTAGTATAGCACCCAGATGACTGTGTTTACTGGGGTTACTGGAAGACAGAGGATAGACAATGAAACAGGTAAGATTTAAAGTTAATGGGGATGTATTTAACTTGTTCCTTAACTTAATGAAGAGGTCTAAATATGTAAATCAGTTACTATCCCAGATGACAGCTGTGTTAACTAGCAAATAATAATATTCCTTCAGCCAGAGCTGCAGCAAAGTTTCTTGCAAGCTATTCTGGTGGACTACTTCAAGTCATCTAACTGAAAAAACCAGCACTGGTCTTTTCAGAAGTTCATACTCCACAACAAACAATTCCAAGAAAAGCTACCCCAACCTCTCAAGCAGTAAACAAAAACACTAATACCCATTATTATGGTTTGAAGTTCCACAACTAGCATTAATTCACTGGTTTCAGATACTGTTAAAAGTATTTGTGTGCTTAGATATTTTTGTAAAACCTGTTGTCATGTATGTCAATTTTCACAAAGTTGTCTATCATTGTGGTGCTTAAGCACTGACATCAATTCACAAATTATAAACTACTACTACTATGCCTCTCAATTCTTATATCTTTAAAAACAGGTTATAAGTCTTGTAAACTTTCAGCCAAGCACAAATTTAGGTACTTAATTCACCTTCCCAGACTGCCAGTATTCATAACAGTTGTATGCCTAGTCTCTAGATACTCCGCCAATAATGTATACCAGTAATGATTCAGTATTTAAGAAAATATGAAAAGAACAAATTTAAAAGGATGTCTTATAAACAGCAGCCAAAATCAAAGCAATGCACAATTGTTTCAAACTGATACAACAATAAGCACCACAAAAAAAGATGCAAAGACTTGGCACAACAACAGAAACAGTAAGGCTTAACTCGTATACATATTTACCTTCTCCAAAACTAACAGCATTATCTTAAGCAAATATCCCTTTTGTTATGGTTGAATAATTTCATTTCTGGTCTCTGTTATTCTGGTTTATTTCCTTGTGGATTCTAATCAATGAAGAGATAGTTTTCCCACGTACATATCTATTCTTCAAAGAGTTTACAGAATGGGTAAAACAATTTACGAAACTAATAGATGTTACCTGAAGAGCCTGACAGATGTAATAAACCAAATTAAAAGACATAGGATTTTGAAGCTAACACTAATTCTAATTTTGCATATTACCACCTTTATTTGATTAAAGGTTGATTAATACCCAATTTAAGTACCTCTCTGCATTTCTTAATTCATGTGACGTTTCCAAACAGAGAGAGAAACTTTCAATTCCCCCTTACTCTCTTCAAAAGAAAATGCTAAAAGTACTACAAGAATTCTGGAATAGTATCACAACACAAAAATGCAATATTAGTAAACTATTAATTTTAATTATATTTTTAAAGATTGACCTTGAAAACTGAATATATGTTATAAGTAAACTTGTTTGTTTATGTTTCTTAGTAATGCCAGAATTCTCTTGTCTTCTGTGTGTATGTGGCTAGCTTCTCTAGAATCAGTGAATTGTTCAATATAATCTAATTGTTCAAAAACACATCACATCTACAAGACCCAATCCACACAACTCCTTGGAGAGTTACACCTTCTGGTAGGAATATGGAGGCCTTCTTGCATATGTACATAAAACAGTTCTCTTTACAATTAGTTTTGAGGTTCTGAATAGATTGCGGGCGTAAAGACAATGTTCATTTTGCCGATATCGCCCAACCTATTAGTGACTGCAATAAGTTTTCCACTTTTAACAACAATCACAACTGTTTCCTGAATGTCAAGAAGTTGACAGCATCTTCTAATCTTACAGGAACTTTAAAACCCAGGTATGTTTTGGTATAGGTCTTTGAATAGAAGGGGTTCATACTCAACAGGATTTCAGGTTTTGTTGAATGAATTTTTTTAAATAAAACTTAATCTGTTTCAATATGAGAAAGTCAAACATTTGTTACAGATATGATACCTAGAAACACAGAGTGAAATAGATTTCCTAGTGTTTTTTTACACTATTTCTCTATGGAAATACACAAAAGCACAATGAAAGGCATCCTACAAGTTTAATTAACCTTCAAAAAATAGAAGCATCTTTTGGTATGAGTAACTTGATGAAATTCATTGACTTACCTTTAAAGAAAAAGTGGCCATAGCCACTACAGCCACTGTGAAGGTGACCTGAAAAAGAGGTTATGACCTGTTTCTTTCTTTAAGGTGTATAAATAAGATTAGAAAAATGTCCTAACTCTCCTCTCACAAAAATATCCACTTTTTTGTTTAACATAAATTCAATCCTTGATGACTGTTTCCAAGGGAGAGTCAATGGACAAATAAAGCAGTACATCAAAGAAAACATACGTGAAACTGGATAGGAAAGAGGAAGTTATTTTTATTTAACATGTTGTTCCACATTTAAGTAAAGCTCCTGAACACACACGTAGATAAAAAGCAGTTTCTTTTTGTTTGTGTTTGTTTTTTGGTAAAGATTTGACACCAAATCCCTTTCAATAAGAGCTTTAAAAAGATCACAATGTACATATAAAGAGCACCATCATACTACCTTTCAGACTACCTTTCAGGTGTTTTATACATCATAAAGAAGCAAATACAGGGCACAGCCTCTCCTTCAGATTCCTCCTAAATTGGCTGTAAGGCCAACTGGAATGAATGGATAAGACATAATTCAAGTGGACCAAAAAGTCAAATGAAAAAGGCATGAACTAAACTGAGAATCTGGCTCTGACTCT
The DNA here is from genome assembly GCF_007399415.2 of Gopherus evgoodei. Lineage (NCBI taxonomy): Eukaryota > Metazoa > Chordata > Testudines > Testudinidae > Gopherus > Gopherus evgoodei. The sequence goes on along the minus strand of NC_044330.1, from coordinate 80,414,132 downwards.
ACAACTGTATCAGGACAAGCAGATCCTTGCATTCACATGGAACTCCACTAGCTCCAATGGGGATTTGGCCAAACAGATCAAACTATAGGATCAGAGGCAAATTCTCAAAGTTCCATTCATGTTCTCATCTTGGGAGAGAGATTACATTTGTCGAAGAAATATTAAAAAGGACATGGCCAACATGACACTTTAAACAGTGTCTTGGTCGTTTTCTAGTTCCCATGAGTATACTGTTACAACTGCATATATATTTAAAAGCAAAAACTTAGTTTTCAATCTATTTAACATCATGAAAACATCTGTGTATATTGACTGTTGTAAAAATATATTTCATTCACCATACCTATGAAGCTTAAACTACTAGACAGAGATCCTTAACTGAGTCGTCCAAAAAAAAGGCAGTTTATAGGAAACAATGTCATTGATTACTAAGTGACTTCTCATTTTTGTCACAGGAACATAAGAATTACCAAGAGGATGAGACCAGAGTCCATTTAGTCCAGTGCCTCTGATGCTTCAAAGGAAAAGTGCAGAAAAAACATGAAGTAGGCAACTGTGGAATAAATTATCCATAGGGAAAACTTATTTCTAATTCCTCTGAGGTTAGTTTTATGCCTTGAAACAACAGTACTTGCCATAGTAAATGTTTTATTTCCTCCCTAGATTGTCAGTTAAAAAAATAAGTGACATTTCATTGGAAATGTATTTATCTACCTTAAAACATGAGATAAATTTAGTCAATATGCAAATTCTCAAAGATAATTTCTAAATGGTCACCTTAAACTATTTAATCCAACGGACTGGAGCACTGATACTAGAGTAAATGGCCTGCCCTGAAAAATATGTTATTGAAAAGTCATCACTATTAACTCCTTGCAACTTCATAGAATCCATGGTCACTTTAGAGTTTAGACCCTCCAAATCGAAAACATGAAGTAGCATGATGCAGTACAAACTAAGGTTAATCTACACATTTACATACAGGATCAAACCTCGCCAACATAAAAAAGATTTAACTCAAAATAAACTAGTTTAAACCCAGTTACTGAGTGAACAGGGACTTCCTAAAAAGAACTTAAAAATGCTACTGTACTATTAATACAAAATAGTATATTGCAAAATGGTAAATATTTGCATTTTTAGTTCATGAAAATGCAGCTGCAAGGAAAAGTCCTTTAAGCATTTAAAACATAAAAGGAAAATATAAAATAAAGATTATTCGGCAAATGCAATTTGATTTTAATATCAGACATACTAATTTCTGTTCTTGAATTACAGTGCGTCCAAAAATCTAATAGAGAGTAGTGTGAATTCATAACAAACAGTTCATTAGTCTTACTCTTTGTGATCCATCCTAAGCTGTTTATGATTTCTCAAGTTAGTTATTTACAAAAGTTATTAACTGAATCACTTCACACAATTATTAGCCTTTTAATTGTACAGTTTGTTATAAATATTCAAAATTAGAAATCTGAGCTGTTTTGGTTGGACATATGCTTAGGAAGCCAGTGTACCACGTGACACAACTCTTGGAATCAGGTTTCTAGCAACAGTCACTGCCAGTTTCACATTTCTTTCTTTAGTCCCAACCCAGCAAAGCACTTAAGCACAGCATAGCCCTGCTGTAGTCAGTATGAGCACTGAGGCCAAAACCTGTCTTCTCCAAATATTGCTGCTAGCAAACTCATGTGCTAGAATATTTGTGGAAAGCTACAACTGAACACAGTCAAAGAAAGTCAGCTAAAAAAACTGCAATATTTGTCCAACTATAAGCGACCACAACAATGTAAAGTATGTACATTTAAAAGATGTGCAAGTTTATGTTTAAGTAGTTACCTATAACACCACTTAAATTTCATCTTTTTAAAACATACTGATATATTACAGTACTAGCTGAAAAAAGCTGAATGATGGTACAAATTCTTCAGAATAAAAAAAAGATTTATTGCTTGAGATGCAGTTCTATTATTTTAACAAATCGTAGTATAAATACAATCTTTATACAACCTGCAACTGAATGTTTTTATCCAGACATCCATTGTAACTATTATAATAGTTATTTTTCTAAATTACTTAGATACATAGACTGTGATTAAGTATTAAATCACTAGCATATTTAAGAGTGTGTACAGCTATAGTAATTACAGTGCTTAGAAACAGCACTCTGTGGACACACTACAAAAAAAGAATAAAATACAACAGAGTTAAAGGCTCCCTCTGGTTTTCTTGCTGAAATGAAGTACCATACTTTTTTATGTATAAATGTGCATTATCGGATAATATAACTTCTGCAAGATTCTCCAAAAACAGTGCCTCATTCCCTTCAAACCCTTCTGTCATAAACAGATAAGTAAGAGTTAATAGAACAAAAGTGGTTCATATCTCTTTGCCTGGAAAGGGTTAACAAGAACAGTGAGCCTGGCTGTGACCTGACCAGAGGACCAATCAAAGGACAGGATACTTTCAAATCTTGAGGGAGAGAAGTTTGTGTGTGCTGTTAGATTTTGGTTGTTGTTCACTCTGGGGGCTCAGAGGGACCAGACGTGCAACCAGGTTTCTCTCCAATCTCTCTGATACAGGCTCTTATAAATTCAAAATAGTATTAGGTAGATAAAGCGAGTTAGGCTTATAGTTGTTTTCTTTATTTGCAAATGTGTATTTGGCTGGGAGGAGTTCAAATATGTATTTGGCTGCAAGGAGTTTAAATTTATATTTTGCTGAAAAGATTTTAATTTGTACTTGAATACTTAGGCAGGGAGGGTATTCCCAGTGTTTATAGCTGAAAGACCCTGTACCTATTCCATTTTAAATTTACAAAGATAATTTTTACTGTTTTTCTCTCTTTAATTAAAAGTTTCTTGTTTAAGAACCTGTTTGTTTTTTTATCCTGGTGAGACCCCAGGGGACTGGGTCTGGATTCACCAGGGAATTGGTGGGGAGAAAGGAGGGAGGGGGGAGAGAGAGGCTAATTTCTCTCTGGGTTAGGATTACTGTCTCTCTCAGGGAGAATCTGGGAGGGGAAGAGAGAAGGAAAGGGGAAGGTGAATTTTCCTCTCTGTTTTAAGATTCAAGGAGTTTGAATCACAGTGATCTTCCAAAGTAACCCAGGGAGGGGAAGCCTGGGAGAGGCACCAGTGAGGAAAAGGGTTTACTTTCCTTGTGTTAAAATCCAGAGGGTCTGGGTCTTGGGGGTCCCCGGGCAAGGTTCTGGAGGGACCAGAGTGTACCAGGCACTGGAATTCCTGGTTGCTGGCAGCGCTACAGGTTCCAAGCTAGTAATTGAGCTTAGAGGAATTCATGCTGGTACCCCATCTTTTGGACGCTAAGGTTCAGAGTTGGGGGAATTAGACCATGACACCTTCATATCCAAGGCATATTTTATGTACATTTGTACTTAAGAGACGCACGCACTGTCTCAGTAAGTACAGCCCAATGTACCACAGGAAGTGAGTGAGACCTGTTTTTAGAAGCTTTACTTACAAAACATCTTCCATATGTGTAACATGTAAGTCAATCCCTCAGACACACGTGTGATCATTCAGTTCAACAATCTAACATGACAACTCTGGAAACCCAGCTTTCAATGCGCTTCTGATTTCTACATTAAGTGCATAAAATAATAATACTGAGCTGTTACCCACTACTAGATAAATACAATATCAAATATATATTTTAAAATTACACAGTGCAGCTAAATCACATTTGGTGCTCCACTTCTGGCCAAGTCTCTGTTTAAGAGGAAGTAAGGAAACTGTAAGGCTTAAGCTTTATTTAAACTCCTCTAGCAAGAGCTTCTTTGATTTTACTGTAAAACTGCTAAGGTACCAAACCCTTGCTTAACCTCAGACTTCTCCCTGTAAATCACTAATTGGTAGGTACTCTATGGTTATTTAATCAGAAATGTGGTAGTAGCCTCTGTATGCAGGCACAAAAACACAGGCTAATTGCTAAAATTATGTAATCAGAAAAACCCAATAAATGTCTATCAAAACTACAACAGCAGCAAAAGCGTTTAAATTACCAGGACAGTTTATAGAAAGTCCAATACCAAACAGAATTTTCTCCACCACAACCTAACAGCTTGGCAATTGTTAAGTTAAACACACAAAGAGCTGCGCACCACACTAAATTAACATCTCACACTCAATGACCATTAATTCATCCAAAAAGCTGACACAGCTATAACTTTGCACTTGTTACAGGTAGTATAAATCCATGAGAGATGAGGTTTGTCAGCTCCTGCTGAGCCCAGAAACAGTAACCTGCAGGGCTCTGGATGTAAGGAGGTGGCAGCTAACTGAAGGGGATGGGAACAGTTCAAGGGGGTGGTTTAGGAAGTGACTGGGGCCTCATGGGAGTAGTTGAGAGGATGAGTTGAGGCAAGTCTGATTCTTCGTGATGGATTGATTGATGGGCACTTTGAGACCTCAGGAATGCAGGGCTCAGGGTGATAACTGAAGGGACAATTTAAGGTGGGTAGGTCTCAGGATATGAGGTTCAAATTCACTGTGTAGCTAGGATCTCAGGGTGGCTGAAGATGGCCAGGATGAGGAGTATGCAGAGTCTGTTCAGTACCACTGGGAGCAGCAGGAAGATGAAGAATAGACAGGCACTTGGGGGTGGCTGGGGGCAGCAGGATTGGAGTAACAGACAGGAGGGACCTAGCTGGATTGTTTCAGGCAGCAGAATTGGGATGAAGAGCAAGTGGTCTCTTGGGGGCAAGGAGGACAAGGATCAGGAACAGCAGAGCTCTCTTGGGAGTCACAGCTGGATCTCCGGGTGAAGGACAGATAGACTCCTGGGGGGCAGCAGCTGGGAACAGCAAGATCAGGATGGGGCAGGTGGGCTCTCAAGGGATGGCAGCAGGATCTAGGAGAAAGGGGCACCTGGGCTCTTTGGGACAGCATCTGGATGAAGTGTAAGCAAGCTCCCCAGAGGTGGCAGCAGGATCCAAGGCTGGAGACAGACATGGGCTCTGAGGGGATCTAGGAGAAGGAAGGGTGTGCAGAAGAATTCTGAAGGGGGAATTGCTAGACTTGGGTTGGGGGAGCAGGATCTAGAAGTGAAGGGGGAGCAGGTTCTCAAGGGGACTAGATGGGGGCTGACAGTCTCTTGGTGGGGGGGGCGGCAAGTGAGCTCTCTAGGGGACAGGACCGGGATGGGGGACAATGGGGACTGACAGTCTTGGGAAGGTCTCGGGGACAGGATCGGCGCGGAGGGCCGGTGGGCTCTCCAAGGGATGGGATCGGGGGGCAGATAAGGACTGACAGTCTCAGGGTGGGGGGGCGGGCAGACTCCAGGGGGAAGATCGGGGGTGGGAGGCAAGTAGGGGCTGATAGTCTCAGAGGCTCCAAGCGTTACGCTCTCCGGCCCGCTGCCCCAGCAGCCAGACCCACGCGTGGGAGCGGGACGGAGGCAGCAGGTGCCCGCCGGGCGCCCCCATTCCTGCTGCGCGGCGCCCGCCCCCGGCCTAGCGCCCAACCCCCCGCAGCCCCGCACTGACCTCGCCGCCACTCATGCACAGCTCCATTTTGTGGCAGGGCTCCGGCTCCTCCGCGTCCTCCAGCGGGGCGAACGGCACCATGTCCTCGCGCCCGCTAGCCGGGGAGCCGCCGCCGCTCGCAGCCGCTGCTCATGTCCCGGCTCCGCGGCGGCGGCTGCTGCTGCTGCTGCTGCTGCTTCTGCGGCCTCAAGGGCAGCGCGCTGCCGAGCCGGCGGGTCCCCTCCGCTGGCCCATAGAGCGCGGCGGCAGCGCAGGAACTAGCTCTGCTGCCCGGCGGGGGCGGCTCCGCACTGGCCGCACCGCGCCCCCTCCCCCAACATGGCGGCCAGGGAGGGGGCGGTACCGATGCAACATGGGAATGACGTCAGGCCGGGCTGGAGAATCCCCGGCACGGGGGGGGGGGGAGGCGCACGTGGAGCAGGCGGTGTGGGGGAGGCGGGGGGTGACGTGAGCCATGGCGTGGGTGTGATGCACGTCCTTTGTAACGTCCTCAGCGGGCTGCGCGTCGGAGTCCTTCCCCCTCCCTCGCCCACGAGCGTCTCCCCGCTGCATAGTGAGGGGGGACCCGTCACCCGGTCCAGGCCTGCAGCCGCCCTGGGGCGGGATCCCCGCTGCACGGCTCGGGTGCCCCCGTGGGGGTGCCCGTCCCTGCAGGACGGCGACAGCCCAGAGCTCCCGGGGGTAAAAAGCACACCGGGGCCAGAGGCCACCTGCACAGGGTGGGGTGTGAGCCTGCCTGCTCGCTGGCACTGCTGCTTATTGCTGTCAGTGGCTGTTAGGGGGACCAGGCCTACCGATATGTTCAGGACCATCCCCTGTGTTACGGGTTTGGGTTTATATAGGCAACTATGCCTCCTACTCCCCTGCCAAAAAAAAAAAAAATGTGTCCCAATATTTCACACTTGCTATCTGGTCCCCTTAGTGAGAGTTTTGCCTGGGGAAAATTGAGTGAGAACTTTAGGATTTGGCCCTGTTGCAGAGAGGTGCTGCAAGTGCCAATGCAGCCCTGGGCTGCTGGGGATGGGCATGCTATCTTTAAAGCCAATGGGAGTATGCAATCAAAGTCAATGCGGTTACTCACACAATAAAAGTCAGGAATTGTGCTTACCTTGTGGAATTGGGCTTAAGCCCTGATCCTGCAGTGAAGTTAAATTGCATACACACAACATTGCAAGTATGGGCACTTTGAATTCCTCAGGTAGTAACTGATGACTAGTTTTACAGAGTAAGGCCATGAAGGACTATTGTGATCTTCTAGTCTGACCTCCTATATAACACAGGCTAAGACACCTACAGAGCAGCGGCAGTCGTTCATGAGAAGAGGTCGCTGAGTTACCAGTGCTTAACTGGTTTACAGATATCATTTCATATTTGCAGTAAACACCTTCTGTAGAAGTTGTTTAAATGACAGCAAAAGAAGCCAGTGATTAACTTGTGAAATTCACTACAGGGGAGGATAGGAATATATTCTCAGGTCCAGAAGCTGCAAGATCAAACTACGACCCTGTTGGGATCTTACAACCTTTTAGAGCCAGAAACAGCATAAAAGCATGTAGTGTATGCATGAGAAAGGAAGGGATCATGTATTTCACCTTGGTTACAAACACCAAGAGATTTATTCCTCCGTTTCCAAGTACGTAATTAGAGGAACATTGCATTGTTTCCAATTCTGAAGGAGGTTGGCACTGCAGTTAGTTTGCTATTTGCCAGATAAAAAGATGTCTGAGATCCTCTGAGTGAAAGGGTTTTTTATTTTTTCCCCCCTAAATCATTCTTTGATCTTGGAAGGAAAAAAAGTTGTGGTTCATGGAACATGGTTAAAAATGTGTGTTTGGAAATTATTACCCAAGACAGAAAACTATTCTGAGAATATTTTATACTTATTTAAACATACTGCATGACCAGGGCCATTCTTAGGATTTATGGGACCCTACACAGTATTATTAATGTAACCCTCCTGCCTGTCTGAGTTGGCAGCAACAAGGGCCAGGTTCAGTATCTAGGGGTTCTGTTTCAATAACGCAATGCAAAACCAGCTCGAGTCTCCACCCAGTGACCCCCCCCCGAGCGACTCTAAGAGGCTATACTTCCCCTCTCGCAAGGACTGGAGTCTGAGTGTAGCAAAATCCTCTTAATAAAGAAGGGAAACAATGTGGCACTGTGTTGGAGAAACACCACAAACAGGATTCATAACACAAACCATGAGCAAAAGACCCACCCCAAATAAGTTTGGCAGTATCCTTTTCCCCTCAGGGTCTTAAGTCCAACAACCCAAAAGATCACCCCAAAGTCCCAAAAGTCCAACACACCAAAAGTCTCTTGAGCCCAGCAACCCAAAAATCTCTGTCTCTGGTCAGTGCAGCCCCAGAGTTTAAAAGTTTATCTGCAGAGTTTTATCCCACCCCTAGCCTGGGTGGAAATGGGGAGGAAAGGGAATGCGGGATGTTAAGAGGCATCTTACGTGGTCCAAGGCCATCTGCCCCGCCTCTCCGTGGGGTTCTGCTGCAGCCTTCACCATAAGCCACTCTACTCCACCAGCCATCCCATGAGCCGCTCCAGCTGTCCCACAAACTGCTCCACTCTATCCTGCTCCGCCCCACTTCACTCCACTCCAGCCATCCTGCGGGACACTCCAACAGTCCTGCAAACTGCTCCACACTGCTTCACTCCACTCACCATCCCGCAGGCCACTCCAACCATCCCGCAAACTGCTCCGCTCTGCCAGCTGCTTAGCAATATATCTTCAGGCTCACCCACTGGTTAACACAGCACTCAGTGATCTTAGCTCTTAGTAATTTTAGCTCTTTGTGATTTCAGCTTGTAGTATGGGAGCCCCAGTGCTGGTGCACCCTTAGCCCAAAGTGAATTCAGCAAAGCAACCTATAAGTAGACTCTTAATAGAATCAAAATTAGCTCTGCTGTTCAACAGTGGAGAAAGGAGAAGATGCAATTAGTGTTTCAGGCCCTCCAAGGGAGCTCATACCATTAAATACCTGTCCCAACCTCCTTCCATTCACTAGGCATTGGAACCTATGTCCCTTATCTAGCGAGTGCTACCTAGTTGATGGCGAGTCCCTCTGTCATAAAACAGTTCCAATGGCCTTAAGTCACATAATCAGGATAACAACACTTTACTCTTCCTGCCCCAATACCAGAGAAATTGGGGACCTATCAGCAGCCAAAGTGACCATTTAGGCAGCTGTGGGCTCGTGCTAGGTGGGGTGGGTGTGCCTATGCAAACAAGACCAGCCCTGGAAGTTCTTTTCCACAACTTGCCACAATTCACCACCAGATGTCAGGGTAGAGCTCATCCTTACTCTGCTTACATTAAACTGGATCACCTATACTTCACAGAAGGCACCACTCCTCAGCTGGCATCACTGACCCCAATGTGTTGAGGGGGCACAGCCACCACCCCGACCCGTGGACCCCCAGAACCCACCATTGCTGATGCATACCGAGCTTTATATGCCGCAGATGCTGTGGCATTGGCTCCAGGCAGGCTTCGTGCTATCACATGGGGGCTGCATCTTCCCAGAGCCCCCAGCCTTCCTGCAGCCCTTAGCCACTCCTGGCTCACCACGAGCATTTTGACAGGAAGTAACAAGCAGTAATAGTAATAATAATACATGTGTGTGTGTGAGTGTGAAAGAGAGAGCCAGCCAGCCGGTGTGTGGGTATGTGACTGTGTGTTGGGGGATTGTGTGACAGAGTGTGTGTTGGGGAGTATGAGACTGTGTGTGTGTGACAATCTGTATTGGGGGACTGTGATTCGTAAGATGTGAGTGTGAGAGCCAGTGTGTGTGTGTGTGTGTGTGTGTGTGTGTGTGTGTGTGTGTGTGTGTGTGTGTGTTAGGGAAGTGTGAGAGACAGTGGAAGTTTCATTCCTCCTCTCCTGGCCCCTGCTGGATACTGAGCAGCGCAGGCAGGCAGGGACCAGGGAGGGACTCCACTCCGGGTGGCAGTGGACTGGGCCACCACCAGTGACTGGTTGCACCACTCTGGGCTCCCCAGGGCTGAGTCAGCAGAGTCAGAGGCTGGAGTCCTTGACTGGCTGTCTGAGGAGTAAAGTAGGGAGGAGGCGGGGTTAGGGGCAGAGAGAAGCCCTCCAGCCCAGCACAGGGGAGAGGCCAGAGAAGAGAGGATTACAGCAGTAGCCAGCACGCGGAATGGTGCCCCAAATTTTCGGGTGCCTTACGCAGCCGCACATGCTGCGTATGCCTAAGGACAGCCCTGTGCATGACCTTTCACAAAGGAGCATCACATAAAGCTAGCAAGCACCCTCTCAGCAAGATACAGTTCTTGATTGCCAAATAATTTTTATATAATTGACAGGACTGAGGGAGCAAGCTGGTACACCACATGTTTCAGAACTACTCAGCCTTGCTTATTTCTTTTTACTAAGTGCACACAAGAGGATGTTGTGGTGCTGTATTCCTTGAATACACTTGGAAGAGAACACGTCTCACAGAACTACCCAGGATGCATTATAATTGAACTGTGTGACTACAAAAGAGAATTGGATATTGTGAGTATGACATTATAGCAACATCCAGTTAGCCTGTCAGCACTTCCATTGTAAACCTGTTTTTAAAGGCTTATAACTCAGTCATAGAAGACAAAAATGTTTGGCCTGAAACAAACCATGTGCGCCCAGGAACATTTCCCTCCCCCCCCCCCCAAAATGTAGTTCACTCACAAAATATTTAGATCCAAAATTAATATACTAAACACAGTGTTTGAATATTTATGGACAACTACTTTTGATTCAAAAACATGTAACTGCTTCTGTTATATTAAAGGTCTCTCACAACTGAAAAAAAAACATTGTTGGCTTGAGAGAGGGATATTCAGGTTTTAGAGTGATCAGGTGACAGGACAGGAAATGAACTTCACAGATTTTAATAACAAATACAATCAGGAGATGAAACCAAGTTTTTGTGCCTTTAATTCACACCCAGGCTGCTTCCTACTCCTATGCCTCTGTTTGCACACAGGTATTATTAATGTTATTGATGTGCATCGGCAGAAAGCCAAAGGACCAGACCTGTGTGGTGAAATATGTAGGCAAAGAAGTACCACGGGGCAGCTATTAATTTAAATCAAAAGGGATGGAAGTGAGAAGTGACTTTTTTTTGCTGGTGATACTTCAGCCCTCAGCAAAGCTTGGTCTTTCCTCCTGCATTCCAGTCACTTATTTTGAAGGCTTTTGAGACAGTTCCTACTTCCCAAAAGGATGACAGGTTACAGACACATTCAATGACATACAACATTTCAGAATAAGCGAGGGTACAGAGCAGAGCAATGGGAAAGGATATGGGGCATGGGAAAACTCAGATGAAGAGAGATTGAAAATTTTTTGATTGTTTCCTTAGAAAGGAGATGAATAAGAGAGCACATGGTATATATAAAGAATGAATGAGATAGAGATCCGAAGCTTTGCTTTTTCCTGTTTCATAGCAAAAGCACAAGAGGATATTCAGTGAAATTTAAAGGTGGCAAAGTCAAAACCAATACAAGGAAATACTTTTTTCACACAATACATAATTAAGTTGTAGAACTCATTGTTATGGGATGTCATTAAGGCCAAAAACTTGGCAAGATCCAAAAAGAGATTGGACGTTTATATGGATATAAAAAATACTCAGAGTTATAACCATTAATGCCAATAAAGAGATGAAGAGAGATATTAAACCTCATGCTTTGGGGTTCATGGCTGGAGATGAAATGCAGTACTAGATAGACCATGGGTTAGATCCAGTGTACAATTCCTATGTTCCCATGTTAACATTTGTGCATAATGGAGCCTTAGTTTGGAGTGTAAATGCCATCTGTTATAGTTGAAATAAAAATGTGTTGTCTCATGTCCGCATCAAAATTTTAAGTGATATTTTCTGTCAGCTACAGTTCTGTGATTAACTGTTTTAGACAAAGATTTAAAGCTAACATGTAATTAAAAATATTTAGAAGCTGGTAGCTCTGAAATGACTGGTATGCATGGCCTGTCTTAGTGAAGTCCAGGTGGCAAAGTCAAATATATTTTCAGTATCATTTGCATATTCAGTGTTTCTGTATTCCCAACATACTTTGAGGAAAGAAATAAGAATAAGGTTCTACAGCCTGCATTGAACTTTTTTTTCAACTTTTCCTACACCAACTCCGTCAGCTCCATTATTCCCTTTATAGACACTGTGGTCATATGTCAATAACCAAGTTCTTAGACAGGTTCAACACAGAGAGTCACCATGCACATCATGTCTCCTGTTCTGTGCCTCAAACCTGTTCTAGTTAGCCTATTTAAAAGATATGTACTGTCTACATATCCATTCAATCATTGGCTTCTCTAACAAAACTACAAATAAGGGCACTGTACCATATGTACAGGTTCTTCTGCTTCCTCACCCTGTCAGCAGGTGTTAGAATCCTCCAGGAAAATGCTGACTGCACCAGGTACAGCTCATTAATGCCACCCTGGATAATAAGGGAAGCAGGAGTGGCAATTTGGGTAAAAGGAACTGGGTTTTACGTCAGAGAGATCTCCGCAAGGAAACTCATAGAACAACACTGCTTCAAGAGAACACTTAGGCTGAAGTGTTTGTAATTCTGTGATTTATCAATAAAGCCAAACTCCAGGAAGAGAATAAATGTCAACTAATTTTGTGTAGACCCTGTTCAGAGCAGGGTGGGAACTCAACATACCTGCAAACATCAATTAGTACCAATTGTGAAGATGTTTTTTGTGATATGGATACATTTACAATTGAGTATATCATCTCATTTTATCTGCCTTGTCTACCTACAAGAGATGTATCACTTTAACTGTACAGGTACAGTACAACCCTATCACCACTCCAAGTCTATGGATGCAATTATACAGGATAAAATGTGCCTTTAGGGTCTAGTTTATTTATTCCTGTATGGGAAGAGGAATAAGCTATACAGGCTTAAGGCACATTTTTACTGGTATTACTCCATCCATGCTTTGAGTTGTGCCATTGTATCTATATCAGTAAAAAAAAAAAAAAAAAAATCACACCCCTAACTGAATTAGGTACAAAATCTGCGTGTAGACCAGGCCTAAGCCACCAAAGAGCCATTAGTTGGTAATGACTTTTGTACACCACCAACCTGGACTGGACCTAAACTAGTGATCTAGAGCAGGAGTAGGCAACTTATGGCACGCGTGCCAAAGGCGGCACTTGAGCTGATTTTCAGTGGCACTCACACTGGTCGGGTCCTGGTCATCGGTCTTGGGGGGCTCTGCATTTTAATTTAATTTTAAGTGAAGCTTCTTAAACATTTCAAAAACCTTATTTACTTTATGTACAACAATAGTTTAGTTATATATTATAGACTTATAGAAAGAGACCTTCTAAAAACATTACAATGTATTACCGGCACACAAAACCTTAAATTAGAGTGAATAAATGAAGACTCAGAACACCACTTCTGAAAGGTTGCTGACCCCTGAACTAGAGATTAAAAGCACCATATTCTATTATTGGATCTTGTCTGTACTCACACTTAAAGAGCATAAGTAAGGACCATGTTTCAAAATCCATATATTTACATACATGGTATAAACCATAATATGAAACTGTTCTGCTGGTTTTGTAAATTAGTTTATTGCATGGGTTATCCCTTTCCACACATGGTAAGGAAACTCATGTTCACATGATAAGAGCAAGAATTGATTTTATGCACAGTTCTGGTTAACATGGATTTGCCATGAGTGAAATGACCCTAACAGAACTCTTGCCTCATTTTTGTTTTTAAATTGGTTAATACTTTCTCATGTCAATCTTTCCTAATTTTTGTAGTTATATTGTTAAAACTAATGGAAAAACACAATCTGCCCCTTTATATGTGATGCATCACATTTATCTGTTTTCCACTCCCAACTTAGAACTGTTCATTAGCCTAGATAAATAATCTGATCTTGTTTTCAAGGATAAGAATCAAGCTGCCTGAAAAAAATTAACGATGGAATCATTATAGAAAATGAACTCTATCATACTTGACACTGGGTCTGGCAAGTCTTTTTTAATCGCTGGAAGAACTTGTTGTGTATAGTTATAATGTTTTGCCTCCTGCATTATTCTGCTCCAAAAGAGTGTTACTTAGTAAAACAAATATGAAATGTTAAATCCTCTACCCAATGTAACACAATTACATGTTTCAGTAAAAAAAAAATGTATTGTACAAATACTACTAGAAAACTCACTGTGGGCCAAATTCTTCACTGGTGTAAATCCACTGAAGTCAATGGAGTTTCACCAACAGAGAATTTGATCCTCTATATAGTAGCAGATGCCATTTGCAAAGCATTTCCCATTTCAATCCCTAATTTCACATGCTCAGACCTTTTGGAGGAAAGTTTGAGAGCAAAATAGCTTCCACCATTTTTTAATCATGAGAGTGAAAAAGTACATTTTCCCCATTTTTAAATAATTCCAACCACACTTTTAAAAATAAGACTACAGCTAAAATGTCTGAATGCTGAAGCTTGAAACTTGGCTTGAATATTGTACGGCAGGTTAAGGGCCTGACCCTTTAAGGTGCTAAGCACCTTCTTAGAGGAATGTGAGAGCTCTCATCATCTGTCCAGGTTGTGTCCTACATGTGCTCTTGGGGACTACACGTTTTGATGACAGAATTGTCAGTTCATATTAAATCCGCAAACCCAATATTTCTAGATTAAGAATCCTGCAAGCTATTGCAATATTAAAAACCTGAAGGCTTCCCTATCAGAGAAGGGGAGGTGATATTCATTGGGAGTTCTTCTGTGCCAGGGATTCCTAGATTGGTGGGAGTGGCAGAGTGTGCTTGAGAGATCTCCATGCTGGAAGAGAAAAGCCTGGCGGCAGATGAAATTATGCCCTGGGAATTAAATTGGGCCACAAAAAGCCAGAGAACAGTCTGGCTAAGGACTGGACCGGGAAACAGAACTTGATGAAATAGGAGTTCTGTAAGGACACAAAACCTGTCTAGAGAAAGACAGACTTCCTCCCACATGTAGTGAAGAAAATGCATAGGTGAGTGATCACCCATACAGGGACAGTTGATAATGAAGCCAAAGTCCATGAAAAATGGTAAAAGCCTGAAAAATGTCAATATATGGAAGCTATAATCAAATGACAACAGCGTTAGAATATAAAAGCTTATGCTACCACTCCTGCTACAGTAAATCAAGGGCCCTATCCTACAGTTATTACACAGGCAAACTCTCATTGGATTCACTGGAAGTTTTGCTGCAGTACAACAGCACAGAATCAAACCTTCATGGTGTTCTTACATGAGTGTAGCTAATATTTAATAAGTATATTTGAGGAATTGATCTTTTTCCTAAAAATATCTCTGCTGTCCCATTAACCTTCAGGGCAGTTTATGTGATGGTGTGATGTCACGCTATGAAATGAAATAATGACAAATATGGCTTTACTTCATAACGTTTGTTGTCTGCCTACAGCTGCCATAGTGGGTGCATATCAAACCTCATCCTACTCTTTTGCTGTGTTCCATTCAACCACAGTAAGAAATCTTCCAGTCTAGAAAAGAGATCATCCCTGCCTCTTGACTATAGTGGCTTATTACAGACTTGTCTTTTTAGAAAAATATCTTATCTCATAAGACTGAAATGGGAGCCCATCTCTCTCTGAAACAAAACAAGTATAGTGAATTGTACCTTTGCAGTTGCAAGGTACCATTTTAAAATATAGTTGGCAATCATTTGTACTTACTGCTGGACAATGAGATTTGATTACATGTGCAGAATGATGCTGTGAATAACCAACAGCCAGGCTATTGAATACAATTTGAAAGATATTAGTTTAGGTCTTAATTAAAAGATTCAAAGGTCCTGCACCAGCATCACTGGTGTTAAACGTCCAGTGTGTAGGCTGGATCAGGCCCACTTGAAAGATTTAGATTCTGCACACCCCAAGATTTTTTTAAAAGTAAGTTTCAAGCCCTTACAGTTGCAGAAAAAAAAATTCTAACCATAAACTGAATATACATGAATGTAAAATTTATGCGGAATTATCTTCCTGAGTCCTTGTTCATATACAAAAGTTGCACTAGTTCAACTAAAACTGGCTTTTACATCATTCAAAGTGATGTGAAGCCTCAAGCTCCTGTTTGACTCCTCACTAAGCTTAGACTAGCAGGTAACGCCAGGGAAAACAATATCTTCTTCCATTGCAGCTTGCTAGGAACTGTCACCCATTCTGTGAGCCATGCATTTGTTATCTCAAGAACTGATTACAGCAGCTTACTATCTTCAGGACTTAAAGTGGAAGCAATGTAGAGGCCCCAGTTTGTGCAGAATGATTCAGGTACTGTGAACATGTCACCCTTGTGCTCTGATTTCTCCACTGGCTGCCAATCTGCTGCCAGTGCCACGTCAAAGTCTTGGTCCTAATCTACAAAGCCATTAAGTGTGAAGATGCAACTACACCAGGGATCACATCTTCTCCATGATATACCAAGACAACTGCCCTCTCCTGGGAAAATGTATCTGACAAAGCTGAGGATGAAACGTGAAAGTCAGAAGAAAAACATTCTCAGTTGAAGAGGAATTCAACTGTGGGATGATTTTCCAGAGGAAATAGAACTAGTCCAGAATCTGACTGCCTTTAGAACCTCTCCAAGACTCTATTGAGTCTCTTCTTCAATAAAGCTTTCCCACAGTAGCCAGCAGGATGTGTCAAATCAGTTCCTTGTGATGCTACTACCCACCTGATAACTTTTAGTCCACTGGTTAAAGCACTCCCCTAGGATATGGGAGACCAAGGTTTAATTCTCCCCTCTGCTTAATGGGGAAGAAAGGATTTGAGCAGGGCTCCAACCACTGAGCTACAGGATAGTCAGACACGAGGCTTCCCCAGTCTCTCCTGTTAAAGCTATTCCACTGTGGATAAATAATGAAAGAGTGATTGGAGCAGTGGCCCCACAGCATGGAACTCCAACCTCTGGTTGGTGCCCTAATCACCAAGCAACAGAGCCATTCTTACTCTTTTCCTGGCCCAATGACTATTTTAAGTATTTACCCACAGCTTGGCAGGAGAGGGAGCAGAAAGAAAGAGAGAAACTTTGAACTGGGACCTCATTTCTGCAAAGAAGGGCTCATGACTCCCTACCTAAGGGGAGAAAGACACTGAACTGGGGTTGGGGCCTAGAGGCCTGGTGTGTAAGGACTGAATAAATTAGACCCAGGAGGGAAAGTTTGTAATTACCTTTGGACTGAATAAGTTATTAAGTGGCCTTGAAGAGGGAAACAGAGGCAGAGGCAGAGTGCTGCAGTCTTGTGTTGCACAAGGGGATGCTAAGGTGGCAGCCAACCTTGTTACACTCCCCTCATATGGTTCTTACATGGACAAAGTTGGCTTGTGTCTGCACTCCAAATTTCTTACTAAGGTAATTTCCAATTTGCATATGACTCCGTTTATATACTTGCCAACCTTTTCCACAACAACTCACTCTCACAACGATGAGGAAAAATTACTTTGAACATCCACAATGCATCACCATTATACCTGGACAGGACTAAGGCATTTGATTATCCCCTCAACTATTTGTCCTTTTTGCTAATAGAATGAAGGGAAAGCCTGTTACCTGCCAGATGACACCGTCCTGGATCTCCTCCTGCATTTGTTTGTGCTATGACGTTGCTAAAGATCCTACAAGGGCTCAAGCACCTTCAGCAGCTTTCCTGGGTCATGTTCCCATTACTGACATTTGCAGGGCTGCCACTTGGTCTTTGGTTCATGCATTCAGCACTCATTATGCAATCTCCCAGGCCACTAGGGGTGATGCTAAGTTTGGAAGAGTAATGCCTCAGTCCTTGTTTAGACAGACTCCAATACCATCTCCATATGGAACCACTTGTGAGTCACCTAAAGTGGAATGGACATGTGCAAGCACTCGATGAGGAAAAAACTGATACATACGTGTTCAGAAACCATTTGAGATGTGTTGCACATGTCCATTCCATGACTCACCCTCTTTTTCCTCTATATTGGAGTCAGAAGCGTGCACAGGAATAAAAATTTGGCCGCTTTTAGAGGGGCACTTTCTGTGCCCTTCATGGCTGAAGGAGCTGGCTCTCCCCCCATCCTCTGGCGGCAATTGGCTTTCCCCTTCTCCTCCTGTGGCCCTAGGGAGAGGAGGAGGAGGAGGAGGAGCTCAGTCTCCCCACTCGGGAGGAGTTTGTGCCCCCACTGATTGGGCGGGCCATGCCCCTGCTTCCTCGCACACGCCCCTGATTGGAGTCACTTCAAATACTGGCTTCTAGTGTGAAGGAACTGAGATCAAAATGTCTCCGCCCATTTATACTATCAGCTGGTGGCACGAGTGTGCAGAGGGCACGTGTGTCGCACAACAGGTACCGCTATGGGAAAAAGTTCTCCAGCTCTGGAGCATGGATATCTAAAGTCAAATAGACATGCAACACATCTACTGAACAGATATGTAGCCCTTTTTTAGATATGAAGGTTCATTACTAAATGCCCTTTTGAAATATTGAGCAGGAAAAGGGTCTTAGTGTGTAGGAATTGATCTCAATAGGAGAAAAGATTATCATGATGAAAAAAAAACAAGTTCTTATGTGATCTCTCTTTTAAAAAAGGTATTTTAAAAGAAAATTCTCCATGGAGAAGGGGGAATTTCCTTGACCCTTTATCACTTCAGGCACTGACAAAGATTTGTAAACCCTTAACAATTACTATTTTTATAAGAAGCTATGGAACATTAAACAAAAATATGCACATACCTACAGATAAAACAAAAAGACAGACAACTGAAAAAGTGGGATCAATTCATACTTGTCACAGAAACAATTTTTAAAAACCTAAATTAGCTTCTTTCAAGAGAGTGTTTTAATTGATGCACTTGCTTTTTTTCAGATAATTATTAGAGTACTTACTTTAGACTGGGAGAACTCCCACTCCTTGAGAAACAGAAGGCAACTTATCTCTCCCATCCAATATTATCACATAGCTTTCATGTGTCACAATAACTTGAATCAATTACTGTTTCTTCTTCACTATCAAGATTACTTTTAAACCACCTTGACTTCTCTTCTGTCCAAATTTGGGCACATCTTGATTCATCAGTTCTTTATTTGGAATACATATCACATTTCTTCCTTATGTCAGCTTTCTTCCCTGTAATATCGTTAGTTTATGGTCATTCAATCCTTTCTTTAAATTCTGACTTCTTAATTGCTAGCTAGTGACAAGAATCTTCCTTAAGGCCACAATTCAGTAAAGTATCCCTAATCAGGAAAGCATTTAGGCACATGCTTAAGTTTATACATGTGCTTTATGTCCCACTGGAGCCAATAAAACTTAAGCATATGCTTAAAGTTAAGGACATGCTTAAGTGCTTTCCTGAATCAGGGCCTAAGGGCATGATCCTGTTTCCATTGAAAATAATGGCAAAACTCCTACTAACATCAGTGGAGTAGGATCATGATGTAAGTAATTGCTATCAGGAAATTAATTAAATCTCATGTGATAGAAACATTCCAAACAAAAAATGTCAATTTCAGAACAAGTGTCTTGCTAAAATCTCTCTCTTCATCTTAGTCATGACTGATGAATTAATCATCCCAGCTTCTTTTCACTTTTTTCTGAATATGAATTTTTACACATCAAACATACAGGACTTGAGTATGGCTGTCCATCATAACCGATGATGATGCCACAGCATATCTTGTGTTCTCTTGTGCTGTATAGTCTGATCAGCGAGGATCCAGATCACAAACAGATGTTACATATGAATGTACAGGATAGCACTAAAGACTTCGCATGATGCTTGACCCTTTTTTTTAAATCAGTCTTTTGCATCTGTCTTTCCCAAAATGTTTTCAATCTTTATTGAGAGCTGCTCTCCATTGAGGTCTGTCCTTGGCTGTGTCTTTGAAGTTATCAATATTTATGCCATGTGAGTTGAAATTCTGCTCCAGGGTGTCTTTGAAGTATTTACATAGACCACTCTTCCTGCATTTTCCAAATTTCAGCTCACTGTAGAGGACTTTTCTTGGGAATCTGTCATCACCCATTCTGATAACATGACCTGTCCATCTAAGCTGAGCTTTGATAATCATTGCTTTGATGCTGGTTGTGTTTGCTTTTTCAAGGATGTTAGTGTTTGACATTTTGTCTTCCCATTGGACCTTCAGAACAGAGTGAAGATAGCTCAGGTGAACTTCTTCAAGTTGCTTAATGTGTCTGCGATAAACTTTCCATCTTTCACGCACATATAAAAAGGGATGTTATCACGGCTGCATTGTATATCATCAGTTTTGTTGACAGTTTGATAGTATGCTGGTTAAGTATCCTATGATGAAGTCTTCCAGAAGTCAGGCTTGCCTTTTGTATTCTGTTTGATATTTCTTGATCTAGGGAACCATCATTTGAATACAGTCAAGGTATATAAAGTTATTGACATTCTTTAATTTTGTACATTGACGGTGATGTTTTGTTCAGTGGCAGTGATTAATGGGGCTGGTTAGAAGAGGATTTCTGTTTTTTCCAGGCTAAAAGTAAGACCAAACTGTTTAGTTGCCTCTGGGAACCTCTAAAGGCTAAGCTGTAGGTCACTTTCACTATAACTGAGAGGAGCACAATCATCCACAAAAAGGGCTTCACATACGAGTTCCTCAAGGACTTTTGTCTTTGTAGAAAACCTTCAGAGTCTGAAGAGTTTTTCATCAGTTCTGCAAAGAAGGGATCAAAGTGGACCACTGCCAACACACTGCCTTGCTTCACCCTATTAGCTATGGTGAGTGGTTGAGAGAGGCCACTACCTGAGATCACTTGACCAGCCATGTCTTAATAGAATTGACATATGGTAATAAACTTGGTGGGGAAGCCAAACTTTTGCAGACTTTTCCAGAGGCCATTTCTGCTCACAGTGTTGAATGCTTTTTTTAGCTCAATGAAGACAGTATATGGTTCCATGTTTTGTTCAATGCATTTTTCCTGAGTCTGTCTCACAATGAAAACCATGTCTGTGGTACTCTAACCTGATAAAAATCCATATTGGGTATTTCATAGATTCATAGATTCTAGGACTGGAAGGGACCTCAAGAGGTCATCGAGTCCAGTCCCCTGTCCTCATGGCAGGACCAAATACTATCTAGACCATCCCGGACAGACATTTATCTAGCCTACTCTGGAGATTCCACAACCTCCCTAGGCAATTTATTCCAGTGCTTAACCACACTGACAGTTAAGAACTTTTTCCTAATGTCCAACTTAAACCTCCCTTGCTTCAGTTTAAGCCCATTGCTTCTTGTTCCATCCTTAGAGGCTAAGGTGAACAAGTTTTCTCCCTACTCCTTATGACACCTTTTTAGATACCTGAAAACTGCTATCATGTCCCCTCTCAGTCTTCTCTTTTCCAAACTAAACAAACCCATTTATTTCAGCCTTCCTTCATAGGTCAAGTTCTCAAGACCTTTAATCATTCTTGTTGCTCTTCTCTGGACCCTCTCCAATTTCTCCACATCTTTCTTGAAATGCGGTGCCCAGAACTGGACACAATATTCCAGCTGAGGCCTAACCACCGCAGAGTAGTGTTGGTAGACACCTCTCTGATACTGTTTTGACAAGCTGACTGAGCAAAATACAAGCAAAGATTTTATTGCCTGCAGATAGCAAGCAGATAGTGGGGTAGTTGCCGCCATCAGAATTGTTGCCTTTATTTTTGTATAGGGTAGCTATGGTCGCATCTCTGAAGTCCTGAGGAATACTCCCACTATATTGTCTTTGCCTGGTAAGATCCCTCTGCAAATCACATGTGACTTGATTAAAGGACTAAGGAGTAAATTGAAATGAAAAATTAAAGCATAGAAAAAGAGAATCATGGAAGAGGAAATGATGCCAAAGAGGGTTCATAAACTCAGTGCTGATCTACACACACATCAGGAGTAAATTTTACATTAATGAAATGCCCTGTACTAACTCATGCCTTACACGACCGCTTCCTGTTTTTGATTTTGCTACCTAGATTCCCGAATTACTGTACACTGTCTTACTCTCTTCTGTTGTTCTTTACAGTGCAGCTGTTCAATAACTGGAGACTTTTCTCCCTTTGATACATGTATGTAATTCTCATTACTACCAATGAGAGTTGCACACATGTATTAACTGGAGAACACATCCACTAAATACCAAACTAGCATGTCACACAATTGCTTGTTATTTCATTCTGTTTCTCTTAGCCTACTGTTCTTCAAGAGTTAACTGTTCAGTCTTGTCAAAGCTGTCTGATGGTGCAATACCATAAGCAAAGTCAGAACCATTTATCTCAATCTCACTGTGTTTCTTCAGGACAAATCTAAAGCCACAATTACAATTGTAATTTATTTTTAAACACAGTCTGTCATACAGAGAAGCATCAGAAAATGCTTCAGCGTTCATTTCATTATCTTGTTTCCTCTAGCACTTTAATAAAAGATTGTAGTCACAGAGCAGCCAAATGCTAAGATGAAAAAGGATGTACTTGTGGATGTTCCTACTTCTTTACAACATTTTCTCATTTGCCATAAACCACATTGGTGAGATCCACATATTATGATGCATTCTAAAAACAGGTGACTTTAATAGGAAAGAGCTGCCTCCCTTTTTAATGATGACCCTCGAAGATTTAGTTAATAAAACCCGACATTAAACACTAGGCATTTCCTGCTGTCTCCACCCTGTAGGTCTGCCTAACCTAATAGATGCTCATATTCAGTGAAATCCTCTTGAGAGCCTGACCCATGGGTATGTTCGCTCTCCTCTAGCTGACTGACAGGCACATTCCTAAATCCTGCAAAGGACAGACAGTGATCTCAGAAATGTGTCTTTATTTCCTGTAGTATTAGAAGAAGCAGAGACACTATACCAGGATACATGCATCTCTCTCTCTAATATCCTTCTCTCTCTCTCTCTCTCTCTCTGTTACTGACTGTCTGACATTATGAATAGATATTTTAATTATTCAGAGAACCTTAACTTGGCCACTCTAGCAATTTTTTTGGAAAAAGGGAGAGAGTACATGTTTATCAAAGACATTTAAAACCTCCGACAGCAAAAGAGAATACATTTCTTCCCTCAGCAAAACTAACAAAAGGTTAAAAACTAAGTCCCAAACCTGCAAAGAAATACAAACATGCTTAACTTTTTCCATACCATTCATCCCACTGAAGTCAACAGGATTACTAGTATGCATAGGTCTTTGCAGGATCAGGGCATTAACAAATTATATGAAGCAGGACATTCTATGATGAGTTATCTGGCCCAATCCTCCATCCATGCATGCACTTAGGAGATATTTTAGCCTTTGGAGTAATTCTCTAGCATGCAAATACAGTGTGTATTCATGCATGGGGTTAAAAATCTCTGTTGAATTACTAATTGCATAAAATTGCCACCTCACTATTGTCTCTATTCCTCTTCATAGCCAGGTGTCATATGAAGGTAACAAAATATTACCAATAAAGGGCTTTTTCAGGGGGATTGCCTACTGAATCACTCAGCTGGGCAATTTTCCCCCCCAGTTTCTGTGGATCTGCATGGACTTATTCCACAGAAACACAGAGCCTTCAACTAAATCCTGTAAACCCTCCATATCCTTAGACCATAGGACACTGCAAAGCAGTTGTCAAAAAACAAACTCTCTCACACTTTCAACTAGCTGAGAGTGTTTTACTCAGCAGCAAGGAACTGATATTGACTGAACCAGGTCATTAAAAGCCACACTAGTATTTCCACTAGCAACATGGGGCATGACAAACAATGTAATTTACATTGATGGTGCAATCTAGTAGAGGGATTCTGAGGTCAGAATGAAACACAAAGGAATCAGGCCAAGAGCATGAAGTAACTCTTTCCTAATGCAGAGGGTCAGTTTCCATTACGACCGTTTTAGAGTTAAGTTTCTCACTACACCAGGTGACTCTTGTGTGTCACTTCAACATTATTATTCAGAAAGGACTTGCCTACATTGTAACCTCTTTCTGCAACCTGGATCCTGCCAGCATCACAACCTGACAGGCATCACCCTGAAAAATAAAATATTCAACAAATTTCAAATGCATAAATATGTATGTACAGCTACAAAATACATGTTTATGAATACACCATGGTCTTCTAAAAATTACTATTACCATAATTTTGTATGAAGATATCAGTCCAGAGCATCAGTTACTGTACATTGGCACAGTTCCATTTACTTCAATGGAGCTGCACTGATTTATGCCATTTGAGGATGTGGCCCATTCCATTTAATATTCCACATGTAACTTTAGAAGTTACTGACTGAGATTTCCAGGACTTAATTCTAAGGTTGTTACTCAATCCATTCGCAGGCATAACTCCCAGTGAAGTCAGTGGGAACGAGCTTGAGCAAGGACTTAATAAAAATTGAGTGAGGAACTCAGAACCTTGCCCCTAGTGAACAGTGAGTCA
The DNA here is from genome assembly GCF_007399415.2 of Gopherus evgoodei. NCBI lineage: Eukaryota > Metazoa > Chordata > Testudines > Testudinidae > Gopherus > Gopherus evgoodei. The sequence continues at coordinate 80,390,171 of NC_044330.1, read as the reverse complement.
CAAACACATGCCACAGTCTCTGTTTTAATGATCACACTCTTAGGCTCTCTATCCTCACACTTGATTTTTCATTGATAAATATGAGAAAGTCTAAGGTTAAAGTGAAGAGGTTACTGTCTTTTGGGCTAATGCCTATTGATTTTACAGTTTCTGCATTCCAAACTGTGATAAGCAAAATGTGGACTAATTACATGGAAAGGTCTGAGTCTGTGTATTCCTGCTGAGAATATATATTGTACAGAACATGGTTTAAAAGAGTCCTCTTCTTTATCCTTATTTAATGTTTGTATTTAAATGAGAAGTTGCCCAAACCTTGCTATGAGCCTCTAGGGTGTTTTAAGTATGTTTTGCAGCAGTATTCTTAGCATTCAGGTGGGAGGGAGGAGGGAAGGAGGGAAATGATCTATTGCTGCAGTAGAAATGAAAATGGTAATGCACACATGAGTAATGCTTTGGTGCTCTGAGCTGTATGCTAGCTGAAGCTTAGTTGAATCATTTACTGATGCATGTACTGATTTAAGTCCAAACATCTCCTTTTAAAATTAATAACATAGTCAGTATTCCCATGGAATATTTCTGCCATGAAGGTGAATGTTATCATTATCTTGCTCGTAGAAAGACATCATTACTTTGAGTTCCTTTCAAACTCCTTCAATAAGTATTCAATAGTTAAATGTCTATTTGACAAATATTTTACTAGCCCCAAACAAATTAGCTGGCAAAATCCATCATTCTCAAAGATACAAATACACAACTAACCTGTAATCCAACAGTATCTGGGTCTTGGCTAAAGAACTAAATTCAATCTATTCCCATTTCAAAGCAGGGTAGAGCAAAGTGCACTGACAAACTGTAAATGTATATCAACGGGATCCACACACACGGTTAGTGCATGAGAGATTAGTGCAGGATAGATTCACACTCCAGCTTGTTGTGAACTAAATGTTTGTGTAGACAAGCTCAGAGTTTCCTTTCAACCAGAGCATTTTTGAGATTGCTGCATTGAATTTCCTCTTGTAATTTTTATCAGAAGTATTTTGCTTTTAATCCTAGTTATTATTTGTGCTTAAACTTTCTTCATGTGATCTTTTCTTATATAATATGCTACGTGCGCTAGATCCTTTCTTTCATGCTTTATGAGACACAGAAGAGGAAAACAGATGTGCAGCTCCAGGGTTAGTAACCCTGACCCATATCTTCCCCTACAAGACAACCTTGCAGAGCACTGGGATGACCCTGGGCATCACTGGTCTTCCTCATGCTGGATGTTTTCTTGGCTCATCTCCAGGCCCCCTGTCTCCCCTGCTGCTGTGGATTGATTAACAATGCATCTGGATGCCACCTTCCTTCTGCCATTCAGAAAAGCTGGAGAAGGGAAATCTTTTCCCCAAGGTCTTTTCTGTGCTCTGTCTGTAGGATCCATACTGACAACTCAGGGGCCAGGGGGAGCAATCTCATTTCTTCCACCATCACAAAAACCAAGGTAGCATTGGAAACACACACACACACCCCAAGGAGAACCTTGCAGCATTTCCTACTCCCTCTGTGGGATGTGTTCACATACAGGAAGTCCTTCCCTCATTGATGAAATGCAGCCACCTCTAAGTGAAACATAGCAGCTGTTTAGCAACACACATCAACAGCGAACACCATTTTAGGCCAGGAAATGACAAGGAGTTGGACTAAAGCTGGAATTTGGTCACAACACTGGTACTCTTGCAAAAGATTCTAAGGGCTCTTTAATGACCACAAGTAGTCAGGACTTGGATACAATACAGTAACTTCTGACACCACACTCAGATATTGATTCAGGACTGATTCAGAGGGGAAAGTGCCACCCACTGAATCACCAGCAGCTCATTTGGATCACATGCAATGTATATGCACACACTTTCCTTTCTGTGTATACACTTTGAATGCACAAAGAAATCTCTGAGTGTATAGCTACATTATATAATCATATAATGTGCTGTCAGACTTCTGATTTTTAACTATTTGACTGATGTGGTAGCTGGGAAAGCAGTTGTATTCTTATATCTTCAGGATGCACAAATCAATTACACACCAATTCAGCATACTGCTTCACCGTGGAAGAAGCATACAATCAATGACATCAGTAATCTTTTGATGTCATTGAATTCAGCACTGTCACTAAGCACTTCTTTTCTCCCATGCTAAAGTAATCTAAGGAAAGCTACACCAAGAAGCCTTGGGGCTTTGACTAAGCAGCTAAAGTTAATGATTTTGATTTCAGATATTTTAGTGGATTGGTGCTTAAGCTGAAGCCTCTATGAGACTTAAAGGGAGACCATGCGTTTAATTCCAACACTATATCCAGAGCTAATTAAACACTTTATTATGAATAATTGTGCAAATTTGGCCCCTTTCAATTAGCAAATTGTCTGTGGACCAATTCTTATTTTCTGATAACATCCACTTTTTCTAAGTACTCACAGGCAAGTCTGGGTGAAGAATTGACCCGTCCTCTGCAAATTAAGTCGCATGGTTCTGCTCCCTGAAAGGGGGTTAATCCTGCAAGAGGCTGACTGTGCTCACCACTCACTGAGCTTAGCAAAAGTTGAGGGTGCTCCGCAGCTCACAAAAATACTCAGGATCCTGCATGAACAAACCCTAGATGAATGAAAATTTTTAAACAAAAGCATAAAAAATAGGGGAGGGGGAAAAAATCACATTTTAAGGTGAATTGTTGGACAAATAATTATTTATACTATGGTTCATGAAACTTTTCTAAATACCCAGTGATTTGTCCAATTCTGTATAAATACCGCATATGACCCCATGACTCATAGCAAACCAAGACTTTTATTCACAACAATACTCTCGGATTTACTATTCAACCTGCTCTGTGCATACAGCAGTGTGTTGAAATATTAAAACTGGGCCAAAGGTGGAATTACTAAGAGAGTGCGGATTGCTAAGAGAAGAGATTGTCGAACTAAATATTTGGAAGAATTAAGGCTATTGGGAGAGAACTGCAGGCAGAAGGAGATAAAATAATTTAATACTGAATATTTGGCAGACTCCTTAAAACATATTTATAATGCAGATGGAAATGTAGGTCTGATCCATTCATTGAGCAAGCCACTGGCTTCCTATTATAGCAAATAAGGACCTTTGTCAAGGGGCTTTTGCTTATGATGACTTGGTCAATATTACACAGTGAAAGAGATCTCATAGCAAACCTAAGTGTCTGAAAACAGTTAATGAGCTTGGTTAGAAGAGGAACAGTTTATAAATTATTCTATAATATGCTGCTTTGGAGCAGGTTTTGTGTGTGTGTCTGTTTTTCTCCTCTGTTCTGATTTCTACGGGATTCTTTGCCCCTCTCCTCCTTGTATGGATTTTGATCTCTTCCTCCTTCTGTGTTTTCTGATTTTATATTTCCTTTTCCTCATTTTGTACCTAATAGTCATTTTGTTATTAATCATGTTCATTACAGTAGTGCCTAAGGGTCAACCAAGAATTGTGCTAGGCACTGCATGGACACATAGCAGTAGACAGTCTATCTTCCATCCTTCAATCTACATCCCCTTTCCACCTAGTCCTTGCCCTCTCCTTTATCTATTCATCCACATTCTTTCACCGTTACTTGTTCCCCTCGCACCATCATTGTCCTGGGAAATAGTCCACTGTCTGCCTTTGAATTCTGAGAGAGAAGATGCCTTCTATACCCACAGACATGGCCAGTTATGGGAGACTCAGATGCTGTAGTAGATGTGACTGTGAACCAGCAGTACCAGGTGAGCCCCAGTCCTGATGCAGGTTGCAAAAAAGAAAAAGGCCACATTAAAAAAAAATCTTGGTGTTCTGAACCATCTGGCCACCCTACTCAAGCAGGCTGGAAAGACGGGAGCAGCCCATTGGAGAGACAGCTTTGTAACCCTATGATGGGGCAGAGACAAGGGTGCAGTTTGAATCCATTGTGCTAGCACAGTTGACTCAAGCCATAGGTCTCAAAGTAGGGAGTATTTCAGTTTTGGGGACAACTCAAGCTCAGGGTAGGACATAAGAATAAATGTAAACCTTGTGGATTGAAACTTAAGAGGCTCATTTGGGGGACCCATACTCACAGATGCTGGGCCCAGAGCGGCCCTTGAGCAGAGTTCTATGGGACCATGTGCACTACTAGCCATGCCGGAGATGCAGAAGGACTCATTGAGACCGCCAGACAGCACCAGGAAAACAGAGACCGCATCAAGCTCAGGCCTGATTTTGTTTGCCTGCCAAGAGAGGGATGTGGTCCTAGAGTTGAGGAACCCCAAGGAGTTGGGTTCCCCTTGTACTATATCTTCCATATTTTTTTCCACAGCGTGAACAGACTTTCTTCCTGCAAGCCCTAGTAAAGATCATCTTTATTAGTAGACATGTGAGTGTGACTATTAAGTTCCCTCCGAAAACAGGACCCTATTAGACTTAGCATTTGAAATGCCTTCAGCACTTACCTCACCAGGCATGCTCCCAAGTATCTAAAAGGATTTAGTGTGCTACAGCACTCTACTGGGGTTGATTTCAGCTTTTTGTGTCCTATACCGATGGAATCAGCTCTCTTGTTTACTGCTACAGCTCTGCAGTGAAAGCTGAAATCAGTGCCAAGGATTCAGTGGCAGATGAAGAAGCAGTATTTTCTTTATCAAAACGCAATTTTATAATGTTTTTGATAAATACAGGAAGGATTTTTGGAACAACATACTAAAAGTTCTTGAAGCTGGAAGAGGCTATTAATTGTGGAGAGGAATAAAAATTAAGCGGTGGTCCCTGAGGAGTTATTTTCTGTTCTTCTTCCAAGCTGATAATAAGGAGAGTGGAATGGGGGATTGGACAACAGTTGTCTCCATGGCCTACAGCAAGTGAGTCTGGATGGATACATGTTTGGTGATTAGATGTTGGATTTGATTGCTAGCATGGGGAAAGACAGACATTTTTCAAGAACTTTAATGTGAACAAGCCTGTCATGAGAGAGATTGTTCTTCAGCTACTTTTGGTGATCAGAAATTACAATTGAAAAAAAGCCAGGAAAATCTTTAAAGGTAATAAGTTCAACCAAATCAACCAAATCTCTGTTTTGCATAAAGAATCTATTGGACAACTCTTTATTTGAATTTCTTTTATAGTTTAAACCTTCTAAATGAGGATGAATGCCAATGACAGGTTGAAAGGAATGTGGTTCACAAATAAACAAGTGATAAGCTGATTATATGTGTAGTATAATTGTCATCATCTTTGTTTATGTCTAACTTCTTATTTGTGAACAATCTTTCCGCAGACATGGCAAATGCTTTCGCTGAGGTCTAAGTTCAAATCAAGTGTGAGTAAAGAACTAACCTCTGAGTTATCTGAGCACAAAAAGACAACTTATTTTTTTTAAAGAGACTCTTCTTCCAAGTTGGCACAAATCAAAAATAACTCAACTGACTTTGCAAAAACTTTATTAAAAAAAAATGATGTGGCTGAGAGAAAGCAAGAGAAAAAAGATCAATAAGAATAGTAATAGTCAATGTCTTATATTTATATAGGATCGTTCACTCTGTAGGCTCCCAAATTTTAACAGTACACAATGCAAGAACATACACTATACAACAATTTAGGGACCTGATTCAGGGAAGCACTTAAGCATGTGCTTAACTCAGTTCAGTTCAATAGGCCTTAAGCACATGTTTAAAGTTAAGTACATACTTGAGTGAATTTCTGAATCAGGTTCTAGAACAGGAAGTGAAGAGTACTGTATCCAGTTTAAAATGGAGCATTTTACCCACACTGGACACCAAGGATATACCCCTAGAGCCCGATATGCACGTGCGATACAGAGGTAAGTTGCAACAGGAAGTTTAAGGTTGCCATGTATCCTGCAGGACATACTTCATGGTGACTCTCAGGATGTCTCTGCACTGGAGCTGGAAGATGTAATTTCTGGCTCAGGTAGACAAAGTCCTGCTAGCTCTGATTAGGCCAGTGCTTTAAAAATAGCAGTGTATCTGAACAGCATGAGTGACACGAGGGGCTCGATGCCTGAGTGCATACCTAGGGTTTCAGACAGGATTGCCCTTGGGATGGCTAGCCCCTCCCACTGCTTGCACCACCGCAGCTACACTTCTATTTTTAGCATGCTAGCTCAATCAATCAAAGCTGGCACAAGTATGTCTACCCAAGCTGGAACCAGTTCCAGTGTAGACATACCATCAGACTCACACCACCAAATGCTGGACCAGTTGTAAAGGCCAAGGCCAAGAACACATCCAGGCAAGGTTATAGAAGCATCAATACCTCACTCACCACTGAAATAGTGTAATACACCACAAAGCCCTATTCACATGATCACTCCTTAGTCACATGAGGAGTCAGATTGAAATCTACTATTACTCATATAAGTAAGAGTTTGTAGGATTGTGTCATAAAAGAGCAATGGTATACCGCTAAATTAATAGCAGTGCATGGGGAATAGAATTGGAATGGAAATTTAGTTTATTTGGCTGATCTTATGTTCTTATTGTTTCTGGATGGGGCAGGTAACCTTCTGAAAGTACCTCCACTAGTACAAAATCTACTGACACTTCAGCCTAAGAGGAAACACCTTGAGTCAGTTCTGATGGAATTAAAATAGGGATCTTTGCCCCTCTCCTGAAAAGATTTAAGCACCTGTGTTATCTGACTAACATGAGTAGTCTCACTGATTTGAAACTTGTTTGCATGATTCCAGGAATGATATCAATAGGACTACTCACATGAGTAAAATTATTGCAACCCAGGGATTCTGTTTCAATAATGCAATGCAAAACTGGCTTGAGACCCCACCCAGTGACCTGAGACAATTACATACCACCACCTGGGTGCCTCTAGGAGGCAATACTTCCCCTCTCGCAAGCACAGAGTCTAAGTGTAGCAAAATCCTTTTAATAAAGGAGGGAAACAATGTGGCATCATATTGGGGAGACACCACAAACAGACTCATAACATAAACCATGAGCAAAAGACCCACCAAGTAAGTTTTGGCAATGTCCTTTTCCCCTTAGGGTCTTAAGTCCAATCACCCCAAAGTCCAACAACCCAAAAGTCTCTGTCCTGGTCAGTGCCGCCCCAGAGTTCAAAAGTTTATCTGCAGAGTTTTACCCCCTAGCCTGGGTGGAAATGGGGGCGGCACACAGGGTGCTAAGGGGCACCTTACATGGGCTGAGGCCGACTGCCCCACCTCTCCGTGGAGTTCTACTACAGCCTTCACCACGACCAGCTCAACTCCACCAGCTGTGCTGCTCCTCCAGCCGACCCATGAGCTGCTCCAGCCATCCCCGCAAACTGCTCCATTCCACTCTGCTTGCTGTTCCGTGGGCTGCTTCAACCATCCCACACACTGCTCCGCTCGGCTCCATTCCGCTCCCTGTTCCATGGGCTGCTCCAACCATGCTGCAACATCTCCGCTCTGCCAGCCACTTAGCGATAGATCTTTAAGCTCCCCGACTAGTTGACACAGCATTTAGTGATCTCGGCTCAGTAAGTTTAGTTCTTTTTGTGAGTTTAGCTCTTTTAGTGATTTCAGCTTGTAGTAGGGGAGCCCCCCGTGCTGGTGCACCATTGGCCCAAAGTGAATTCAGCTCTTAATGGAATCAAAAGTAGCTCTGCTTTTCAACAATGGAGAGCAGAGGAGGTGCAATTGGTGTTCCAGGCCCTCAAAAGGGGCCCATACCATCAGGTACACACACCAGTTCCCAACCTCTCTCAATTCACTGGGTTTTGGCACCCATGTCTCTTGTCTAGCGAGTGCTACTTAGTTGACGGTGAGGCCTCTGTCATAAGACAGGTTCATAGTCCCTCATTCACATAATCAGAGTAACAACACTTTATTCTTCCTGCCCCAATAAAAGAGAAATTGGGGATTCCACAGCTGTCAAAGTGACAATTTTAGGCTGCCGTGGGCTATGCTAGGTGGGATGGGTGTGTCTATGCAAACAAGATCAGCTCCTGAAATTCTTTTCCACACTTGCCATAATTCACCACCAGATGTCAGGGTAGAGCTCATCCTGACTCTGCTTACATTATGTATGTACTTTAATCTTCGCAGGACTAGAATCATGGAATGGAATACTCATACTCACTCTTGCAGAGGACAAAAGGAATTGGAATGGTACTCATTCTTATTTTGATATGTTGCTAATTGAATTTTTCAGCGATAGGCATAATTTTTTTTCTCCCTCTTCCTTTGGACTCCTACAAACACGTTTACGCTTCTGCATGAATTAAAAAAAAACAAGCTTTGCAATTCTTCTTAAACAATTTGGGCCAAAATCATTCTATTGATTTCAGTGCAGTCACTACACTGGAGATGAATTTAGTTCTTCACTTAAAAATTAAATCAACAAAATGCATTTTCACTTCTACCTGAATGGAAGAATAATACAGGCTAGCTCACTGTTATAGTTAGTATATTCCTTGTGACACAGTGGAGAAGAGAGTTACCAAAATACATAATCAATGTACCACATTTGTTTTCCACTTGCATGATATTTGGAAGAGAATACATCAAAGTTGCTCACTTTTGCCTGGTCTTAAACCAGTTTTGTTCTGGAGTCTCTACCTCTGTTTTTAGAGAACCTGCTCCTTTCTCAAGTTGACATGTACCTAAGCTACACCTACCAAGCTCTGTTGTGGGATGTCAAAGACAGGGCAGTACTTCACATCATTTCCATGTCACTCAGACAAGTTTTGGAACACGATGCGCAAATCAGGCTTGTGTGACTCATTCCCTGATAGCGAGATAGTCCTCTTAGTCTTCACTTCAGCCACCCAGGCCCAAGTTATCAAATGTGAAACTTGTGCTGAATAGAGAAAGCCCTGTGGGTACAGCAAGTACAATCTCACTTAATTCTTCTCTTTAAAAAATAGACAAGGCATGATACGATTTCTCCTCCCCCTCTGCAGCCTCATTTTGCAATATTCTAAGTTATAAAAATGGGCTCTTGCCCAGGTCCATGTCTGAGGGATCCCCAAATTTCCTCTTCAGTGTGGTACTTTGCTCCTTTGATGTTTCCTATCCTCCCAGTCACTGTCAGGGCTGAGTAAATCTAGAATGTGTTAGGGTAGTTTGAGGTATTTAAAACTTATTAGTCACTAGAGAGATGAAGGGGGGAAATATAGAAACAGACATGGTGAAAGAAAACAACAGAGGCAGAAACAGACGGTGAGCCTGATCATTGCATCACGTGTGCACTGTTGCATGCCATTGCTTTCTTTGTGACACTAAGGCGAATGAAGAGGCAGCAGTGGAAGGAAGACTGTTTAGTTTATGTTTGATTCACATGGGCACAATAGAGGAAATCCAGCATTTCCAGCCAGAGAGGAAGGTCAGCTTGGAGAAGAGTGACCTATTATTTTGCAAGCTAGAATTTATACAAAGTTCTATTCAGCCCTGAAAACTCTGGCTCACTTCAAAAACAGGCAGATTATATGAGTGGCTTCAGCCCCTAATAATAACACTACATTTTTATTACACCCCAGCCACAACCCCCCTCTCCCTACACAAAGGTGGTGTTCTTGGGACAGTTGGCCTTGATATGTCCCAGTTCATTACACTTAAAGCATCTTCCATCTGATGGGTCACTGGGCCGAGGTGAGTTACTGGAGACTGGTGAGGTTGAAGGGTAGGGTATCTGTGGCTTTACTTGGGTGGTATGTGGGGTCTTTGGCTGTCCTCGGTTGTAGGGTTTATGGTCTGTGTGCCCCCTGTGGTAATCGTTCCCCTTGACAGTAGCTTTCTTGCTTTCTGCCAGTTCCATCCATTTGGCTCCAATCTCCCCCGCCTCAGCGATATCTTTGGGTTTTCCATCTTGTATGTACCGTGTGATGTCTTCAGGAACACCATCCAAGAATTTAGAGTGTTTTGGGGCACTCTGGTCCCCCTGAAAAACCTTCCCTGGGGATCCCAAGACCCAAATCCCTTGAGTCTCACAACAAAGGGAAATAATACTTTTTCCCTTACCCCCTCCAGGTACTCCTGGAGAGATACCCAGACACAAGCTCTGTGAAACTACACAGAGTGACTTCCCCTCTCTGTTCCCAGTTCTGGAACAAAAAGTACTTTCCTCTTCACCCAGAGGGAATGCAAAATCAGGCTAGCCAATTCAACACACACACAGATCTCCCCGATCTCTTCCTCCCACCAATTCCCTGGTGAGTACAGACTCAATTTCCCTGAAGTAAAGAAAAACTCCAACAGGTCTTAAAAGAAAGTTTTATATAAAAAAGAAAGAAAAAATACAAATGTTCTCTCTGTATTAAGATGACACAACACAGGGCAATTGCTTAAAAGAATATTGAATAAACAGCCTTATTCAAAAAGAATACAAATCAAAGCACTCCAGCACTTATATTCATGCAAATACCAAAGAAAAGAAACCATATAACTTACTATCTGATCTCTTTGTCCTTACACTTAGAAACAGAAGACTAGAAAGTAGAAACTACTTCTCCAAAGCTCAGAGACAGCAGGCAGAGAGAAAACAAAGACCTCAGACACACAATTCCCTCCACCCAAAGTTGAAAAAATCCGGTTTCCTGATTGGTTCTCTGGTCAGGTGTTTCAGGTGAAAGAGACATTAACCCTTAGCTATCTGTTTATGACACCCCCTCTCCCTACACAAAGGTAGAAAAGAGGTTACTCCTCTTTTGCAGTAACTGACATTCTTCAAGATGAGTGTCCCTATAGGTGTTCCACCCTGGGTGTTGGTGTGCCCCTGTGCTTTCACTCTGAGATTTTTACAGCAGTACTTACACAGGCTGTGCATGTGTGGTGCCTATCTCATGCGCTGATGGTGCCTCAATAATGTGTGCATGAGGCTCAAGCTCCTCAGTTCCTTCTCTACAACGGAGACCACTCCAAACTCTGAAGCAGAGGCGAGAAGGGTGGGTAGTGGAGCACCCACAGGGACACTCATCTGGAAGAACATCAGGTGAGTAACCTCCTCTTCAAGAGAGAGAGATGTCCCTGTGGGTGCTCAACTCCAGGTGACTGAAAAGCAGTATCTCTTGTGGAGGTAGGGACTTCAGATCTGATAAGAAAGCTGTAGACAACACAGCTCAGCCCATTCGAGTGTCGGTCAGGGGTCCCTGAGTAAGAGCACAATGTTTAGCAAAGGTACGCTCCGAAGCCCAGGTGGCGGGTTTGCACATGTCTATGAGGGGAATGTTATGTAAGAATGCCACAGACAATGACACAGATCTGGTGGAGTGTGCCCTAACAGAAGTTGGAGGATTCATATTCTTTAATTGGTAGCATAGGCAGATGCAGTCTTCTATCCAACTAGATAATCTCTGGGTAGAGATGGATTTGCCTCTGAATCGTTCTGCAATGGAAATTAAAAGTTTAGGGGAAGCCCTAAATGGCTTAGCCCTGTCCAAATAAAAGGACAATGCTCTGCGCACGTTGAGTGTGTGCACTGCTGCTTCGAAAGTGTTTGCGTGCAGTTTAGGAAAGAAGGTTGGTAGATGGATAGGTTCATTGAGGTGGAAGGATGAATGCACCTTCGGGAGAAATTTTGGATGTGTTTGGAGTGTGACTTTGTCTTTAAAAAAATATAGTGTACGGTGGGTCAGCCATAAGTGCTCCAAGTTCTAATATACATCTGGTGAATGTAATGGCAACTAAAAACAGCTTTCATGGATAGATGTAGAAGGGAGCACGTTGCTAGTGATGCAAATGGTTGATGCATCATGTGAGGACCAAATGCAAGTCCCAGGGTTGAGTGAGTGGTCTAATGTCCGGGTATAGGGTCTGGAGGCCCTTGAGGAACCGCTTTGTGATGGGGTTGGCCAAGATAACAGGGTCTCCGGTCTTATGGTGAAACACCGTAATTGCTGCTAGATGTATCTTTATGGAGCTAAAGGAGAGCTCAGATAGTCTAGTATTAATGAAAAAGGCCTGGAAGCAGGAGCAGTTTGCCTGGAGGAGGACCAGTGAGTGAACCTAGTCCACTTATGGAGATAGGTCGTATGTGTGGATTGTGGTCTGCTATTTAATAGTACTCTTTGTACCTGTTCAGAGCAGCCTAGTTCCTCATTAGAGAACCATTGAGGAGCCATGCTTTGAGGTGCAGAATTGTTACGTTGGGGTGGTCTAGCTGACCCCTGTGTTGTGATAATAAGTTTGGAAGGGGGGGGAAATGGAATTGGCAAGCAAACTGACATCCTCGTTACAAATGGGTGCCATGCCTGCCTGGGCCATGTAGGGCTACTAATATGACCCTGGCCCTCTCCACTTGTATTTTTTGCAATGTCCTGGTATTGTGTTAGTGGTATTGAAGTGGTATTGGGGGGAATGCATATAGTAAATTGTCACTTCATTTGATCATGAATGCATCTCACATCGAGTGTTTTCCTAGGCCCACTCTGGAACAGAATTCTGGGCATTTCTTGTTGGTCACAGTTGAAAAAAGATCCAGTTGTGGGTATTTTCAGTATGTTGCGTAGGATGGTATTGTTCATCTCTCATTCGTGATTTAGGGGAAAAGATCTGCTGAGCTTATCCGCAATGATGTTTAGTGAACCAGGTAGGTAGGAAGCTGAAATTTGGATATTGTGTTGGAGGGACCAATTCCAAAGTTTCATAGCCTCCATGCAGAGTGAGTGGGATCTAGCTCTCCCTTGTCTGTTTATATAAAGCATGCAGGCAACGGTCATGATCCTGATGTGTTGGTTCTGGATGTGTGGGAGAAATTGGAGGCAGGCGTTTTGGACCGCTAGGAGCTCTAATAGATTTATGTGTAGTGAGGCTTCCTGTAGGGGACCAGAGTCCCTGAGTGGTGTGCCATATGTGCCCCCCAACCCATGAGGGGAGCATCTGTGGTAATTATAACAGAGGGGGACTCCTGCATGAATGGGATTCCAGAGCAGAGGTTGTGTGGAAGAGTCCACCATGTGAGTGAGTTCTTGACTTTGGTAGGTATAGACAGAAGTTTGTTTACACTGTGCACATTTGGTCTGTAGATGGTGGTCATCCAACCCTGCAGGCACTACATGTAGAGGTGTGCATTCTTGACCACAAAAGTGCAAGAGACCATATGGCCAAGAAGTTGCAGACAGTGACCTGTGGGCTGTTCTGCAACTTGGCAACAAGATTCTTTATGGTGTTGAATCTGTCAAATGGGAGAGAGGCAAGTCCAATTATGAATCAAGGTGAGCGGCTATGAACTCCAGGTGTTGTGTAGGAGTTAATGTGGATTTGTTTTTGTTTATTTGTAGGCCAAGACCCTGGAAGCAGTCGAACACAGAATCATAGACTATCAGGGTTGGAAGGGCCTTCAGGAGGTCACCTAGTCCAACACCCTGCTCAAACCAGGACCAATCCCCAATGAAATCATCCCAGCCAGGGCTCTGTCAAGCCTGATCTTAAAAACCTGTAAGGAAGGAGATTCCACCACCTCCCTAGGTAACCCATTCAAGTCGATGGTCATCTGTGTGGCTTGGATGGCCTCGTCAAGAGTGTGCGACTTGATCAGGCAATTGTCCAGGTAAGGAAAAATTATTACTTCTTTTTTCCATAGGTGCACTATTGCCCCCACGAGAATCATGGAGAAGACATGGGGTGCCATTGTCAGGGAAGGGCATGGGTGGTCCCATCCATGGGTTTCCATACCAGGGTGGTAAGTCCCTGGAATATAAGAACCTGGATCTCCTTGGCCCCATGCTAGTAGGACTCTGAAGGCGGAAGGAATGGTGTGGTGGAAAAACCTCATTCCACTTTGTCGTCCTCATCACTAGAAAAGTCAGAGGGAATAGGAGATAGCTGTCGGTGCTGTGCCAATGGTTCTGGTGAGAGATCAGTACAGTACATGGGGGCTCATCAGAGAGAGAAAACATGAAAGTGAAAGCAGAAAAAACCTGAAAAATATAAACATAAATCACTATTAAGGCAAGAGACAGAAGAAGGGACTGAATTAAGCTAAACAAAACCAAAAGCTATCATGCAAACCCCATTTTTAATTTATCCCTTCACACGACAAGGAAAACAAATCATCCTCGTTCATTTTAGGACCATATAACGCTGACACTACAGTGCATTCCAGATCTTGTAGGTAGCAAGGGCATAAGGATTATTTCTTCAGTCAGCTATTATGGCTGCTTCTAACATATTTAGTTTGTTGAATATCCTAGAGAAGCTACAAAAAATTGCAGAGAAACTACACATTCAAGTCCCAGCTGGATTGTGGCTAAGCCTCATCTCTGATGCAATTTTTCTAAGTGCCGCAATCATTGCTCTGATGGGAAATGAAGGACTCAGCCTCTGATTGAGAGCATGTCTATACCACCACTCACGTCACTATAACTTACCTCACTCAGGGGTGTGAATAAGCCACCCCCTAATCAATACAAGTTACAGCAACCTAAGTGCTGTCCATGCCAGCGCTGTGTTGATGGGAGATGCTCTCCCACCAACATAGCTTCTGCCTATCACAGAGGTGGAGTAATTCTGCTAACGGGAGAACTCTCTCCCATCGGCATACAGCGTCTTCACCAGAGGCACAGCTGCACCGATGTAGCGATTCTAGTGTAGACTAGCCCTGAGGCATCATTCATGTCTCTATGCTTACTAGTCAAAGCACTGCATCAGTTTCTGGCGGTGAATTAGTGAAATGAACTTTCTTTACCTGTGTTTTGGAGGGAGTAAGTGGGATCTGATTATTAAGGACTTCCATTCATTACATCGGTTGGATTACATGCATTACTCAGCCTGCTAGAGAATTACATTGACTACCAATAACATCTCCAGG